>NC_134406.1:24065860-24665860 GCF_038048845.1 Mixophyes fleayi
GTTTAGTCATCCCCAACCTCAGTGTGCTGCCACATCTGTACACTGCATATCAGAAACAGGGTAATACATGCATTTAGGTGAACTTTATCCCAGGACACAGAAGTGGTAACACAAAGCCACACTTACCTATTCGACTAAAACTGTCGGACAAAGTTCTCCGCAACTTTTTCATCTTGCTGAGCTTCTGTGAGGGCTGCGATCCAATCATGTCACACATGTGGCCAACAATGTCCGTGTCCTCAGGAAAGTAGCAGGAAATCGCGATGAATTAATCCCAAAAGTTATTTGTAGCTGCGTTTTCTGCCACCTACTTCTGCTTCAGCCAGTGGGACTGGAAGGCTCAGCTCAGAATTTAGGTTTGGCATAGAGTCGGTGCCCAGATGAACTGACTCATTTTCTGTGGATCTTTATCTTTAAATTGCAAAAAAGGAAAAAATGAAACGTTCTATTAAAAAAAAAAAATAATTGCTGCGACAAAGGAAAAATATTTACCCCCCAAAAAGTATACTTAGAGAGAGAAAGGATAAGAAGCGCAAGGCGACTTTGTAAGCGGTTTCCAAAGACCAAGGAATAACCAGGATGCAGGAAAACCCTTCTGGATAAGACTCAGTTATAGTTGGTCCTTCTGCGGCTTCTTACACAGCCCAATGCTCTGCCTGTGCTGTGCTCTGTCCCACCCCCTCTCCTATATCTCCGTCACTGTAGTGTTTATATTCTTAGCATGAATGATGAAGCAGATCCAGGCTTTTTAACTACAGAAAGGGTATTTGCTCTGTGGTCTCCTGTAGCCTGAGAAGAACATAGCTTGTCCTACTGTAGCTCCACTGAGCCATCTAGTGGCAGCAATGGATAAGCACAGCACTGTCTAGAGAGGTGGCTCATTATTATGGAGCTCAGCTGTGAGACCAGGACACAAACAGGTCTATTAGGATTTTGATGAGCATTCATTAAGGCTCTGCATTAAAATGAAGATGGGGTCATTTTACATTTGAGTTGTTAGATGATCAATATTGTGCAGAAGGGATATAGTACATACTCTTCTAGCCCCTCTGCCTTGTGTTCAAGCCATTATAGGAAGCGCAGGGTGATTGCTGTACAGAGCATACATAGAAGGGCATACTGTGGGCTGCCACTGTGTTTCGTCAAATGCAGGGCCTGATTATGGGTTCTGGATACCCCAGGCTTATACGCTGGTAGCGTCCCCTCGCTTTACATGCCACGCTAAAACGTGTAAGGTAAAAACGAACCGGTCTTTAATTTAAAATAGGGCTTTCTTCACACCACCCCCTACCAAGGTTTATATGCCTATCTTTTCGAAACTCAACTTCATTTGGCTTTTTAAAAGAGTCATGGCAGTCTTTGTCACTCAATTAGTTCATACTTGCCAACTTTTCCTCATTGGCTTCAGGGAGATCCTGGGGGAGGTGGATGTGCAGAGGCGGGGCTTGACAAATCACATCATTTGACTAAGATGATGCAATATTTGCATCATTAAGCCTCCCCCCGCCAGTTATCTATTGCAGGGGCAAGAACCTGGAGGTTGCCCTGCTCTCCCGGGAGCCCAGGAAGCCTCCTAGAAATGCGGGAGTCTCCCAGACATGCCCGGGAGAGTAGGCAACTATGCGTTAAAGAAAAGCAGCTAATGAATCTCTAGAGACTGAAGTGTCTTTTACATTTCTGTCTCCATTACTGAAGTCATGTTGTCTTACCTGTCAGTCTTTGATTAAGACTTGGTCTCCATGAAAATGGCCCCCTCCATAGGCATCAATACATGGACATAGGACACAATTTCTGAACTGTGTCATCATGCCACAGATGGTGAAGCCAACCACATCTTGTACTGGCTCAGCATCAGGGAGAATGCCAGACTCTTCAGGGAGTGAGGGAGATCATGCCTATTTCAGGGAGTCTTCCTGACATTCAGGGAGAGTTGGAAAGTATGATTTAGTTTTCATTAAAATCAGAACTGTATAAAAGAACGGAGACGTGAACAAGCGCTACTGTGGGTGAAGATGTGAAGTGGGGTAGCAGTTGTCACGCCTGACCTTGGCGCCATTCTTGTCTCTCCTACTTGATAATCCTCATATGTCCGCCCAAAGATGACTCATTGTCTTCAGCCTTTATCATGGGAATATGTCAAGATTAAAACCTTACTACAAGTATTAACACTCAGTATAAATACCATGGAGTTCTGTGGGAACATTCATTAAAGCGCATAGTATAATATGTTGCAGGTTAAGATATGACGTGTTAATATTTGCCCTGCTGATACTTTCTTACAGCACAGACAACATACAGAGTTTTGTTTATTATTTAACTAATATTGTATTTCAATATCTGTGTTTATGAGCCCTAGTTGTCTGTATGTGTTTTCCACAGGGGTCAAACTTTAAACAGCAGCTATGTCAGTACAGCCCCTGGTCATTAACAAGATAGGGATCAACTTTTGACAAGTTGTTTACATATATACTTGTGATTTGTGACAGAATCAACAGTAGCCATGTTTGCACAAAACTGACTATAAATACAGACTAACATTGGATGAACAGTGGCAATTATGTTACCTGCAAAATCCAACAATAGCCAGTCAGCTTTGGATTCCAAATATAATGACTTTGGCTATGTCCAGACAGTTGGGGTTTTTTTTGTCGTATTTTAAGTATTTTAATACTTTATATATACTTCTGAGACTCTACTGAAGCACCTTTGTGCGTTGCTCTCCAATATTGTATGTTATTATAGCCTCTTGCATTTTATTATGCTAAAGATCTAAAAAATTAGATGTTCCAACTTTCTACATTCATCAGAGACAGCCACATTCACCAGTAATATTATACATATACCAATAAAATACTGTCAGTTTCCCAGACATTATATGAACAGTCAGTACGGAGCAGTAGGGCTGTCTTGCCCCTGTCTTGTGTATGCTTCTGGGTATGGATAGTGTGTGAGTTGAAGCAGACATGGTTGTCACCAAGATAATTACACCTGGAATACATCTATTTATGCAGATGAGGTGTGGTGAAGGTTGGAGTCAAGGACCTCAACAGCAATGTTGGAAAAGATGGCGGCACAGTAAAAGCAACCTGGGCGGGGGGGGGGGGGGGGGGGGGGGCAATAAATGGAAGTATGGGTCTGGGTGGCTCAGCAGTGCACCAGCAGCCAATATTCTTCCCCACTGTGTACCAGCAACCAGTGGCCCTAACACAGTGCATGCAACCAGGGACAAACAGAGTCCACAGTGCATCGCTCCCCGGTCCACATGTGGACCCAGTAGCAGAACTACCATTGGTGCAGCAGAGCAGTGCCCCGGGGCCCATGGAGATAACAGGGGGCCACTGCATGACAGATGCAGAGGGTCAGGGGCCCCTATTCCCTCTTCTCCACCTACCTGCACCAGGGCCCATAGCTCGCTAATTCCTCTGTGTGGACCATGAATCTCATGATTTGGGACCAAATCTTACGGTCTTGTGTTGACTTGGGACATTCATATTGTGAACTGTGTTGGTCATCGTTTTTATTTTCTACTGAAGACCGTTGTATTGATGAAGTTGAGTCTCTTGTGATGTCACTGCACCCCCTCCATCCCCTCTGCTTTTAAATATGTTGGGTGGACACAGACAGAGAGAGATGAAGAAAGGAGCAATGGGTACTCTGGGAAGAAGGCGAGAGGATGTTATATCACACAGTCTCCATATACTATATGGGGATATAGTACATTATTTAGGCTTATTGGCTATCTAAAGGTATGTGAGTCTATATGCTGTTACTAGTCTATATAAGGTAATTAGGCAAGTATTTAGAGACATGTGAATCTTTTAGGGCATATTGACTATATACTGGCATGTGAAGCCAGTATATAGCCAATAAGCTCAGCTAAATATGGAGGAGTTAAGCTATATAAGGTATATTGGCTAAGTGGTTGCATATGGGACTATGTGAGGCTATATGGAGGCATATTAAGGGACAGTCGCTTCTGATGTATGTGAGTCTACACTACATGTATTATAGTCACAGCCTTGCAACAAAGTAGTGAGATTGCATGCTGTATGACCGTCATGGTCACACTAGACTTCCTCTAGCACAGGAGCCCCCCATCCTGGGACATAATATAGTTTATAGAGCTGGTGATCCAGAAACATGAGAGGTAGAGGCAGGTGAAGGAGCCAGTGTGCAGTGTCCCTCCATGGGCTTCCCCTCAAACCATGCCTCCCCTAGGCACAGGCCTTCTGAGCCTAGTACTGAATGGATCCTTGGTGCCACATTCAGTACTATTTGATGTTACTTGTATAAAAGCATTTGCTTGCTGTGCTTGCTATTCACTCTCCTGAGCTGTGTTCACTGCAGCCTAAACGGTTGTTAAAATAGAGATTATTGCTCCCTATAATAAACTTGCTGTTAGGTTACACTGGGGTCATTTACGAAAAGATTTCCCTTTATAGTATAGTTAATTTTGAACACATACACCTATTTATCTGGCTATCACTCGCCCACATTTTGAAATTGGGAACTTCACCCAGAAATTAATCTGAATACTTTTGGCCAACAAAATAAATTCTTGTTTTGCATGTTTGTACAATATGAGGCACATGAATGCACCTAATCCTTATCTAGCATCAATCCACCCAGCTCTCGCCATTAGCAGGATATTTGTTTTAGGGATAAAACCTCCCTATTTTCACAACTATTCAAGTTACTGTGATAAAAACTTTGGAACATACTGTTAACAGTATTACTGGCCATTATGTTACTTGAGGCAGTAAGTGAATCAGTAGGCCTCTGAGCCGTAAGGGCTCGTGCACACACACCATTGAAATCAGATGTTCAATGTACATTCTTAAAACCAACTCGATGTCCTTTAGCGCTGCTAGTCCAAAAAGATATGTAAACAACTGACTGACAAACATTTGCTTTTGCGTCTGTACCGATGTTGCCTGTAGCGTTCTCGAGTGTTAACGCTCAGTACTGCAGATGTTTTGAGAACACACTTTGAACACTCTGGGCTGATTCGTTAAGGGGGCGCAAAACAAACATAAATTGCGTTTTTATTTTTAATTCGGACATTCGCACGTCTGTATTCAACTACAAGCGCATCTCAAGGTATGTCTCTTGTTGAATACGGGTCTATTCGCGCTCTGCTTTAACAGACAATACACTGTAGGATACGTCCAATACATATGAGGAATATAAAGTCCCAAAAGAGTGCACAGAAAATATCAATTAATGTCACCTATTAATAATATAGGGCCTGATTCATTAAGGTTCTTAAATGAAGAGGATTCTCATTTCAGTCTCCTGGACAAAACCATGTTACAATGGAAGGGGTGCAAATAAGTGTTCTGTTTTACACATAAGTTAACTACTGACTGTTTTTTCATGTAACACACAAATATCAACTTTAAATTTCAGTGTACAAATAAGCTATCAAGTATTTGTGTGTTACATGAAAAAACAGTCAGTAGTTAACTTATGTGTAAAACAGAACACTTATTTGCACCCCTTCCATTGTAACATGGTTTTGTCCAGGAGACTGAAATGAGTATCCTCTTCATTTGAGATCCTTAATGAATCAGGCCCATAGTCATTAATGATAAAACATTTAAAAAAAAACAAAAACGTTTTTTGTTTTTATTTCCTCCCTCCATAAAATACATTAATTAAGATGTTATGAATATCTACTGTACACTAATTTTTTTGATTGCAAACACATGTTCTAGCATGCATCCACAGCTCAGTGACGCAGGGGGGGTTTCTGGTTCTCCAGAAACCCCTCCCCTCCGGGAACCAACGATACTGTACAGCAGCCGTGACGCTGTCAAAGAAGCGCCGGCGGCAGTGCTGTATTGTAGTATAATACAGCACTGCCGCGGATGCTTCTTGACAGCGCCGCGGCTGCTGTAGAATTCAGCCTCGCTGAAATGGAGCTGCTGCGCATGCATGCTCTCTCGCTCTATTTTTTTTTTCCCAGCGGGGGGCGGAAACCCCCCCTTCTAAACCCTACGTTCGCCCCTGCAGCTGTCATCACTGTCTCTCGGTCTAGACCTGTAGTTGGCGCAAGTGATACCACTGAAAAACACGTACCTGAAAGATGCCCAGAGCTTGAATCGGACGTTGCTGCGTGCGCTTCAGCTTGGCACGTCCTTACTGTACATTGACTACGAGCATACGCCCAGTCCCCTCGCCGTTACGCCCCTGATATCATAGGCTGTAGTAAGGGTCCTTTGCGCTCAAAGATAAATTGGGAGTAGCTGCGTTCACTGGTGTATGGTCCGGTTCTGGGCAAATGCTGATCGATTTTATGTAAAATACTGCACGTCGTCCATGTGTACAGGACCTTATACAAGTCAACATAAACATTTGTATTAATACATAAGATGTCACTTCCATCAATATTTCACGTAGAGGCAGAGTAGAACCCAACAATTTAGACTTTTGCAGCAAGAAAATTAGCATTTTGCTGCCCCATAAGAGCTGCCCACCTGCCTCAGATCTTGACGGATATTGAAGTTTACAATGTGACCAAATGCTCATATGTAACGAAACTAAATGTAGTTGGTGTCTAAAACTTCCCCTGTTCTTTCCTCTTGTAGCTCGGTCTGTTCTCTCGGGAAGCCTAGTAAATAAATACAAGCTTGCCTTAAAAATCTGCAAGTCATGATGGATTCTAGCAAACTTCCTAAGTGGAATATTTTCTGCAATCTGCATGATGGAAATAAATGTAACAAAACCCATTAACAGCTGCAGCTGTTGAAAATTTGGTCACTGAAAGTTGCTGCACCTGAAGAAAATCACAGAAAGTACATTCCCTTAGCAAAACAGCTGTTTAAGTTTAAGGTTTTTGTTGTATTTGGTGTTTTCAGGTATTTCAGAGTCAAATAATTATCAGCTGAACTAAAAAACCAGCAGACGGGTTAGTGATATTCTAAATACAAACATCCCAATAGTCCAACTTATAGCAGATTTGCCCCAATTTCCTACCAATCCGGATGCTCTCCAAGGACTGGATGAAAATATCACATGACCTCTGTGGAGGTCATGTGATATTTTTCTACCAAAAATTCATACTTGCTAACCTTCTAAAGTTGGCTTCCGGGAGCCTGCCGGGGGAGGTGGGTGTGATGTGGGGCTCCAAAATTCGCATCATTTTGGACCCGCCCCGTGACGTAATGATGCAAACGCGTCATTTTACAGCAGCGGGCGGGACCTAATCCTGCCCACTTCACTAGGAAGTGAGCAGATGCGGGAGATTGCTACACTCTCCCGGGAGTCCGTGAGACTCACGCAAAATGCAGGAGTCCCCCGGGCATTCCGGGAGAGTTGACAAGTATGCCAAAAGTAGAATAAGCTACCAAATTAGATGAAATCTTGAGTTCGGTGCACAGGCCGAGCAACCAGATAGCTGTCAGCACAGTGGCCTAGTGGTTAGCACTTCTGCCTCACAGCACTGGGGTCATGAGTTCAATTCCCGACCATGGCCTTATCTGTGTGGAGTTTGCATGTTCGCTCCATAGTTGCATGTGTTGACTCCAACAGTTTGTATGTTCTCCCTGTGTTTGCGTGGGTTTCCTCCGTGTGCTCGGGTTTCCTCCCACACTCCAAAAACATACTGGTAGGTTAATTGGCTGCTATCAAAATTGACCTTACTCTCTATCTCTCTGTGTATGTATGTTAGGAGATTTAGACTGTAAGCTCCTATGGGGCAGGGACTGATGTGAATGAGTTCTCTGTACAGCGTTGCGGAATTAGTGGCGCTATATAAATAACTGATGATGATGATGATGAGCATTACTGGGGAGCGATAGTGCAATTGGAAGATTACTGCACACACACTCCCAATAGCAATCATCTTTTGACCACATTTACCAACGAGCCCTGACAGTAATCTCATCAATTCTGTATTATTATCAGACACTGAGCTCCTGAGGCTGCAGATGCTGCAATATCAGGAAAGTTGCATGATACCTCTGTCGGTATCACAGTCCTGTGGCCAGCATAAGTGAATGAATCACATAGGCACAAATACTAGGAAGGACTGCGGGTGAATACTGGTCGAACTTTGCGACTGTGTTCACCAATATATTGACAATTGCTAAGGAATTGTCCACCTCCCCTACCAAACTTTACCTGCCAATTCAAATTTATGTTGCACCATTAAGACCCCATCTACTGGCATCCAAATTCATGTTTTACTTGTGTTTCTTAATGATAGTAAAACATAAGTCCCAACTGTCCCGATTTGAGAGGACTGTCCTGCCATCCCTACCGTCAGGACTTTTGTCCTTACTGCCGGAAATATTGGGAGTTATGTTTGGCACAATATGGTAAGTGGGAGCCCAACACACTAGTGGGTAGGTACACGCAAGCGGCTTATTAGAGGAGGGGGTTGGGGGCGGACTATCACTTCGGAAGTGCTAGCTTGGTCCATAACCGGTGAAGAATTGGCTCTGTATCGGTATAAACACAATCCTTCAAAACATATAAATGATCAAACATTCAAAGTATTTGGTCTGCATATTTCTTAAGATCCTGATCAGCATATCGTGCCAACCAAAACAAGCCCAAGTCATTCTGCTACATTTTCTCACGTAGTTTACTGGAATATAAAATGGAGCTTTTTCCTCTTCCGACGCTCAGAGATAAAAAAAAAACGAATGAACTAAAATGTGTTTTTAATTTACACTAATAGCTCTTTCGTTATACTTCCTTTACACATTTAGGGCCCGATTAATTAAGGAAAGGAAAGCAGAGAATTTGAGTAACTTTGAACCTTGGCAAAACTATGGTGCATTGGAGGGGGAGGTAAATTTAAAATGTGAGGACAGATTTATAATTGGGGTAGATCATGTCCTAATTTTAAATGAAAGTAAAGTAAAGCAAAATAAAGTCCTAGCTCCAAAACATAACCCACAATATTTGTTCCTATCATGCACATGTACATAATAGATAATTGTTCTGTAACGGTCATATTGGTGTATGTGAGAGTTTGAGAGTTCTGCGTCAGAGTGAGTGGAATATAGTGAAGTTTAGTTCAGGAAGCGGAACCAGAGAGACATGTTACAAGATCTGTAAGAGAGTCGAGCTTAGGGGTATCCTGGTGCAGAGCATGATATAGGGAAACACAAGGAGTTACTGAGACAGAGATCCAGACAGAGAGATAAAATAAAGACTGAAGGCAGAGCAAGGATATGCTAGAAGTTCCCAAGTGATGCATAGACCATGATTATCTGTTCGATAGTCACAACAGAGCACAATCTGAGCTTGGAGATAGGACAAGAAAGTGACACAGTTAATCCATACTTGACAACTTTTCCTTGTTGGCTTCAGGGAGATCCCGGGGGAGGTGGGTGTGCAGGGGCTGCGCATGATGAATCACATCATTTCAGCCCCGCCCCTCCTAAACGATTGTCACAATTTTGGCCAATCACAGCAGGGGGTGGGCTAAGATGAAGCGATAGCCACATGGTGCGGTCCTCTACCATTTAAAAGTGACACATTTCCCTTAATCTCAATAATAAGTTAAAACAATATATTTAATCAAGGAAAGAGACACCTATCTGCAATAAGATATCAACAAGCATTTTAAACAAGTGTTACAAACTGCAACAAACAAATCTGACAATAAGGCAGGAAGGAGCTGGGGGCCACAGGTGAAGGCTCAGAGGGCCACCTGTTGCCCATCACTGTGTTGGAGGAATGTTGGTCCTGACCAAAGTGACACCTTTTGTGGCATCCCTTCTGATTACCTAGGATGCCTATCCCCATAAAGGTTCCCTTGAAGGGTACTGAATTGAGAAATAAGTGTCGCTATACTGCATATTGGGGTAACAAAGAAGAAAGTCACCCCAAAGTAGATTAACAGACCTGGCCAAGATGGAGGACACTGAATACCAAGGGGAGGGGATGTCACCCTGAGACTGACTATGTGCCATCCTCCCTGAAGGTGGGTAGAGGGAAGAGTCGGATTTAGACTTTATCCAAATAGACCCAGAAACTGATCTAGCCATGGACGGAAGTCATCACTTTCCTCAGGTAATACAGTAAGTATGGAAGTAGAGTAAGTATACAAAGGGTCGAGCCACAGAGGAGCCCATTAAAAGTCAACATCACCAGTGATTGCTCAGGGAGACAACCCTGTAAAGTTCTAGATCTGCCCCCTGGATGATCAGAAAAGTTCAGGAGGATCTTATGGAGACGTGAGGGCACATAGTACCACCTTGTAAACATTTTATTTTATTTTGATGCAAATTGAACTGGAGATTTCGTGTTCCTAAATTTCAGACCATTCTTCGTCTAGTAAAGTTCCACCAAGGTCTCTTTCCCAAGCAGGTTTGTGGGATTCCTTAAGGCCTGAAGTAGACGGGACAAGTTCGTGATATATTGTAGAAATTAGACCTTTTGTAGTAGTGCGCCGTAGGCAAAGGTTCTCAAAGGTGGTGAGAGAAAGACCTGCTTTGGCACTATTATGGCAGTGGCGTATCTGTAAATATTGCTAAAAATATAGAAAAGGCCTCCTTGGTCTCTCTGGACCGTTCAAGGCTAATTTTTTGAGGATGTTTTTAGTTTGTCTTTTGGTTACTGTCTTTTTAAAACTGGTTCTAGACTTCCCTAATGTTGTTTAAAACTGAGAAATTCAATTAATTTAGACTGTTTAATTTTTTTCCATTTGAGGATTGTAACTTTAGGCTTGGCCTGAAAAGAGCCTGAAACTTGTTAGATTAGTACATCATTTCTCACTCCTTCCAGGCTTGTCAGTAAATGACATAGTAACTTATGCAGCATTTATCAGACTATATTCAATGAAGTCTTTAAACTGGTCTGAGGAGGGGGAGCTTTGATGACCAATATGATGTGGAAGATGCCTTTAATGCAATGATGAGCGACAGACAGCTGTAGGACTGCATGTGGCCCTCCGAGCCTTCACCAGTGGCCCCCAGCTCCTTCCTGCACTATTGTCAGATTTGTCTGTTACAGCTTGTAACACTTGTTTAAAATGCCTCTCGATATGTCATTAGAGATTTGTGTCTCTTTCTTTAATTAAATGTATTTTTTTTACTTATTACTGCGATTAAGGGTAATCCGTGGCCCCTTTGAAGGTGAGAGGGCCACCCAGGCAGCCCCTGAGGTGTATCAGGTTGCCTGTCACTGCTTTAATGTGTTACCAATTCATGCTAATTGCTTTTATTTGTTGTGATTTCGCTGAGTCAAAAATGAATATCCACTATTTGGATGATTTGTTCTTTGTAGCCCCAGGGAGGTCTGATACTTGGTTTCAAAGACATTTGGTGTCCCGCTTTCTCAGAAGACATTTCCTCTGGCAACAGTGTTACAATTTTTAGGTATTAATTTGCAAGACTTAACTTCTTAATTAACCTGACTTTGACTAACAGAAAGATTAGACTTCAAACAGCTGCAAATTGTCCACTTGACCTTTGCCCTGAGTATTCGTCCAGATGTCTGGCAGCTTCTCCGGCAGGAATTAAAAACTGAAGTGGGATATTAGGTTTTCTGTTAAGGTAAAAGAGACTTGGAGGATTTAGGATTCATTTATAAAGGCCTGATTCATGGTCGGATGCAACTTACATTTAAAATATGAGCACAGAACTTGAGCGTAGTTTCAACTGTATTCAAATCCAGGAGTATCTTAAAATACTTTTAAATTTAAATCTTGGTGTAAGTACACTCTGTCTAAACGTTACCTCACTTATGTTGACAGACAGAACATGTTCTGTGCTAGATAATGGACAACTTACGTGTAGTTTTTGAAACAAAGACATTTCAGTCATCATTTTCACCTGCCATGTAGCTGGTGCATGTGGTATGCCTGAAATCAAGCATACTTGCACTACATTAATCTGCTCCTTCCCTCCCCATTCCCCCTCTCAAGTCATAGGCAGTCATAAGTATCATTTCTGTTCAGACATGCAGGGGCAAATGCAGGATTTGTAGAGGGGGGTTTCCACACCACGCCGCCAGTGGGCGTGACCAGCATGCATGGAGGCGTGGCTATAATTTTAGACAGTGCTTGGCTGCTCTCCAACTCTTCCTATCCCTATAATATACATGGGCAATGCTGTGTGTACTACTGCTAGGTGCATGCAGCTCTCTCTTTTCAAGCAGAGCCATGTGAAGCGGGGGCAGGGTCCAGCCACCTCAATTATACAGTGCCCCAGGCTTGGAGGGGGGTTTCCAGGCACTAGGAACCCTCCCTCGGTTTGCCTATGACATGAATTGCATGCAATTACGTTCATTGCCCTAAGTGTATATACTGGTTGTTCCGGCTGGCAGCTGCCTTTTACGTGTAGGGATGTTCTCCCGCTGTACACAGATGCTGTTGAATCAGTAGGTTATGATGTTTATTGCATAGGACATTGCAGTATAGGTCAGTGGCCAGTTAGCTGAGTCTAAGCTGCGCTGAAAAAAAATGTAGTACTTTTAGAGTTATTTCCAATAGTAGCAGTACTTGAGATATGAGGGAGAAAATTTGTTAATAGACTAATATAGTGATAATATGGGGTTTATTTCTGTAATTAATATTCAAACCACTGATTTTCCCCTAGTTGTAAGATCTGCAGGGCTAGCGGACAAGTCGATCCGCGTATCCACAGCGGTGTCCCCTGCTGCTGGCGAGAGACTACATCTCCCGGCAGGCCAGGGAACTAAAAGAGGAACGCGGAGCATGGAAAGCCTGTGCATGGAAGAAAGAAGGAATAGGCAGTTGGACAAAGCAGTTGAAGAAGGCAGTTGAAGGACAACAGAGGAAAGATAGACATATGTCAGCCTGATTGGGGCTGTGATAGTGAAGCATGGGGAAAACGAAACTAGCAGAACACAATTCTTTGTGCCAGCCAGAGTGGAAGAGAGAGTTTAAGGAGGCGGGAGAAGGAGCAACCGGTGTGGTTTTTAAAGATCAGCTCTGTGTACTAATACCCATTTGTATGTGATTGATGTCCAGTGAGGAGGGGGGGGGGGGGTGGAGGGTTCTTTGATCTCCCTCTGGTGTTGCTACAAACAAGACACTACCCAACGAAGACCCTACAGTAACGAGACCAAAGTGTAAGCACCATGCGATTCGGAATACAAGGTAATGGATTCCTTTGCAGTCCGCACACACAAATTTATTCATACATCCTAACCAGTAAAAGGGGCTTTACAGATCACTAAAACATTAAGGGCTAAGAGTATATAATATTTAGCGCAAAGAAAAACATTTGCATGGAAAATCTAATGTAGTAGCGGATTCATTGTCTTGTCTTTAGTTTTAGCAATTGGTTGGATCAGGAGGACAGGCAAAGCATCAATTGTCCAAATAATCTATGGCATTTTGTATGACCACTCTGACACCTGAGTTACCTAAGATTTTACAGGACTCACTTTCAAGAGCCACTTGGTTGGCATATTGCCAATCTTAGCATGAATGGTGTCAATTCACGGATAGTTCGTTAATAGATGAAGAGGGGTCTGAGAAGGACCTGCTTATTCAGTATTTAATTGCAAGTTAAAAGCTAAAGCTAGCTTATCAGTCTACGCTCTTAGGAAGGGCCTGGCAGGCATTACATCCTTTGAAAAGATGATGGGGAAGAAATGATTTTACAAAATCCAATCTCGTCAGTCAAATTGCGAAGGGCTTCTGTTCAGGCCAGACCTCCCTAGACAAAAGGAAACCAATAACTGTTGATTTACTGAGTAATTTGATACATGTTTTACTAAGCGTTTGTTTCTTTAGGTGTGAATGTTGGCTGTTTTCTTTGTCTTTATGAATAGAAAAGACAGTTTTCCACAGAAAACAAGTTAGTGATGGTCCGGTGAAAAACGCAGTGGTTGTTTAGAATGACAATCTATATCTAGTTATTTCAAAATCCAAAATTAATCAGAAAAGGAAAGGAACATAAGGTACCGAGGATATTAAATGTACTCAACCCCCTTGTACTTTTTTACAATTTACTGTGTTACAACATGGAACCATAGGGAAGTTATTTTAAATTTATTCCCACTAAACAACAAAAACTACTCGATAATGCGAACAATATATGTCTTTCAATGTCCTACAGGTCCTGCAGGTAAGGTAATATTGATTGTTGTAGGCTACTCTTTTATTCACTGGCCAAACTGAGAATAGAACATGATATTTGGAAGATAAATATTGAGTTTATCCACATGATAAATACATATTTAGCGCTGTGGACATTTATTTTCCTATCACATAATCTTAGGCAACTACAAGACCAAAATTGTGGCTTTCATTTGTTAAAACCATCACAAATATTCAGAAGGAAGTTCAGCAACGCAGCTTCTAAGTTTACAAACTGATTTGGTATTTCGGGGTGTCTACACAGGATTGTTGGTGTTGGGAGACAAAGGGCTGCCCACAGAAGTTGGGATCACTCTTTCTGGCATGGGGTATGATATCTTCAACATGGGCATTCAAGATACTATTGTGATAGAACTATTGTGTTTGGAAGGGCCAATCTAAAGTAAGGTGTGAAAGGAGACTGAATCAGAGGATTGTTCATGGTTTTGGATAGTTGTGGAATTAGACTCCCGACTGTCAGATACTTGGACGGAGCCCAGCATAGAAATTATAGCATTGAACTTAAAACATGCTGATTAAAGAAAATGTGAAGACTTGTTGAGATTCCAATTTCCTAACATCCTCCATTGCGGGAGGAGGAATTGACGACTAAGATTGTATAATAAGTCATAAAATTGTTCATAACATTTGCAATTCCCTTATATCCTTTCCTGAAGTGTCTTCTATGTGGGCAATATGTGTCGTCCTTGTTCCTTAGGTAATCTGGAAAGGATACGACCACACCTATTGCTCCCTATTTATTGCTGGTATTTTAAACAATTAAACCAAATTTTTGGACTTTTGTGAATAATAGCATTTCTGAACCTTCATTCTGACCCCCCCCCTAAAAAGACACAAATATCGAAACACATTTTTTTCCTGTACTGCTGGAAATTCCTGAATTCTTTTTGCAGGGATGCAGGAATTAACAATGCTATATTGCTAATGGAGGCCTCAAACAAATATTTCTAGAAGAAGATAATCTATTCTACTATACATGGGATGTATAGGAGCAGAAAACCCATAGTCCTTGCCACCAGGGAACAGGATTTGCCAAGAATCCAACAAAGTGTAGGTGTATAATGTGTTATGAATTTTCTGTAAATGACTAGAGGGTATATTTGTAGACCAATCTGACCAATCAATGTTGTGTTGAAATCCCACCGATTAGCAGGATGTCTTCCTGAAAGAGACACATATCTGCCAAAACATTTGCTAAAAAGATTGGTTAGTGCAAGCGTGACCCCGTGGATTGAGCTTTGCACAAATCCAAATCTCCCATTAGAGTCCTATTCAGTTGCTATCACAGTAAATGGAATTAACTCGAACTAGTATCTCAGCACCTTTCCTCTTTTTGTTGGCCTATTATGAAAGGCAAGGGGGAAATCTTTAATCACATTTTATGTCTGGTATTCTGCTATAAAGCGAGTCTCTTGGAGAAAATGAATCTCACAGCAAGGCCTTTTTGCTTTCAGAGGATAAAAAAAATACCTCTTGTTCGTGAATTTAACCCTTTCACTTTCATAGTAATACATTAAAACTAAATTTATTTCAAGATGTCCAGGATAAAATAAAAAAAAAACATGTAGGTCAGACAAGAACTTTAAAAAACTGACAAACAATCCAGAAATCATTATAAAAAAAATCAGTGGACAAGGAAGGAGGTACGGAGATCCTCAACAAAGATCAATATAATGAGGAACTAAACAGACTTCTGGGGGGAAAAAACATGTATAAACCTTTAGACCATAATTTGACTACTTTGTAGAAATATAAACTATTCACCATTTTTAAGAAAGCTCTGGATGAAGACATTATAAATCAATCAGAATTTAACTTTCTTAATATTCTAAACCCTCGGATTCCATACTTTCACTATTTGCCAAAACTATTCAATGACCCTCTTCATCCTCCAGGAAGGCCTATTATCTCAGGAATAGAATCCTTAGCATCTTTTAAGGTTTATGGACACTTTCCTGCAAGATCTGGGGATAAATGTATTAAGCTCCGGGTTCTTCAACACCCGCGAGTTCGGCGTCTTCTGCGTTTAAATTTAAAGCGGCGCTGCCTTGTAAAGGGAAGTTTCCCTTTACAAGGCAGCGCCGCTTTAAATTTAAACGCCGAAGACGCCGAACTTGCGGGTGTTGAAGAACCCGGAGCTTAATACATTTACCCCCTGGTGGTGAATCAACCTTCATATATCAGAGATTCAACTCTGATTATCAAACTTTTGAGACAAATCATATGGAATAAGGATATTTGCTATGAACAACTGATGTGTCATCACTATATACCTCAATCCGTCAAGATCAAGGTCTGGCATTCATTACATTTTAGTTGACAAGGGTACACATTCTAGAAGATGTACAAATCAATTTCATTTTAGAAGGGATGTAATTTATTTTAGAACATAATCGTTTTAAGTTATTTGATCAATTTTATCTTCAGTTACATAGATATATGGAAAATTTAAGTGAATGGAATTTGATAGTTTTCCAATATAGACAGTAGAAGTGGCAGTATGGCATACTGCCATATACCAACTCACTTTGATCTAAATATATATATATATATATATATATATATATATATATATATATATATATATATATATATTCTAGTCTGATACCTTGAGAGAGAGATGTGGCTGTTTGGCACCTGATCCTTCATGGGGATCCTCTCTTTACGTTTCCTCTTGTGTTAACACCACCCTTCTGTCATGTGGTTTAAGTAGGACACAGACTACACCAAAAGCCTCTCTATTTAGTTTCTGAAGTTGCTGCCTTAGATCTTGAGGGTCTTCTATAGTTGTCTGAATCCATTTATAGTGACCCCTTAGCTTTACCAGGTAGCCCCTGCTGAACCAATAGGATGACATTTCTGCACTGGAATTAGACTCCAAATAATGCTGAAACTGCACAGGAGTATCTGAGATGGCTGGATACTGGTTGCAAGAAATATTGCAGATGCAGGAGAAATGGTTAGATGGAGAGGGATCCAGAAAAGTGATGTGAAGTCCAAAAGCACAGGAGAACCAGGAGACAAACGAAAGGGGAAGGCAACAAAACAACAATGACCAGCACAGGAGAGGCAGAGAGGCAGGTATAAATAGGGAACAACCAGGTGCAGGAGATAATTAGTGACACAGGTTAACCCCTACCAATAACAAAGGAAAAGACACAATAGCAGCACCTCTGGTGAACAGAGGTACTGCCAGATAAACATATTATAACAAGTCCACAGTTCAGAAGGCAGGAGCTGCCAATGCAAAGCAGCAGGCAATGCAGAGGGCTGCAGGCAGATCCTGACAATTTTATAATGATATGCGATTGTTTTTGTTTTTAGATTACAACTAGATTGTGCCCGCTGGGACATATACATATTCTCAAAAAAGTGAAAAGAAAGTTGAAATCTGGGCACTAAAGCGTTACTAAATTGTTGAAATCGTATTCTTTTTTCAAGTGATCGCTGTATAAATTTATTATACCCTGATATACCAGGTATATGTGTTTGCCAATCTAATATTAGTGTGTTACAATATAGTAATATGGAAAAAAATTATGTTTCTTAATGAAATCATGTATGATCTGCTTATTGTAGTGTCAATTTACAATTGTGAAGTCATTGTTTAATTTTGACACTCATAATGTATTCTTACACCAGTAATAAAGAGTTTAAACACATGTATTACTGTAAATTAATTTGTCTCTTCATTTCCAGCAACATTGTGATAGGAAGTATAGATTTACTCTCTTGTTAGTATTACTTATATATCCTTAATCATAAATTCCTGTATGGTGCTCTATTCCTACATGACCACGCTCAGGTGGCATTGCTGTCTCCTTGTGTAAGGTTGAGCTCGTAACTGATGATGGAAAATCTATATTGTCAGTGGGATTGCTGTACTTGTAATGCAGGAGACTATTCTAGGGGCTCCATGTACATGAATGTAAATTACTGACACTACAATAATGATATAAGCAGATCAAACATAATTTCAATAAGAGACATTGGAAGATTAATATAACAGCCGATGGATCAGCAGTCACCCCCAACTCAGCATATTTTTCGGGTGTGGTGGGTTGGACGGCCTATCCTAAATAGTTTTTTATTTATCCTCTAAAGGTTACAATGAGCAGTAGCCTAAGGCAGCTTTGTCGCAATGCTCTTTGATTTGGGTAGCCGTTGGGCTCTATCAATTTGCTTCTCCTGTTCTGATACTTGCAGTAGTAAAATTTAACCATAGGGTGAATTAAGCTAGCTCTCCAGCGCCAATGTGTTCAGAAAATAATTATGGTATAATGCTAACTTTGGTCTTCCAAGTCAGCTACCATTCCTGTCTGGTTTTGAATTGCCTGGATCAAGAGAACAGTGACTTGTTTTCCTCCAGTAGTCTCACACCTCAGTCATCCCTTCCGCCTCCATCAGGGTTGTCTGAATATCAGCCAGTCGCATGGTGGACTGAAACCTACTGTACCAATGTTCCTGGCTCCAGTTCCACCAGAAGTGGAATCACTACTGCTATGATCTCGTAATAAAACCAATAATGATTTGAGTCTTAGGGGTCTATTTATTATGTTCATTTTTGCTTTAAATCCCCCCGAAAGGATAACTGCATTTTTAAGTATCCTATTGTTTTATAACCAGGGGATCACAGCAGATATCTCTGACATCTGCTGTATTCCCACTATTATCATACACAATAGCAGTCCCCAGGTTTCTATGGGGACTGCTACATTTCGTGATCTAACAAGATCTGAAAATGAAAGATTTTCGGAACTTGTACCCGATGGCTAACGCCATGGCGTTAGTCACTGAATCCAATGGGGAGAGCATTGCAGTAGTGGGATCATCGGATGTGTCACGAACACCCAGCCTGTCCCAGATACAGCAGTCTGAACAGCTGGCTGTGACTGGCGTCACCTTAGTAACTTAGCAATGAATACACCTTTTCTGCCACCACAAAGGATTTATTATGGTGTCCTTCCGTTCACCAGAACCACTTATTAATGTTTCACACTTAAATCACATACACATGTAGCATGAGCCTCCCTGGGCTTCGCAAGTTCACAAAGAATCACAGAGAACACAATAGATAAAATTTATTTAATCTGAAAAATGTTTCCAAGGCTTATTACCAAAAATTAATAACAAGGCATACAATATGTTACACACATGCGTTTCAGAAAATAAAATTGGAAATAAAATCAGAGTTACTACTTACTTAGTTAAGACTTAGATTGTAAGCTTGCGAGCAGGGTTCTCTTACCTCTCTGTCTGCATGTATTACCCAGTATTGTTTTATCAATGTTTGTTCCCAATTGTAAAGCGCTACCTAATTTGCTGGCGCTATATAAATAAATGTTGATGACGATGACTTGGTGTGTGAGGGAACACAATTAAGAAGGATAGGACGTTTCAGTCTTGATAGACCCCTCATGAAAATGCACATGTTATTGTCTAAGGCAGGAGATTTTAAACCCTTCATACAGGCTCTTCACCCCCCACCTTAGGAATTACATTTTCAATTAAGTCAGATTGATTCCCAAAATGACACAGAGCTTTCCAAAGTAAATTATCTATCACTAAGATATATGTTTGGGCATCTCAGAGATTCTCTCACCTCTGCTTTGCTTGAGTGGCTAGATGGTTTACAACTTTGGGGCTTCAAACTCCTCCAAGATACTTATTTATCCTGGGCCTAGTTAGTTTCAAAATATTAATGACACATGCATAAGTTCAAACTCATGTCATCTAGCAAAGCACACGTTGAGATTACATTACAAGGTTACATAAAATATTCACATTGCCATACATGAATTGAACAGAAAATAACAATCTATCATTAGATATACTACATAATCATCACAGGATCCCTCACCGCATCTACCTGCTCTCCCCTCCGGTTACTATCGCTAACGTGGCCACTTTGCAATAGCGTCCATAGAGGAGATAGGTAAACGCAGGGACAGCCGTTTATCGTGACTGCAGTTCAAGCAGAACACTTTTCATAGATGCTCACGATCTTTATCCTTATCATTGCGATAAGGAATGAAAATGATTGTGTCAAAAATGCGCTAGTTAATAAATATGCCCCTTGGTCTTACTCATGCGGTGCCGGTGAATAGCCATCTTGTGCTTGGCACAGCGGAAGTTGGGAAGCAAAGTATCTAGTGATGTTTTTCATCCTTACATTTTTCCCCATTCTGTATATGGGATAAGGAGCCTCACAGCACTGGGGTCATGAATTTGATTCCCGACCATGGCCTTATCTATGTGAAGTTTGCATGTTCTCCCTGTGTTTGTGTGGGTTTCCTCCGGCTGCTCCAGTTTCCTCCCACACTCCAAAAACATACTAATAGGTTAATTGGCTTCTATTAAATTGACCTTAGTCTCTCTCGATCTGTGTGTTTGTTAGGGAATTTAGGCCGCAAGCTCCAATGGGGCAGGGAATGATGCGAGTTCTCTGTACAGCGCTACAGAATTAGTGGCGCTATATAATAAGCTGCTGCTGCTGATATTCAAGCCCCTTTATTGCAGCTGCTATAAGATGCTTTGAGCTAGTTTGGTAAATCATCTCTGCAGGAGATCTACTTCTATGCCATTATTCCAGCTGCTGAATCCGCCCCCATCTGTGTATGTTTAACACACATTTTTTTTCTTTAACTTAATCCTGCCAGTGAAATATGTCTTGTTATTTTACCTTATGTCTCCAGATCAGCTAAAAATATAAGTAACAGTTCATTTTCTGAAATATTCCTTGGCAGAGAGTAAGGAACAGAACGATGTAAAGGTTACATTGTTACAGTTCTATTGCTTTCTTCTGTTTGATATTTGACACGGTTCGTATCCTGTATATGCAGATGATCTGGAGACAGGAAACCAAATGTCAGCTTTCTTTTCCTAAAATGAACTGCCTAGGAGTTAATATACGTAAAAGTGGGATATTCAGTATATCACATGCTCTGTTTATACACTCAGGAATGTTCACAAATAACACAGCTTTGCACAAGCATCTGACAGGAGTAAGACGCTGAATTAGTGGGGTCTCTAGGGGTATAGACTGCCGTTTAGTTAGAAGAGGTTATTCTATAAAGACTACTCAGAAGTGACTTCAAAAAATGAACTTACCTATAAATCATATTTTATAAAAATGACAGGAATATTTAAGTAATCCGTGCGAGTGAGGCAAAATAGGCAAAGTTCAGGGTGAACTCAAAAGCAACATTAAAAAAAGGAAAGGGGGGGGGTTTAATTTAGTGTGGGAGGTAGGCTAGTTAATGATGGAGTGCAGGAGGGGTCTAGATATTTAATGGGTGCTATTTTGTTTGTGGGGTGGTGGGGGGCAATTTCATTTATTGGTGAGGCTGTTTGGAGGGAGGGAAATAGGTTTATATATTAAATGTGTTTGCTATCTAATGTCAGGGTTGGTTGGAGGGAAATAGATCTATTTAGCAAATGTAAATATTATTATTTTAATGTTGGGGCTGGAGAGGGGCCTAATTATAAAACGTGAATGCTATTAAGTTAACACTGAGACTGTTTGGAGTTTTCTAAATTTTAAGTACCCATTTTTTTTTCCAAATAGGGCCTCCAACATTCCAGGATCCAGACAAGCAGCAAATGAGTTAAGAAACCAGCAGTCACAAGTGGTGATAGTGACAAGAAACAGGTAGGAGAGAACAGGACAGTCATCCAACTGTCCTGAATGTGGTGGGATAGTCCCAAACTTGGATGACTGTCTCGCTTAGGACAGTTGGGATGTATGTCCCACTTCACACTGTACTACTCATGAAGGCAGAACTGCGTGCACCTAACAGTAGTGCACACAGTTCTGCCTGTGTATTTGTCTAAAATGATAACCATGTTACATCATAGGGGCCGTCCGTCTAAAATGCCCCAGGCCCCCCAGCACCTTAATCCAGCTCTGGGACAGGGTGTCAGATTGACACCTATCATCATCATCATCATTTATTTATATAGCACCACTGATTCCGCAGCGCTGTACAGAGAACTCATTCACATCAGTCCCTGTCCCATTGGAGCTTACAGTCTAAATTCCCTAACACACACACAGAGAGAGAGAGAGAGAGAGAGACTAGGGTCAATTTTTTATAGCAGTTAATTAACCTACTTGTATATTTTTGGAGTGTGGGAGGAAACCGGAGCACCCGGAGGAAACCCACGCAAACACAGGGAGAACATACAAAACTCCACACAGATAAGGACATGATTGGGAATTGAACTCATGACCCCAGCTCTGTGAGGTAGAAGTGCTAACCACTTAGCCACTGTGCTGCCCATAGTGCTCTACTCCTCCTTCCAGTACCACCCCTAGAATTATTTGGTTTAGGGTAACCCTAAAACAAATAACCCTATTAGTGCATAGGGTGAAGCAAAAACATCAGGATTTTAAAGCAAACAGGCTTTTTGCATTTTGATAAATCCTATTATAATCAGCCAGGTATGTTAAAAGAAAAAAAAAAAGTGTAGGGAGAAGTAACATAAAATACAATATAAAGTGAGGTTTGTTTTTGTTGCATCATTTATTTTTATTATTTAAGAATCGCTGGATTAAGCAACACTAAAATAGGCTCTTTTTATATTGATAAATATATATTGTACCGAAAACCACCCTTTAAGGATAGGCCGCTACTTATGGGCCAGTGCTGTGTGCTTGACCCCTGGGCTAAAGTCTGCCAGCCAGCCCCTGATGACACACCACGTGGAGTCTCTCCACTAACTGCAATGAGCTACATTTATACAATGTCGTTCAACGAAACATTTTATCAAGCTTTGGGAACCATGAGTATGGTGGCACTAGCAGTTCTACAAGCACCAGTATAGCCAAACACTTTAGGCACGCCAGGGCTTGCTGGGACCTGTAGTGTACCAGCAAAAATAAAATAAAATACAGATTTAATTAATTAAAATGTATTGCCCCACACCCACCGTCCAGAGATATATCAGTGCTTTCAGCTGTTGGTTCTCCTGGTTGGCATCTTTTTGCAAGCATGATTCCCCCAAGCAATTCAGCACTGTGCTGAACCGGATAGGTCTGCGTGACAGGTCCAGTCCAGCCTGTCACAGCCTAGCGCTGACAGCACCTTTTTCAGGGAGACCCCATTCTGTTTGGCCACCTAAAATTGCTGCTACCAGCCCTGGCTATGAGCGTTAGAGCTGGTAGCGCTTTGGGGAGGCGGGTGACATGCTGTTTTTTGTTTTTAATCATTCATTTATTTATGATGATGACTGGTGTCTCTGCCGCATTAAACTTCATGCAGGGGACAAAATTTAACGCTTTATGCTGAATCCCAATACAAGCAGCTCTGCAGACACACATGAAGTTTTATGGGCGCATTTTATTTCTGCCTTTTTATGTAAAATGTGTCTCACTGAGACTTTACCAAACACCCAACATAAGAAATCTTTCATGAAATGTAACAATTTCCTACTTCCAATGTCATTTTATTCCCTCTATCCTGTGGAAGTTACATATCATATAAAAACAAGGAAGCGATACAGAGCAGCTTGTAAACTTCCTCAATTAATGTTCTTTTACTAATTAACTGAGGACCGATAAACCTACAGGCAAAAAAATCTGCATCTTTACCATAGGAGAAGTGACTTCTAATTAATATTATTGGTATCAAAACAAGTGTGAGGATAATAGTTCAATCAAACTGACTAAGTCATTATTGGGCATGTCTGTAAATGTAGTTAGAAGATAAGCAGGGCCATCTTTCCGATTGGGCACGATGGGCAGGTGCCCGGGAGCCCAGCGGACAAGGGGGACTGAGGCAGGGACTCCTGTAAAGAAAAGCAAAAAAACCCCCAAAAACTTACCTTTTGCAGTCACCTGATCGTCTGGTCCCCTCTTATGTGCTGTGCTCGCAGTGAATGGCGGGCGTAATGATGTCATCACCCCAGATATTCACTGAGAGCACAGCACGGAGGAGCGCAGGACAGCATTGAACAAGAAGAGAAGGGGATTGGACTCGGAGAACAAGGCGATTGAAAGGTAAGATAATCACTTTTTTTTTTTACACACACACACACACACACACACACTATATATATATATATGTATATATATCACTTTTTTTGCCCACTGCTTTGCCCGTGGGCCCATAATGTTGTTAAGATGGCCCTGAAGATAAGCACTATTGGTTATATGGGTTGTCATCATCATCTAACAGTAATAATAAGCTCCCATGTGGTTTGGAAGTGATCTGGGGGTAAATGTATCAATCTCCGGTTTTGTCAACTCGCGGGAGTTCGGCGAGATCACAGCTTAAATTTAAAGCGGCGCTGTCTTGTAAAGGGAAACTTCCCTTTACAGGGCAGCGCCGCTTTAAATTTAAGCTGTCATCTCACCGAACTCCCGCGGGTTGACAAAAAACAGAGATTGATACATTTACCCCCTGGACTTACGTTCATAGGGTATGTGACTTACTTGATAAGTGATTTTGATGCACGTGCTGAACAGCAGGAATGTCCTATATGCTCCCAGCCAAAGTAATGAATAACAACAGTTACTAAAATGTGATTTTGGGTGGGGCCTTGACAACACTACTAGAAGTTTTTCTTTTTTAAAAACCCTGTCCCTAGCAGGAGAGAGCATCTCCTCCTTGGACTGGCACCTAGGACCCACCGGATCAGAAGATAGCAGTTACAATTTTATTTTCTATTTATTTTCACATAGTTCCACGCAAAACAAATTTTACGAAAGGTCGAAAAGCATCTCTGAAGAAACGAAGACAGAAAGTAGCAATAAAAATACTAATAAATGTGCTCTGATACGTGTATCTCTCTCTGTACTATCCTCACTATAACTCGTATGAGTCCTCCATATAGCAGAGTGAACAGGATAACAGCTAATTGTCATGCAGCAGATTATTCACGGGATAATCTCACCTCTGTTTGCTGCCAATTTGCATGTTTTATCCCTGAAGTGCTGAATAGTATAGACAAGTAAATACCTGATACTCAATATAGATTTCATGCATATTACAGCAATGTTTGTGTAGTACAGGCCGTGCAAATATTAACATAGATTCATCTGATTCTGAATAGATTTCTTGCCCCATTATACTAGCTAGGTGCTAGATTAATGTGGATTTCTTTTCGGATATGGGGCAAGAATCCTGAACTATGGCCTTTTATGTATTGTACATACCTAACATTATTCCCAATTGGAAAATTGGTAAAGAATTAGGCCACATCCCAATCCACCCCCTGATATATTCATGCCATGACCACCTGTGGGCCATAACTCCCAATGGTCCCAATTTCGGAGGGACATCCCGATGTGAGAACTTCAAAAGGGCAGGGCTTAACTGGAAAGTGGGAGGAGTTTGTATGAAATCCCCAATCATGACTAGGCTTCTGTGGAAAGCAGCATTTTATGCGCATGAAACAACAAGCAGGGCCGGCACTAGCACTAGCATTGCTACTGGGGCGCTAAAACACAAAGTGACTGTCACGACCCGCGGCGGTTCCCCTGACCGCCGCAAATCTCCGTCCCAGCCGTCTCCATGACGACCGGGATGTCACTGCCGCATTCTTCGTCCCGGTTGCCTGGGCAACAGCCGAGACACGTTCTCCCCACTGCCGCCGCACCCGGCCAGCTGTCAAACAGCCTGGTGCGCGTGCACAGTCTGCTTGGCTATGATGTCACAGACAAGCGCCATACTCCCAGACTGATGGAAAGCCCAGGATGCTGTCCCCACCTCCCACCTGGCTAGGTAAGAAGCAGTAGGTGTGGGGGACATTGGTCCTGACATTAAGTTATTGTTCTATGTTATCAGTCATTTCAGACTGAGAGAAGTTTCCTGTGTACTTCAATAGTCTTACATAGAGAAAGACTACTGTAAATAATATATAGGACCACAATTCTCCCCTCACGAGAATAACTTAAGTATTGCGGTTCCTGTATTGCGCCATTGACGTACGAAACACCATGTCTCTCCTTTCCAGCGTCACTCTGGAATGATATCATGCTGCAGTAGTTATTTGCTGTGGCTGCCAATGATACTAGACTTTTACCTGAACACTTATAGAAAAATAATAAGTTAATTTGTATTAAGCCTTTAGTACTACAGTATTCCTGGTGTCAGACTCAAGATAAGTATCAAAGATCTGTGGTGGGAAAAGACATCAGGAGAAGCAGCTGATGATGTAACTTACTCCGGGGAGCAGCCCATGCGGCTGATATAGGCTCGGTAGTGAGGGACGGGGGTACTCTTATAACAAGACCTCCCTCCTCCTCAAATTATGCTAAAGGGCCCCGTAATCACATTTTATGCTCCAGAAAACTGCTTTTACGGATGGTGTCCGCCCTCAGCCCTGAATACTTATTACCCATTACTGCTGGATCCTACCTGCTGACAGAACGGAACATCTTTCATTACTGCTGTACTTCCCGTTATAGTTCTGTCTCATTCATTCTGTATTTCTTTTTACAAGACCTCAGTGCCATATATTGCCATGGGGACCTAATGCTAGTTACACCTGTGAATAGAATTCAAGATGTTAAACCACCACAACACCTCAATCCCAGAAATCATACAACAATAAAAATAAAGACAGACAAACAGTCACAACCACGCCGCATCATTCTCCTTATTAAGTTTACAGTCTTTATATCATGTTGGCAGCTGTTAGGATTTCATCTCCAGCCCTTGACATGCTTTATATAAGCCAGCTGCCAAAAATGAGAAATGGTTTCGTATTAAGTTGTCACTGTCACTATTTAGCTCTTCGTACTTTGGTGACGGAACCTCTATCATCTTTACAAATATTTAGTTCCCCTGCTTTACCCACCAGCTCTGGCTCACTCGCTGCATGCCATTATTCTTCAAGGGCAGTCACATCAATAGCGCTCCATAACACACACTGCCTTGAACTATATACTAAAACCAGCATATTTTATGCCAGCAGTTATAGATTCTAAATTCTTCTTCGTGTTTTCCCTCCAGGCACTGAAAATATTTCATTTAATTGTACGAAGAACACAAAAGACGAAGAAGCTTTATTAAGTCATTACTTTTATATAAGCATTTTTCAAAAAAATAAAATAAAATAGCATTATTTATTTTCTATGGAGAAAGAATTTTAGCCCAGTGGCAGTGTTATTAAATCCACCTACAACACAGCGCTGCCTGAACTTGATAAATTTTGTGCAAAAAAAAAAAAAAAGGTGTTAAATGGCTTTTCAATAACACCTACACATAACATTTTCTATCCAGTATGTTAATGTTGCTGCCACACTGGGACTAATATCTTAAAAGAATAAAAGGCTTGTGGCAAGGTACAGCAAAAGCATTAACAATAATTTTCCTTATAGAGTGGATATCAAGTTCTAATCAAGAGGACAGTAGGGTACCTTTATCACATTTTATCAGAATTGCCAAATCTCCCCAATTTCCAAGACCAGGGGCTAGATTTACTAAGCTGCGGGTTTGAAAAAGTGGGGATGTTGCCTATAGCAACCAATCAGATTCTAGCTTTCATTTATTTAGTACCTTCTACAAAATGACAGCTAGAAGCTGATTGGTTGCTATAGGCAACATCCCCACTTTTTCAAACCCACAGCTTAGTAAATCTAGCCCCAGATGTTAAATATTAAGTCCCTATTTTTCAGTACTGACCAATTGCACAATATAATCCCTCTTTTCCTGCATGTTAGATGCAGGTATTACCAGCTCTTTTCACTCTCTTGACCTTAGAGCTAACCATTTATTGGAAACATTTGCAATGCAAAAAGTACTCTCTATTCCCCCTTTAGTAATACCCACATACCTTGATAAGTATTGTAGTACTCCAGGGTCTGCCAAGACAGTATTGTGAGCGCTGTTCCTACATGTACACTCTCAGGAGCAAAGCGTCCTTGGAAGATAAATAAAAATATTGACCACTATGGTCTATATTTTTATTTATAATTGGGTTATGTACTATAAATGTAGGACAGGATAGAATGACAGCAGTATTCCTCAATTCTACAGTTTCTCCAAGTCTTGCAAAGTACTCCTTTATGTAATAATTGTCACAAATCGGGATCTTCGCCGCACTAACCTCATCCGCCACTGTCATATCACGGCTACCTGGGTCCCTTCTGGTCGTCTGCAGCATTCCCGTTCCCCACGCCTCCGTTTGTAAACAAACACATACTGTTTGTTCTGCTGCATGGGTGTGGCCATCTTGGATGCAGTCAGGTGATCATTCCAGACCAACCAGATTCAGAAGCTGTGATCACATGAACTGATCAGCCAATAGTTGTTTGGGACATTCTATTTAAACCTGCTGCTGTGATCTGTTCATTGCCAGAACAACACACTTCTCGCCAGAGGATAGTGCTGGGCTCCTGGTTCCAGTCAGCATTTCCAGACTGCTCATTCCCCTGCTATATTCCACATTCAGCAAGAACATGAGCAGGAAGATCATACAGGCTGCTAGTTTCTGTTTTAGTCCTGCTCCAGCTAGGTCCAAGGGTCCCGAATCGGATCAAGAAATTCAGATAATAATGTATTAAGGTATAGTGCATACTACACAACAATGTGTTTATCTGTACCTTCCCCCCCCCCCCCCCCAAAAAAAAAACTAAAACTGAAGAAATGTAAAAAAAACAACCTGTGTGCCACCCCCCAACAGCTTAACCAGCTCTAGTTCCAGGGGAACAAAAACTGTGGGGTCCCCCCCCCAATTTTACTACTACTACCAACACTAGGCTTTGCCAGCCTGGGCTGTTGTCACTATAGCAGGGAAACACGCAACATGGGGACCCCCTTCCATACTGTCAAACTAGGCTGGTCAGCACGGGTCAGGATTCCTTGGGAAATCAGCCCCCCCCCCCCTCCAAGATGTAACCAGACCTGTGGGTACACCTGGGTTTTAAATATAATGATTTCTGTCAATCTATTACCTGCGTAGACACTATGAATATGTACACATTCTGATTGTTGACCTTTTCACTGTGTAGACATTATGACCATAGACATTTTCACTGTCGACTTTTCATACCCAACCCGTCACAAAGGTAACTAATCCTCTTGAAAGCTGAACAATCTGTTTTCAAAGTCTTTGCTTCCCGCCTTACGCCCCTGTACCCCCTCCCCCCCGGTGCTCACCAAATAGATGTTCTGTGGCTAGTATGCTAAACATCCCGACCAGAATACTAATGTCAGCCACTGATACCCCCTACTCTACATCAGTGAGAAACACCGCCGTGGGGCAGGATCTGGAGGGCGAGAGGCAGACTTCTTTTTCTTTATGCTATTCGCTAACTGAGCACAATTTCTATTTGTCCCGCTCTGACTTGAACCAGTGAGAAGGGATTATTTTTTTGCTACAAGATTTGAATAGCCTGTACTCATCAAAAGGGGACCTGTCAAGGAGATCAATACATTTTCAAAGGGTTTCCTAACATTTATGGGACATGGTTTTGATAGTTCTTTACTGAACGTTAAATGTACCTCATTCTATTCTGAAGGTAAAGCATCAGTCCTGAGACAACTTAACTTATGATTGCATTTTAAACTGAACCAGAGAGTACGAATTTCTGTGTACCCATGCCTGAAAAGGATGGGGTATGAAAGCAGTGTAGTTGCTTCATTTTGAATTAAGGCTCTGAAGCACAGTCCAAAAACAAAACAAAAGAGAGGCTAAAACACAACGTACGTTTTCATTAAACAAAAAACAGTGTATGACTTCACTTCTGCAAATTGATCTACACCTCTTGTTACATCTTAGAGCAATACGGTCTTACAGAGCCTGTGCCTGTGTTGTGTTTTCTAACATATATAAGGGAGTCCTGAATTGCCTGTCATGTTTAATTGTTTCCTGATCAGAAAGGGAAAAGGGTTCCAGGTGCTTGAAGAAAATGTTTCTATAGAAAAGAACCAACCAAAGGCAATAATAAAACTCTTCAATATATCTATCTGGACACATCTTTTGATTTTTCATTCAGTTCAAATTATGACGTCGATATTCAGTGACGGCTGCTGCAGGAGAGAGGAGGCTGCTGGGTTCCGGCGCCCGGCGGATTGGTAAGTTACTGTGTTCTTTCTTTTTTTTTTTTATATGGCTGGCCCGCGGCAGAGGAGTTAGAGGGATCGTGACAGCGGGGCAGAGAAGAGGCAGAGGAGGGTGACAGCAGGAGAGTGACAGCGAGGCAGAGGAGGGTGACAGCGAGGCAGAGGAAGGTGACAGCAGGAGAGTGACAGCTGGAGAGTGACAGCGGGGCAGAGAAGAGGCAGAGGAGGGTGACAGCGGGGCAGAGAAGAGGAAGAGGAGGGTGACAGCAGGAGATTGACAGCGGGGCAGAGAAGAGGCAGAGGAGGGTGACAGCAGGAGAGTGACATCGGGGCAGAGAAGAGGCAGAGGAGGGTGACAGCAGGAGAGTGACATCGGGGCAGAGAAGAGGCAGAGGAGGGTGACAGCAGGAGAGTGACAGCGAGGCAGAGAAGAGGCAGAGGAGGGTGACAGCAGGAGAGTGACAGCGGGGCAGAGAAGAGGCAGAGGAGAGTGACAGCGGGGCAAAGAAGAGGCAGAGGAGGGTGACAGCAGGAGAGTGACAGCGGGGCAGAGAAGAGGCAGAGGAGGGTGACAGCAGGAGAGTGACAGAGGGCAGAGGAGGGGATAGCGTGAGAGAGTGCAGAGGAGGGGGGACAGCGTGAAAGAGTGCAGAGGAGGGGGGACAGCATGACAGAGGGCAGAGTGTCTGGATGCAGAGGGGGCAGAGTGTCTGGATGCAGAGGGGGCAGAGTGTCTGGATGCAGAGGGGGCATTTTTGCATACAACTAAATAAGTATTTCTGTCCTGACCTAAATACTTATTACAATTTTTTGACCCAACTACTTCTAAAACAGGACTGCTCAATAATTATATTGGAGGGGTGCCTTGAAAAAATTTGGAGACTCTAAAGGGTGCCGCGAACTGCAAAAGTTTGGGAACCACTGCTCTATAGGGTATATTAACTAAACTGCGGGTTTGAAAAAGTGTAGATGTTGCCTATACCAACCAGCTTTCATTTTGTAGACTGTACTAAATAAATAACTATAATCTGATTTGGTTGCTGTAGGCAACATCTCCAATTTTTCAAACCTGCAGTTTAGTAAATATTTGAGATGTTCAATGACCCCCGTGTTCTGATTTGGTTTTGGATCTGGATAAACTTCGTGTTTTGGTAAAACCGCCCTTGCGTGTTTTGGGTTTTGGATCCCTATTTTTTTTTTTGCTAAAATCACAATTTTTATTTTTTATTACCCCTACATTATTATTATCTCAATAACACTAATTTCAAGTCATTTGCAGTTAATTTTGACCACCTCACAGGTCACTATATTATTTTCATACACTTTAGACTGCAGCGACCTGGCTGGATGCTAAGCAACAGAGCAATAACACAAACACACAGCAGTTCCTAGCACATCTAGGAAACATTGCCACACAGCAGTGGCAGAAAAGAAAAGTGGTGCAAGATGGAATTGTTCTTGGGCCCTCCCACCCTTATGTAAGATATTGAAAAGGACATGTACAGTTTAACAAAGCAAGCACTCCAGCGACAAGCAGTACCACTTTTGTGGCTTAAGTGCTTGGTTTGTTTGGGCCCCCACAAAATGAGCTAACAATGGGCTTAAAGCACCTAAGCAAACAGTGCTATTAATAAACTCTACTGTGGCAGTTCTTGCCAGTGATAAGAAGAAGGCCATTGTAATGCCTGGACATTAGACCAAAAAAATCCACCTTTCATGTGTGGAATTATTTTTACACAAATCCTGACAACAGTTGTCTAGTCATTTTTAGCATTGTAAAGCCACAGTCAGTAGAGGTAGGGACCTTAACCATCTATGAACCTCATCCATGTTACACCATTTGAAGCAAGTTCATGGAAAGCTTTTGTGAAAATCAGAAACTTATGCTTAAAAATAACAAGCAGTCCAGCATCAGCTACCTCTCTTCTCTCAGCTAGATCCCAGCACCTGCAATCCACACCCCCAACACCTTCATCATTAATGTCCTCACAAGTGATGGGAGTTAGTCCTGCATCCAAGTTTCTCCTGGACTATCCAGGACTCCTCAGAAGAATCCTTGAGCATTAGGCCAACTACTGCTGCTCCTGCTGCTGGGGGTGGATCTTCAGCCCAGAAGCAGACCAAGAAGAAGACTACTAGTAGTTTACAACAATTGACTGTTCATCCTTTGCAAGAGGAAGCAAGTATGAAAGCTGTCACCCAGTCGCACAGATCAGACGCCATGACGACTATGCTAGTATTTGATCTGCTCATTAGAGAGCTTACATTCTAAAGGGAAGAGGGCACAGCTGATACTTGTGAGGGTGCATTAGTGTGAATAGTGTTATGAGGATAAGGTCACCTCTAAAAAAAATAGATGGGTTTTCACACAGCATCTAAAGATTTGAAGGCTGTGGTAAAGTCTGATTGAGCGTAGTAGGGAATTCCATAAGTGGGAGGTGGTTATCAGAGACGTGACAAGGCGCAGGTCACTGGTAATACCGCTGACAACCTGCTTGAAAAACTAAGGGATGTCATTGCAATATGGCTTATCCTGCTTGGACTCTCCTGAGGATATGTGATTTCTGATAACGCCACCAATATTGTTAGAGCATTACAGCGGGGGATTTCATCACATTCCTTGTTTAGCTCACACAACCAACTTGGTGGTACAGAACTTTTTAAAAAATGACAATGACATGCAGGAGATGCTGTGTGTGTCCCAAAATATTTAGGGTCATTTTCGAAATTCTCCAACAGCATGTAGGAGAATGCAGCAGCTGCAAGATGAATAGAATTTAGGGGGAATGTACTTTAGTCCAGCGCAGTGGAGAATACTTTCTGTGGTGTGCAAGGTGCTAAAACCACTCAAAGTAGTCACCTGTGAAGAGAGTGCAGACACTGTTAGCTTGAGTCAAGTGATTCCCCTAATTAGACTTTTTGAAAAGCAGCAATCGAAATTGAAGGAGGAAATGAAACAAAGCAATTCCGCTAAATATATTGGACTTGTAGATTAAGTACTTTATTCGCTTTGCCAGGATCCAAGAGTTATCAACATCTTGAAATCGGATCATTACATTTTGGCAACTGTGCTTGATCCTAGGTTTAAGAGCTATGTATTTTCTTTCTTTCCAACTGACCCAGAACTCAAGAGATGCAATGAGTTCCTGGTCAGCAAGCTGACAGCTCAAGTGGTACATGACACAATGACGTCTCCTCCTTCAGCTTCTCTGGAAATTGCTGCTAGGACAAAAATGTAGCTTTCGCAAGACACCCAGTGGTGATGCAGATGAGTCTGGACAACATTTTGACATTTGGGCTGGTCTAAAAGAATTGCCAAAAAATCGTGACCGCTCTTCCGTAAAATGAACTACACATTCCACGAGGAAGGCCATTACCGGCAATTAAATCAAAGTACACAGACTTCTGTGATGGAGGTTTCCATCGGGGATGAATTAGTATTGTTTGAGGATGATGTACACACTGATGAGGGTGAGCTGAGAGAAGGGAGCTAGCTGATGCTGGTATGCTTGGCAATATTTTGGGTAGAATGGCATGTTGGCAGTTTTATGTATTTCTACAGTAAACGTTCACCTTTATTAGAGAGGTGTTTTTTTTCTTTAAAAAGGTAAATGTTTTTTATTTACATTTTTGTTTCCCTTACTTAAAACCACTATGCATTTGAACATAGGCTTTAGCACATGATGTAGAGGGATTAGTATCATCATGACTGGAGAGTGACAAGGACATAGCCACCCCTCCTGTTTATGTATGAGCTATGGCACAGTAAAATGTGACTGGAGAATTTTAATTACACTGCCAGCCCTATTATTTGAATTCCTGTTTCAGCACTAAACACTGCCACCTCTCCTATTTCTGAGTGAACTGTGGTACAGTACAATGTAACTGCAGAGTTTGAAGAACACAGCCCACCCTATTATTTCTATTTCAGCAAAGACAATTAGCAATGGAGCTCTCCTTTTTGTGTGTTACCTATATAACACAGTACAATGTGACTGCAGATTTAGAACAAGACTGTAAGCCCTATTATTTCTATTTTAGCAATGACAATTAGCAATGGAGCCCTCCTGAATGTCACTGGAGACTTTGAAGAACACTGCTACCCCCTCCTCTTTCTTTTCTACCTATGATGCTGCTCAACTGCACTAGAGACTGCCAAGAACCGTGCTACCCCTTCTGTGTCCCTCTGTGAAATGGGGTTGGATCGCCGTGGAGGGTGGTACTTATAAAATCCAAAACTCGCCAGATCCGATGACGTTTTGCCTTGTTTTCAATTCCGAGGGTGCGGGAAAGTACCAAGCCGGCTCGGCTCGGTACTCGGATCTGCTAAGTTCAGGTGTTTTTGGTTCTTGGGGAACCGAGCCTGAGCATCTCTAGTAAATATACCCTTATATTTGTAAACAAGTGGGTTGCCCAGAAGTCATGAAATTTGCTCAGTCTTTTAAAAGTTACCACTTGTTTTCTTTTGGAGTCAAGTCCAGTGATAACTATTCCCATTAATAGGTTTAATCCATATGTATTGAATTTTACGCAGACCTGTCGCCTAAACACAACTAAACAATAAATGGTTATTTACAGAAACCACATATAAACATATACCATGTTTATAATGTGTCTTTCACATGTCTGCATGAAAGTAGCCATCATCTGGACTGGACAGGTAAAAGCATCCCATAATCCCATATACTGGCGGGAGCATGCTCAGTCTCTTCCTGATAAGGTTTCTCAGACATTAAACTGCAGGAAGTTTGCCAGCTTGTAACGCAGGATACAGTTGGTGCAGAATGATAACATGATGCTAGAATCACAGGATCTTCAGTCCCAGGAAGACTCACCCCAACAACTGAATTAAATAATGTCTTAGGCCAGTGTTGGCTAACCTGTGACACTCCAGGTGTTGTGAAACTACAAGTTCCAGCATACCCTTCCAGCAATAAGCTGCTATATATTTGCAAAGCATGCTAGGATTTGTAGTTTCACAACACCTGGAGTGTCACAGGTTAGCCAACACTGTCTTAGGCACTATAGCAGGAAGAATGAGAAGGAGGACATAGATTTATAGCGGATTTCTGCAAAGTAACCTTTATATTTTTTCTTTGAACCCCAGGTTGTATTTTAAAGTTTAGATTTTTCGAGCCTGTAACATACCTCCCAAAATGTCTGTCCCTGGTAGCAAGGCAGGGTGTGTGGCTAAAATGTTATGGGGCGTGGCCACACCCCCAGAGGCTGCTTTCCCCCATCATTCCCAAGCATGTTCCCAGGTGGGACACAGCCGTAAGAGCGGGACTATCTTGATGAAATCGGAACAGTTGAGAGATATGCTGTAGGTAACTTTTAAGGCTGCTTGTCCTATGTAATGTGGGTGCACTAGGTGAAACAGATGCACTTTACAATTTGTAGCAGCAAACAGAAGAGTGGTGTATTAATACATTGTTAGTACAATAAAAACAGGTGCACAGTTAAAAAAAAAGATAAACATAATTTATTAAGCAATATAACAATCATGCCATTCAGAGTGAATACGATTTCTGTTAGTATCATTAGTTTCTTTATGATTACAGGGTAGAGAATAACTGTTATTGCTGCTGTGTCCACAAAGAGCCTGTATCTGTCCAAACACGTTTGTTATATGATCTTAAAGTAGGAAACCCATGCAAAATTCAGGACAAAAACATAACAAATTACTGTGACAAGCTATAAGAGGAGGGTCCCCTCTGAGCTCTGTCTCATCTGCTTTCTCCGCCATTTTTTTTGCAACCAGAGAGCATTTGAAAAGAAGATAACAATCAGTAAGAGGATAGGTGCATGCTTAAAAAGGTACTATACCTTTTATTGCTATTTAAAGACAAAAAATTCTATGTGGGATTGCTGCAATAAGATGATGCAGTATGATTGGGATTATTTATTAATATGGTATAAGCATGACACATGCTGTAAACCCTATCAACCACATAACAGCTTCTGTTAGTGTGACGACACTAAACTTCTAAAAGCCCAAAACTAGATTTCTGGTCAAGCATCATGGGAGATGTAGTCCAGCAATAATTTCACCTCTGAAGATTGCCTAATGCCTTACATTTATAAACTCTAATAAAGTATTATTCATTTTCTACCTTCATTTTAATTTATTTTTTTTTATTCATCAAAGTAACAGGAAATATATTACACATGTTATCCTGGTTTAAAGGGTTTTGCTCACTTGGACAACCCCTTCTGTTTTAGCGTTGGCGGTTCCCCTGCCATTACCTCTTTGCAGCTGCTGGCAACAGGAAGCGAGGAGCAAAGTGCTGTCTTTGAGGCATCAAAGTCTGGACATGTAATTCAAACCCATTCAGGCTAAGGCAGGGATAGGCAACCTGCGGCTCTCCAGGTGTTGTGAAACTACAAATCCCAGCATGCCTTGCCACTTATCTGCTGGTTATCTACTGGCAAAGCATGCTGGGACTTGTAGTTTCACAACACCTGGAGAGCCGCAGGTTGCCTACCCCCTGGGCTAAGCTGTGTAAGTAATGCATCATCTGAATGGACAGGATGTACGGCCAATCAAAACCAGTCAGCTGCCGCATTATTTACATATCACAGAAGACAATTCTGTGAATGGACGGAAGCTCAGGCGGCTGCAAACAGGGAAAGATGGGGGGATGTGGGACCCCCGTGGAGGTTTGGGGTCCTACCAAAAGGGAATGGGTTGTTCAAAATACTCAACAACCAATTTAACATTGTCAAACATTTTACCATGAGTTCAGTTAGAAGATACTAGAATATTACATGGGATATACAACTTAATAAGCAAACAATTAAAACATACAGCAGGTTTTAATATTGAATAAAACAGTATTTTTTTTTCTCATTTCAAGTATTTCACAGATGCAACAAAACAGTTGTTACAAACGTACAAAATGCATTTTTTGTGCGGCAGTGCATCTTACAGCCTGTTCACTATGTGCTCATTTTTAACGCAACCGTCTGTCGTTGGTACTAGACACACATATAATTCAGTAGGAAATACTCCTTTGGACTTTTGTTTTAATGTAGCCATTAATTACATTTTACTCAAACTACTCTTCCTTGAGAATTCCAAGAACATCGTCTTCCAGACATTCCAGGAGAATACGTATATATGCCCATCACCTACACAGTAGGGGCAGATATTTTGTGGCTGAACCAATATTCAGTCCACTAGTAACTTATGACATCACTGAGGAACGAGTCAGCTGGTGCCTCATGCCTAAGTGATGTCACCAATTTCTAGTAAAGTGATAGGCAGTACATAGGAAAACAGGGGGGGGGGGGGGGGTTCCTAGTGCCTGGAAACCCCCCTCCAAGCCTTGGGCACTGTATAATTGAGGTGGCTGGACCCTGCTCCCACTTCACACAGCTCTGCTTGAAAAGGGAGAGCTGCAGGCACCTAACAGTAGTGCACGCAGCATTGCTCATGTATATTATAGGGATAGGAAGAGTTGGAGAGCAGCCAAGCACTGTCTAATATTATAGCTACGCCCCCATGCATACTGGTCACGCCCACTGGCGGCGTGGCGCTGAAACCCCCCTCTACAAATCCTGCGTTTGCCCCTGCTGTATTCTCTTATATATTTGTTTAGCCACAAAATGGCTGCCCTCACGCAAGGTCATGATGGGTATAATTCCAACAGAATAATGACACACAAAGTTTTACAAAATAAGAGTAAAGAATGTTCAAGATTTAGTTTTTGTTTAAAAAGAAAAAAAGGATCTCAGCAATATCGAACAGCATCAAAGGAGTAGATTCTTAAGTAGAAACATAGGTTTGTATAATAATACAGTGAAATGGGCTGTACACATGGCAACAAATGAGATATAAACTAGATATCAACTGAAAATCAATGTACGTTGGAAAGCAATGTAATTAGCAAAAGCTGCAAGAGGGCAGGTACACACCAATAAATTAAAGCAATGTTGCTCATCCTAATGCGAATCAGCTTAATGAAAGCAAATATCAATTTGGTTACTGTAGGATATTCCTGCTACATGCACTAATGTCAGTAAACACTGTGACCTAACAAACCTTATTTCAGGGACAGATGTGCAGGAATCCCGTATGGTTAAATACATTGCAGAGGGCGAGTTGTTTTGATACTAAACAAATAATAATAATAAAACAAGAAATTTATAATAATACAATACAAAAGTACCACATTCACAAATAGGTACCACATTCACAAATAGGTACCACATCCAAAATAAACAAAATGGTTAATACAAGGTGATAAGAGTAAAATAAACAACAAAACAATTAAAAGCCAACCCTCACTCCGCTTCTAAATCCATACACTAAATATGATCTAACAACAACTAAAAACATCTTCGGGGTTTACTCATGCAGCGGGACGGAGCCGAATCCAGATATCTTATCCAGATTTATTCATCATCAAATTTGCTGTAGGGATGATCCGTATCTTGCAGGAGACCTAGAAGGTAGACAAAATGACATTATTAATACAACGTGGTACACAGGTAATATCACACACAAGGCCCCTAACTCTAAGTAACAAAAACATAGCAATTACTTTTACACTGATATAATGGGCAATAATCGTAAATACAAGCAGCAATAACATTGTCAACAGGGTTGCAGGCATGGGGGTTTTGGAAGGGAGGGATCCAAAAAGTAAAAGGTATAGCAGAATGGGAACTAACACGGCGGTAAACACAATTTCACGGGTGCAATTCCAATTTTATGTTTTTTTAAATGTGCAAAACATTAGATAGAGTATGGCATATATGAATTCTACCCAAGTATAGTTTACAAATTACATTGTAGAATACATATATGGTGTGACTGAATGGGCCACCTGGTTGTCAAAAGTGGTATTGCAGTTTTAGTTTAATCTCTAAGAGAATCTTTTACACAGTTTGAATTTCACAGGTCACTGATGTAGACCAAGATTTCTCACAGCACAGATTTCAAATATCTGTTTCAGCTCAGGTATAGCATTCAAAAACAATTTAGTCAACTAAATTGTCTTTAAAAAACAACACCCCAAAAAACTAGAGTTGAAAATTCCTGTTCTACATAATAGCACGTCACCATACAAGGTAAATGTGCATTCAAGTTGTACCTGAACTGAATGTATAAGTGACTACCTGTACCCACAAAAGGTTGCACATTAACGTTCTGGTAAAGTATCACATCAGACTATGAGACCAGCATGTTCACACAGTCTAAACAGTAGGTAAATTTATGGCTGATTAGTCAGGCTGTTGAGAAGACATCACTATCCACATCATGGATTAACTTATTAACAGGCTGTGTGACTGCACTGCGCTCACTCTGTGACATCACCAGGGGTGTAGCGCAAAAGGCTGAGACTACTATAGGGCTTGGAGCCACTTTTTCCTGTGTTTGGTATCTCAAGTCGTTTTACAACAGTTTTAACAGTGACTACAGATAAACAAAGATTCCCAATTCTATGTTAATTTTTGTCAGTGTTTTAGGGGTTGTCCAAAAATGTATTTATACATTATTAAATAAATATTATTAATAACTACCAATACATATAATAGCTGTTAGAAAGATAGATAAATTCAATTGTTCATCTTAAAAATTTACATTTTTCATAGTCAACCTAGTCTTTATTCAGATTTCGTTGACAGCCTAATCTCATTTTAACGGGAGTATTTTTAAATCTATAGTCACTGCCTCACTGGTTATGGTAGGTGCTATAAATTTAAGTAGCTATATCTCATGTTTGTTACTGGACGCACTGTACAAATTTCAGGGTAAAAGTAAAAAGTGAATAGCTAGTTGTTCATCATCAATACAGGTTATTTATTAAATGTTTATGAACTGAACACTATAGAGTTTTTTAAATAAACAAATCAAATCTATACTACGGCAATCTATATTAAAGAACATTTGGCAGTTATACTAAGACAATGTATAGTTTTAAAAAATTTCACACGTTTAGAACAGATACCATGACTCCAGAAAGTAGCATGAAGGCTTTTGTGTAGAAGTTCATGGGGGGAGGGGAACACAGTCTTTGCCCACCCAACATAAATTATGTGGGGAGCAAATCTGCCCCCTCTCCCCTCCCCGGTTCCTACACCCCTAGACATCTACATCCAATCACACACTAACCTGCTACATAGACTGTGTGACTGCACTGTACTCACTGTGTGACATCACCATCCAATCACACACTAACCTGCTACATAGACTGTGTGACTGCACTGTACTCACTGTGTGACATCATCATCCAATCACACACTAACCTGCTACATAGACTGTGTGACTGCACTGTGCTCACTGTGTGACATCACCATCCAATCACACACTAACCTGCTACATAGACTGTGTGACTGCACTGTACTCACTGTGTGACATCACCATCCAATCACACACTAACCTGCTACATAGACTGTGTGACTGCACTGTACTCACTCTGTGACATCACCGTCCAATCACACACTAACCTGCTACATAGACTGTGTGACTGCACTGTACTCACTGTGTGACATCATCATCCAATCACACACTAACCTGCTACATAGACTGTGTGACTGCACTCACTGTGTGACATCACCATCCAATCACACACTAACCTGCTACATAGACTGTGTGACTGCACTGTACTCACTGTGTGACATCACCATCCAATCACACACTAACCTGCTACATAGACTGTGTGACTGCACTGTACTCACTGTGTGACATCACCGTCCAATCACACACTAACCTGCTACATAGACTGTGTGACTGCACTGTGCTCACTCTGTGACATCACCATCCAATCACACACTAACCTGCTACATAGACTGTGTGACTGCACTGCGCTCACTCTGTGACATCATCATCCAATCACACACTAACCTGCTACATAGACTGTGTGACTGCACTGTACTCACTGTGTGACATCATCATCCAATCACACACTAACCTGCTACATAGACTGTGTGACTGCACTCACTGTGTGACATCACCGTCCAATCACACACTAACCTGCTACATAGACTGTGTGACTGCACTGCGCTCACTGTGATATCACCATCCAATCACACACTAACCTGCTACATAGACTGTGTGACTGCACTGTGCTCACTCTGTGACATCACCGTCCAATCACACACTAACCTGCTACATAGACTGTGTGACTGCACTCACTGTGTGATATCACCATCCAATCACACACTAACCTGCTACATAGACTGTGTGACTGCACTCACTGTGTGACATCACCGTCCAATCACACACTAACCTGCTACATAGACTGTGTGACTGCACTGCGCTCACTGTGTGACATCACCATCCAATCACACACTAACCTGCTACATAGACTGTGTGACTGCACTGTACTCACTGTGTGACATCATCATCCAATCACACACTAACCTGCTACATAGACTGTGTGACTGCACTGTGCTCACTGTGTGACATCACCATCCAATCACACACTAACCTGCTACATAGACTGTGTGACTGCACTGTACTCACTGTGTGACATCACCATCCAATCACACACTAACCTGCTACATAGACTGTGTGACTGCACTGTACTCACTCTGTGACATCACCGTCCAATCACACACTAACCTGCTACATAGACTGTGTGACTGCACTGTACTCACTGTGTGACATCATCATCCAATCACACACTAACCTGCTACATAGACTGTGTGACTGCACTGTGCTCACTGTGTGACATCACTATCCAATCACACACTAACCTGCTACATAGACTGTGTGACTGCGCTCACTGTGTGACATCACCGTCCAATCACACACTAACCTGCTACATAGACTGTGTGACTGCACTGCGCTCACTCTGTGACATCACCGTCCAATCACACACTAACCTGCTACATAGACTGTGTGACTGCACTCACTGTGTGATATCACCATCCAATCACACACTAACCTGCTACATAGACTGTGTGACTGCACTCACTGTGTGACATCACCGTCCAATCACACACTAACCTGCTACATAGACTGTGTGACTGCACTGCGCTCACTGTGTGACATCACTATCCAATCACACACTAACCTGCTAAATAGACTGTGACTGCACTGTGCTCACTCTGTGAACAGCAGCTCTAACTTCGCCTTTTCCAATTGGCGAAAGTTATCTTGTGTACCCATGAAGTCTATCTGTGAGTCCTTGCATAATAAAATCCCATCGTCTATAACAAAATTTACATACTACACAAAAACTTGTTCACTTTGCTTCAAGTTTAACTGATAAAATAAATTCCCATCATGTAGCCAACCAAGGAAATATATAAGAAGTTCAAGATGAACAACATGTAACAATGCATAGACGGTTTGCATGTATTCTGCCTTTGTCTTTTTTTTTTTTTTTCCTTTCTTTCTCATGAAAATCTCTTACAAAGTAAACGAAGGGTTAAAATAATCAGGACTATGCCTTATGGGGATTGGTTAGGAAAACTGTTCTGTATATTTCTCTGAGTAAATGTCACCAGCCATGATACAAGATATCCTGCTTAATAAGATTTTCCCCTGCTGCTTACATGTCTGCAGACCAATATTTTTTTTAAAGGCTAGAAAAGGAAACTGCAACTGGTGAACATTGATAAACTTTGGTGCCAAGGAAAAAGGTAGTGTTACCATAGCAACATATCAGATGCTAATTCATTTGCATGTTAGTACAGGATAATCATTACTGCTGAAAATAACCTTGTAGTGGAGAATGCAGCAAATCATTTTGCATGTAGAATGCAGATAATGGAATTTATGAATTCTAAAGGCATTTGCAACAAATACTTACATATAGTACATAAAGCGATGTATAATATAATGAGCTATAAAAACCAAATACCACAAAGAGGGATGTGGGTTATAGGGGCAAAATGATGACAAAACAATAGCATCATATTCACCTATTCCCCCGGAATATCCAGGAGACTCCCGGAATTAAGGTGTGAACTTCTCCAGGAGGTTTATCTGCCTGCAAAGTGGGCGGGGATGTGCTGTGATGACACAAATCACATCATCAAGCCACACCCACCTCAGTGAACATTTAGGGGCATTGTGATGTAATAAGAGGCACATTCTATTAAGTGTAGGTTTCAGTAGGATCCTTATGGTGATACTCCACTGGATGTTAAGGTACTATAATATCGCTTAACTTTGCTCACACTTATAAGCAATGTTTTAGTACTGATGCCCAGAAATGCCTGCCAGAGCACATTGCAGGATCTCACACTTAACTGAATCTGCTCCTATAAGTCATCATAAATATTTCCACAAGGGCACAAATGGTGTCCTTAAATAACACTTACCTCTCCTTTCACACCTGCCCTCCACAACTCCTGGAGGACAAGTATGGAAAGTAGACAAGTACGAGTAAAACAGTCCTGATAAGGGAAATCCAAAACGTTGTTTATTGAAAACTCATAACTCCCCAATTAATGGAGATGATTTAAACATCATCATATCTCCCCACCTGCTGTACACATTGAGTCGGGACATAGTGCGCCTGAATTGGGAGGGTTGGCTACAAAATGTAGACAATGGAAATGTTGGCAGGCTAAATGCAGACACAATAGTATAGAAAAAAGGGGGGACACTCCATTCCGGTGACCGCTTCCAAATGTTGACAGTGTGATTGTCGACATTCACAATGTAGACAGTCAAAATGCAGACATTAAAATAGCAATGCCCACGACTGCAACTGAAACCCCTTAATCCCTACACAGATCAAAAAACATCTCTGTAATATATAAACAAACAATGACGTTCAGGTAATATGTATCACCATGCATAGTTCAAATAAGCTGGCATAGATCCAGATATATTTTTTGCTTTATTTCTGTAATATACAGTATTAAACACAAGCAGTGCCACCTTTATCATTACTAAAGTTAACAACAAGGTAGAAACAGGTTATTTATACTTTTGCTTACAAGACAAGCATTTGTTTTATACGTAATTGCATACATTGTGCTGCGCCCCCAGAGCTTGCTGTGTCTGGGTGCCATATTATAGATGTCCTCCACAGAAGCATCACAACACTACTCTGTGCTGCTCCTACTATCTAACTCTGAAGTCTGTGACTTCCTCCTCGCCTCCATATCCCTTATGTGGACAAGTAACTGCTTCCAACCAGATCAGCACACTTAGTTCCTGAAATACTTTGTGCTGTTGCAAACGTTCAAATAATCTAATTGGCTGTTCTTCCTATGCCCACTTTAAAACTTGAGAACATGGATAAAGCAGGAGATGGCGAATGATTTCAAAAAGGTGCTTTACATTCTATTTAACATGAAGCACAACTAAGAAGGCCTACCATCAATTACATACAAACAAAAGTACTAAAATGTGCTTCAAAATCCTGTTGACAAACCTATTCTTTAATACAATAAAATACACATGCAACTATATATAACACTATTTACCACTACACCATACATATTTACAGAAATGTAGCATTTAAGCTGTTAGTCTAACTTGGTCTTAGATTTAGGACCACATCTATAAAAATGGTGAGAAATCTGAATTTTTTTTTTTTTTTTATAACCACAAACCACTTGTCTTTGCAATTTAACCCAAAAAATATCCCGCAGCAACTGAGCGATGCTCTGCATCCATAGCAATACGGACCTGGAGTATAAGACTTAATCTACCACTTTGCCGATCTACACTTTTGCATGCGCAGTGAAATTCAAATCCCACTTGTAAAACAAATAAACAAAACAAAAAACATTCATGTATGAAAATATGCAATATTACTTGGTAAATAGGCTTTTCCATGCAAATAAATGGAGAAGCCTTGGCAAATTACCACTGGCAGGGCTTTTGCTCATACATGCCTACCTTTGAATAGTGAATTCCGGGAGATCCCGGGCAGGGGGGCGTGACTGGAGGGCGGGGCACGGTCAATTGCGTCATTTTAGCCCCACCCCTGCGACAAAAACGTCATTTTGTTGCAGAGGGCAGGGCCAAGTTGACGCAATTCACCCCAAATCGGGTCATTTTGGCGAGTAAATTGCAATATGCGGGATATATGCCTGCTTTCCCGGGAGTCCGGGAGACCTACCCGGATTTCGGGAGTCTCCCGGACATTCCGGGAGAGTTGGCAAATATGCTTTTGCCAACAATCACAATATAACCCCTTTGTTTGTATTGGGTGAAGACACAATATGCCCTATCGTCAGGAATAGGTCTCTCTGCCCTGTCATAAGTATGCCCCATAGTTTTGGACTCTAAGCCAGCTAACAATGAGCATTGTAGCACCATAGTACCTGGTCAGTCAGGCACATCACAGACAGATGTTAATAAATGACTTCTTGTTCGTGTTGTGACTTATGATTGAGTGATCCACAAATCAGCCATACATCTCTGCCAGAGTAACTGCTTTAAGGAACATTTACTGCGAAATGAATGTTTGGCTTCCTATTTGTGTCTTCACATCACCCAGTGAGAGCAGGTCTGTTGTCTGACGTGACCCACAAGTGTTTACTTCAGCAAACAGCAGCAAGCTTGGTTCTCATTCCATCCATAATGAATTAGATTACAAGGAAATTGGATTGAACAACTCTATGCATTTTCCATTATATCAGCTGGGATAAATGACTTTGACAGTATGTAAATTAAAAGCAGACTCATCTCCTGAGCATGATAGCATCTGAAAGCAGACCGTACAAGTCTATTACTAGCTCTAAAAGATCACTATGACACAGGATACAAAATACTAACAATCCTGATCCAAGATCAGGGATAACTTGGCTAAAATTTCCATCTGTGTTTCCATTAAAGAAAACGCATATAGGATTTACTTCGTATCTGTGGATGTCCACGATATCCTAATAAATAAATTAGGCATATTTGCAACGTAGCCATCTGCCTAATAGTGGAAAGAGCCTGCCCCCCCTTCCCACTTGTTTGCCTAGCTAATTTATTGCCATTCTGGGAGAGTAGGCAAGAATGGCCCACCGTGCAGATGCTTTGCAGGGACATCTGAAGGTCAGCTAAAGTATAAAAAAAAATCACTTTAAAGTCTTACATATCATTTTTGGACCATCCCCTTTTTGCTCCTAAAATAATCCTTGTTGGAGCATTATTTATACTTTAAATAAGTCACCAGATTTGAGTGGTATTTCGTATTTATATGTCACATTTATGCATTTTAATCATACTTGCCAACTCTCCCTGAATATCAGGGAGACTCCCTGAAATAGGGGTGATCTCCCTCACTCCCTGAAGAGTCTGGCATTCTCCCTGATGCTGAGCCAGTACAAGACGTGGTTGGCTTCGCCATCTGTGGCATGATGACACAGTTCAGAAATTGTGTCCTATGTCCATGTATTGATGCCTATGAAGGTGGCCATTTTCATGGAGACCAAGATTTAATCAAAGACTGACAGGTAAGACAACATGACTTCAGTAATGGAGACAGAAATGTAAAAGACACTTCAGTCTCTAGAAATTCATCAGCTGCTTTTCTTTAACGCATAGTTCCCTACTCTCCCGGAATGTCCGGGAGACTCCCGCATCTAGGGGAGACCTCCCAGGCGAGCAGGGCAACCTCTTGGTTCTCGCCCTCACAATAGATAAGTGGTGGGGGGAGGGGCTTAATGATGCAAATATCATACTTGGGGTTTTGCACTTATTGAACTATAGTACACTTTCCTATTAAAAATGTGCCTGGAACCCAAAATCCTATTCAATAGAAAGTAATGGCCCGGTCACTGCGAGCATGTAAAACGCAAGTTATATGTCCTGGCTAAAAGGATACAGTGGACACCAGCGAAGCTAGTAATACCCCTGCGTACACAGTCTCCTCCTCTAGGAGTATTTTAAATAAAGCATCATCCACTAAATGAAATCATGTGTTTGAATTTGGATCACCCCAACTAACTAAGCTCCTTCCATCAAGAAGAAGTCAAATCTGTTTATCCACTAAGCCATGCGCTTGTATGTAAAAACAGGTGCAACTATTCAAAATTAAGGGCATTATTTACCAAAACTAGAACAAATAGTATTTGCGATGCAGACCCTTAAAGACTTGGGAACTGGGATGGACTTTCACATGAATATGACATTTAATGGAGCAATGTGTGGATAATTCTCTGAACAAACACAGCTACTATTGCAGAAATGGAAGATAGCACAGACCCATCTTTACGTCGTCACTGTACAATCTACAACATATAAAACACATTTTGCAAGGGTTCAGTTCACACAATAACCATCAGTCCCTCTGGATTTAAAAGTTAGGGCATCTATAAATCATTGTAAACAAAGGCGTAAACCCACACAATCCCCCTTAGTGTTACTTCGCGTCATCGTCAAATGTAGGTGCAAATTTACAGGTGTGATCGGGATCATTTCTTTGTTGTTTGCTCTGAATCCAGGCTTTATGAGAACACATTAAACGACCTTTACAGCTATTTGTACAGACCAAGCTTATTGTTTGAGGATCACTCTCTCATGTATCAGCAGAAGCTCAGGACCCCGCACCTGACATTTTAAAATTGCCTTGCTCTCTCGTTCCCAAGTACGGCTGTTGTCACTGAAGTCATTGATCATGCCGCAAATTTTATATTGAGTAATCGCTGGTAAATCCAATGGGTCAAGGGGCAATTTGCCCGTCGACTTCACTAACAGAAATGAAAACCTAGATAGAGAAGGTATCATTCCGTGGTTCAGCTGAACAAACACATTTTATTATTTTACTCTGGTGCCTTTAGAAAAATAAACCTTTGTTTGTTATGGACTATGATCAGCAGATTCTGTAATTACCTATCTGGAGATTACTTTCTAAACATCTAAAGGCGGCTTTACCAAACACTAAATCAAAATTTAACGCCAGGGGCACGCACCTTGTTTTATAGACAAGGTACGTCTGGCTACCCTGGAGTAATATCTACAGAGTTTTCTTTCTGCAGAGAATGACGTGATCTACACATTTCCTCCAATACTCCCCTGTCCTCAGGAGAACTGCACTTTATTTGAAATATATACAGTAACTGGGATAAATAACATGCACTAGAGGAATGATGTTCAACGTACAAAGAAAATGTCAAAGATAAAGTACAAAAGTAATGGCTGCTAAAGTCCCATGGCCACAAAAAGAAAAGAAATAACTTTCTAAGAGACGTTCATTGCTAGCTTTGAAAGTGCTTTTACGACAGGGAGCTGCCATAATATATACGGAAAGCACAAAAAAATCCCCAAAATCCCCCAAAAATGGAAACGCTTCTAAAATGCATAGGATTGTCATAGACCATGAGACCTCAGACATTTTTGTTTCTGTCTCTCCACATTTACGTTTTTTTTACATGAGAACGGAGGAGAGATAGATGCTCCTATACTTTTCGTCTTTGGCTTCAGAGAGATCCCGGGGGAGGTGGGCGTGCGGGGGCGGGGCTTGATGACTCACATCATATTGACCCACCCCCCTGAACCATTGTCACAATTTTGGACGATTACAGCAGGGGGCGGGGTTAAGATGACACAATATTTGTGTCATTAAGCCCCGCCTTCAGTCTATTGCAGGGCAAGAACCCAGAGGTTGCCCTGCTTCCCCGGGAGGTCTCCCTGAAATGCGGGAGTCTCCCGGGCATTCAGGCAGAGTAGGCAACTATGCGTTAAAGAAAAGCAGCTAATGAATCTCTAGAGACTGAAGTGTCTTTTACATTTCTGTCTCCATTACTCCATAAGTCATGTTGTCTTACCTGTCAGTCTTTGATTCAATCTTGGTCTCCATGAAAATGGCCACCTTCATAGGCATCAATACATGGACATAGGACACAATTTCTGAACTGTGTCATCATGCCACAGATGGCGAAGCCAACCACATCTTGTACTAGCTCAGCATCAGGGAGAATGCCAGACCCTTCAGGGAGTGAGGGAGATCACCCCTATTTCAGGGAGTCTCCCTGACATTCAGGGAGAGTTGGCAAGTATGATGTAATTACAGATAGGCATCTGCTCACAAAAACCGGAATGGACGCAAGATGGTAATAAAACAGCGCCTGGCCTTATACACATGTAAAGGAGGTAAAATAAATAAATAAATAAAAGTATAGCATAAATTGTTGCTTAATTAACGGTTTATGGCCAACCTGTGTTCTCTCCAGCTGTTTTGAACTAAAAGTTCCATCATTCCCTGCCAGACTATGATTGGCAGGGCTTTCTGAGACTAGTAGTTCCATTACAGCTGGGGGAGCCATAGTTACCTACCTGTGTTTTATGATGTGCGGAGGACTTCCAGGGAATACAGTGGAGTTAAACAGAAACAGGATTTCTTGAATAAACAAAGCTGTCACGGAAATAAGCAAACACTACACTAGCCCTCGATAGCACCATATAAAGAGTAATCATGTACACTGCCGCTGTACGTCCGTAACAAAAAGCTCATATAACCTCAAACACAAATCTCTGCCTGTCTCATTGTGTCACTTACTTCTCCATGCCGAGCAATGTGTAATTACCATCTAAATTATACCAGAAAAGCTGGTTGGGGGCTAACGGGAAAAAAAAAATAATGCATATTAGCGTATCCCCAGTAGACAACCCTGAGCTGACATTTTGTAGTTTAATCTTCAGAGCCAGAGTTAATAAATCTCTTCTCATTCTGTCACTCATCCTTATTAAGAGCGAATTAAGTTGGACATGTAGGGAAAACAGCCCCCAGAAGAACAATCTTGTATCTTCCAGCATCCCCATTTGCATAAGGAAATTATTCGTTAGACAGAGCTGTTATTTTGCCGCGTCATCTGGCAGAGCAAAAATAAAATGAACCAAAAGGGAAAAAATAAAGAAAAATAAAGAACACAAAAAAAACAAAACCCGCAATAAATTTCAAAAGGTTGCGGGGAAAAAAAAAGAAGCTTCTTTCTCAGTGTTGTTTCAGCGATTTAAAACAGAACATTAAGATTACAGAGGGAAAGTGCCAGAAGTGTTGAGAGCCCGTCTGCTAACAGTTTATCACACTCAATAAAGATTAAACTTCAACGGAAATCCTATTCAGAACTTAGACCGCGCATCTGGGACACTGGATTATATCTAAACGGCTCTGAAGCAAATTGAGATTTATGGACTGGAGAATAATTTTGGTAACACACACTTTTATGCATTCATTAACAATTTTATTTTGATTCTGCAGAATATAAAAATACATTGCCATCAAGTTGGATGCATTTTTCTGGCCTACAGCTACCCTACAGGTGTCCATTTATGTCTTACAGACCTATTTGGCTATAAAAAGCGTTGAGTACAGGCACAGAATGACTGTCGATTTCAATATCTGATCGGGACCATTCAGATGTCCGGACTGGATCAAAACGCTGTCTTGTAATGTCTGACTGGGTGTGTGGACATTGCTCAATTACACTAGTTTTGCCGAATTGGATCCAAACGTTCTGGCTTAACATCAAATGTTTCCTAAATGGCCACCCGTATGTGACCACACTGAGCATAGATTAAGCTGTTTGGTACCCGTGTTGAGCCACCATTTCTGCCCACCTGCGGATGCCTTTAGAATTTGGACAGGTTATTTGTACAATATAAACATTATTTTTATAAAATGCGGAGGTGACAAGCACTCAAACAGCAAATAGAGTGAAGCATTGGACAAAATTAGGCCATATTTGATGGTTGCCTGTCAGTGCTGATGGAAGAAGACCATGCACGCAGACCAACCGTGGTCATCGTCCATCCACGTTTATCAACATGTCCGATACTAATCAGATTATTATTGGGTAGTGTGGAGTTTACGGGGTCCACATGCTGCTGTATTAGACCAATTGTCTGATATTGACAGGTGTGTCCACAGGTGTTTTAGTAGTTGTCAGTTGCCCGTTTTACATCTCCTTATCTTAATTGAATCTCAGATGAGAAGAACGTATTTACATTTTTACTTATGAATAACTTGCATTTGCTAAGTAATAAAAGCAGCTGAACGTTTTTAGTTAAACAGTGTTATACTTGAGGGAGGAAGTTGACTTTTTAAAATATAGGGTTTTGTCTGTTTTTGAAATTGAATGAATTAAATTACTGCTTAAATGTATTCAGTTTAAATATCACCAGATATTGTAAAATGAACAGTAAAAAAAGACATTTAAAAATGTGGTATTTTAGACTGCACTGTTACATATTTCATTATTGCTTCAGAACAATATACAGATGGAGCATGATTTGTTTGGATAAATGGGGCCATTCGAGCCCCTCTGTGGGGGAAGCGTCCAAGCCTGCTATACTAACCCTTCCCAGTCAATAATAATAATAATACTGAAGTAATGGCATGGTTAGAGGGGAACAGCATGAGTAACGTGTTGTGATTCGCGTTCGGCCATCCATACAAACCATGTTCTCTCTCTATTTTCAAGTTTACGCCGCTCATAGTCATGTTGGTCCAAGGCTGGATTTAAATTTCAAACTAGACATAAATAAATACACATCAGGGACTAGATTTACTAAGCTGCGGGTTTGAAAAAGTGGAGATGTTGCCTATAGCAACCAATCAGATTCTAACTTTCATTTATTTAGTACTTTCTACAAAATGACAGCTAGAATCTGATTGGTTGCTATAGGCAACATCTCCACTTTTTCAAACCCGCAGCTTAGTAAATCTAGCCCCAGATCTGTTATCTGGAAAGCTTTGGACTTGTAGTTTAATAGAAATAGTTTTTCTGGAATTTTGAGCTCATTGAGTATCAAGCCTTCTGAAGTGATGGTGGCCATTTACCAAGTATATGTAACAAAGGTGTTAAGAATAATATTAGACCGACAAAATATATCAGTATTTACATTAGGTAGATCCCACTTCATAAACCCAAAAGTCATTTTTTTGGGAGGAACAAGATGCTGGGCCACTGGTCAACAGGCCCCATTCGTGTATAATGCATGATAAATTATCTTTGAATGTACATTTCTTTTGAATGTATCAATAAAACCGTTTCGAAGTGACATGTTTTTTCATGGCATCCAAAAAATAGGGGAAAAAGAAGGGGGGAAGGGGATAAAGAAAATGTGTATACAGGGCACTCTTTTACTGTACGTAATGTAATGAGTTTCTGTTAAGATTAATATCTTTATTACATAAATTCAATTAGCGAAATAGTAAAAACACTGTGTGAATGAACATACTGACCTATGACATTAGGTGAACATACTGTTAAGAAGTAGTAATAATACTACTGTGCTGTCTCACTGTATTCTAAATAACTATTAATAGTGGCATATACGTATTATAATATTCACGTTTACTATACAGATTAGTATTCTGTTTTGCACATAAGTTAAATACGGATTGTTTTTTCATGTAGCACACAAATATCAACTTTAAATTTCCATGTACAAATAAGCTATCAAGTATTTGTGTGCTACATGAAAAAACAGACAGTATTTAACTTATGTGCAAAACAGAATACTAATCTGCACCCCTTGCATTGTAACATGGTTTTGTCCAGGAGACTGAAATAAGAAGTTTCTCAAGTTAAGATCTTTAATGAATCAGGCCATATGTGCTCATGTTCAATAGATACAAATGTATAAAACCCAGAGATTATGAATCCATGGTAATAATTACATTTAAGATGCAATATAAGAGGAACTTTACTGTGAATATCAAAAAATGTGGACATTTCCAGGAACAAATCCTCAAAGCTGCTCTCTCTACCACCTGGGAATTTTTTTCTCAAAAAGGTGTCTGTTCCCCATAGCTGGGGGGCTGTTACATGCAACCATGCAAACATTTTTCCTTGTGCTTGGCTTACAGCCCAAGCCAAAAACTATGGCTGTAAGAGAGTACTGGATGTGTTTGGACCCCCCACTGACATTTAATGTTGGATATGTTGTGGGCAGCACGGTGGCTCAGTAGTTAGCACTTCTACCTTACAGCACTGGGGTCACAAGTTCAATTCCCAACCATGGCCTTTTGTGTGTGGAGTTTGTATGTTCTTCCCGTGTGTTCTCCCCGTGTTTGCTCCGGGTGCTCAGGTTTCCTCCCACACTCCAAAAACATACTGGTAGGTTAATTGGCTGCTAAGAAATTGACCCTAGTGTATGTGTGTGTGTGTGTGTGTGTGTGTGTGTATATATTTAGACTGCAAGCTCCAATGAGGCAGGGACTGATGTGAGTGAGTTCTCTGTACAGCGCTGCGGAATTAGGGGCGCTATATAAATAAATGGTGATGATGATAAACTAAATTTGCTGCTTCTGTTTGCAGCAACCATGGGACCCGGGTAGACGGCAGCCTAGGAATTTTTTTTTCCCCCTAGGTCATTACGCGGATTTAAAACCCGAGACTATCCGTGGAATACGGGGATGGACGGCATCATGATATGTTAAGGAGCGTTTAGTTACAATGTAATTTTCTGCATGTTTAATACTAATCATCAACATATATTAATTTAGAAAATCCATAAGAAAAATTGAAGGAAGTACATTTACTATACAAAAGCAATAGGGATTGTACTGCAGGGTTCACTAATGCTGAAAAACAGGGTCAATTTAAGGATCAATTAGCAGTGATTATCCTTAACAAATTCTGTTCTCTTAAACATCTCTCAGTTGGCTGTAACTGAAGGTTCTAATGGCGAGAGCTTGGACCTCACCCCACGCATTTTAATCTTAGGCTGGTCAAACGTGTTCAGTGACCCGGCCAATTGACCGGACAGGATTTTCCTGTGAGTGATCAGTTTGATTTACATATACAAGCTCGAAATAAATAAAAAAATAAAAGTAATAGGTTCTCACAATATAGTTGCAGGTAGCTGGAACAGGCCATTGTTCTACACTTTCTCAAGAGAACTAGTGAATGAATAAAAATAAAATAAATAAAAATAAACATACCATATTTCTTCCGAATCTCATTGTGTTTTACGGTCCTTTTGTTCTTTCTGTAAATAATTAAAGCACAAAATCAGACAAGGACAAGATACCTGACAATTACAAATAAATGCTCACTCACAGATATACAGATTGGTTTATATTTTAAAGGAACAAGCGCTCATTAATTGTAGCTTTGATCTTTTTATTGCCAGATATCATGAATGTGCCAAATAGGTCGATCCTGGTTCATGGCACCTCTTCACCAAGAGTATTTATTTTGTGGTGTTGAAGGCTGGATTTAACGTCTCAGACTTGGGCAACCAAGTCTGAAATGTACTACAAGTTTCAGAAAGCCTTGCCATCTAGGTGTTGTGCTTGGGAAAAACATTTGAGACTCCACTTGTCCTGCTAGTCCGCTAATAGGGTGTTAAACAAGGTTTGTGATCTCTTACTTGTGACATTATACTTAAATACACATAGAGCACCAGATTGACAGGAGAACAGTCTAATATCCCTCTGTGCTGCTGGGGTTTTTCATTTGTATTTTATCCAGCCAAATATCAAATTCAGCTGCAAATATCATGCCAAATACTAAGCCAAATTGTCATCTGCAAGAGGAACCTACATGTTAAAACTAAAATTAATGTTTTATTTACTAGAAGAGAAAAGTATTGTATGTGTCCTAGGCTCTTACAATCACACAGGAATCAGGATTTAGATTTGGGTGGCCAAAGGTGTAACAAAGGATTTGTCGGATTCTCCCACTCAATGATGGATTGCATTTCTAATAAAAGCTGAAAATGTATGCTATTTTTTATATAGCTTCCCAATGAGAGAAAAACTCTTTTTGCAAATAGAATCAGTCCTCTATAAATATAACGCAGGGTGTGCTGAAAAGTATTAATTTCACGATCCCCTGTACAAAAGAGGGGTGGGGTTTACCTTGGGGGCTGTGGCATAATATTTCTGAAAGGGTAAGTAGCAATTATGACAAAAAATGTGGTAATTTTCCTACTAGCACAGAACAAGGCACCATTTTTAGTAGAGTTTTTGTAAATGTACAGCACTTGTGTCAATTATTTTTCAACAAAACTGTTTTTGTGCAGAATTTCTGCGAAAAAAATAAGCCGACGCTCGGTATATCCCATAATGTATATGGTACCAGCTGCGTGGCAATGTAAATGACCATATATGCATACAAAACAAAAAGACAGTTTTCAGCGCTTATCCTTAACACTGCATAACACTGCTTACAAGACAGTACTTGCTAGATGTAAGCCCCTATACCTGGGAGGTGAGTGCATCTGATTTTAGCTGCATTATAATGGTGTTTAAAGCATATTGGTCAGTATAGGACCTGCATATAATGAGGTGCCCTTGACGCTGGGATGCAGGCTTAAATGTTTTGATCAAAATATGAACTAATACCTCATGTTTTCACACAGATATGGAGTACTGGAGTATTTCTGCGAGACAATTTATATAAATGCTCCCAATACATGTTCATGACATTTTCCCCTACACATTTACAATGATCATGAATGTTACACAGTGAGGACTGGGTCTAAGGTTTCATCATCAATAAATTGCATGGGACTATTTTACTAACATTTTGAAAGTGAAGCTGTACTATCTAAGAAAGTATAAAAAAAATAAAAGTTTTATTTCTTTATCGTTCACGGTCAAGTAGCGAGAAGGATCAATTTATTCACGGAATAAAAATGCAATCTATGAAATGCTGCCCTCTCGTTCAGAAGCTCTGCTGGACAAAGGGCCTGCAAATCATTAAGTGACAAATAGGTCATTCTACCCAAAATGCAATTTTGTGTCTATCAGCACTGAAAAGGGAAGTTTTATTAGACTGGCGTGTTCTTCAGTTTCCCAGTAATTCTCTGTTCATCATATTCATTTGCAAGCCTTGTGCAAGGATTATTTTTTTTTTTTATTTTATTTCTAAAATACCAACCTGATAACATTGTGTAAGCGATACTTAAGGGGATGTAAAAGGTGAATAATACAGTGGCTGAATGTAATCTTAAACCCAATTACTGCCACTACTTAACTTCTGATGGTGTAACACATCATGTAATTAACTTGTTTGGAAAATGATTGCATGAATTATTAACTTTCCTACTCTGCATACACAATCATATTAACTGCCACAGTCATATTAAGATATGACAGTACGGTGTCAATTATAATTAAAAATGAACTTTTTTTTTTTTCTTTTTAGCAAACTGTCTACTATGCAGCTAGATATAAACAGTTTTTTTTATTATTATTTACAGTTACTTCGTACATGTTGGTGGAAGAACCATTTTGACAGATTTTTAGATTTAATTTTTATATGGATAGAATTTTTACATACAAGAATGTAGTTGATACTAATTGTGCACTATTGAGTCTATTTTTTTAAGGTGAACATTACCTAGCTAAAAAATAACCACATAAAACCCACTGACCCTGGGATTAATTTTTATAGGTCATTTTTGGGAGAACCACAGACCATTGGAATTATTACAGATTAAGAACCTGGTAGTTGGTGAGTATTACTGTTTATTTACTTACAATAAAATTATTTTTACAATGAGAGGTATCTTTTATTTAAAGTTTGTCGGGTATGCTGGTGCTTGTAGTACTCCAAACTGTTAATGGCAGCCTGGCCTTGCTGGGACCTGTGGTGCATCAAGGAAAAATGGTGTCTTTATTATAAAATAATTTTTAATTACTCCACACCCACCACCCAGGGTGAGAGGTGTCCTAGTGCTTTCAGCACAGGGCTGGGTAACCCTAAGGTAGGGGGTTGGGGGTGTCTGCTTCTTTTTTTCTTCTGCGGACCCCATCTCCCTAAGGAATCCAGTCTGGGGCTGGTTGTCATTACGGCAGGGGGACCCTACGCTGCGGATTCACCTGCTATAGTGCCATCAGCCCCAGCAAAGTCTAGTGCTAGCTCCACTAAAATCGCTTTTTGTTCCCCCCTGATTTGCTAGCACCAGCCTAGGCTGGCAGCACTAGGGTTCATCTGTTTGGGATGGATGGGGGCCGCTGTTTTTTAAATTTACATATTTACTGTGCTGCGCCGGACCTGGCGGCTGCAACGCCGGCAGCTCCACTGGCTGCCACTGGCACTGCTCTTTGAATGTCAACATTGTGACTGTTGAAAGTCACCGGATTAAGCCAATGTGGGCCCTAGTGTATCACCTCCTCTCCCCCATACATAGAAACTTACCAGGTCCTCTTCACTGCAGCCGTCAGGCTCCTGGTAGCTCCTCTTCTTATTCCTTGCCCTGCTGTCAGTGAGTGCGAGGTGCACAGCGCGCTGGTCAGTGAGGAGGTCTCATGAGACTATGTCATAGTCTCACCGGACCTCTTCACTAAGCAGCAGGCTATGCACAGCGCCCCCACTGACAGCAGGGCAGCTAACAGCATCAGACTTGCTGTTAGATGCGCCCACCTAACTTGAATGAATGGGACCCGATCGTCAGCATTAAGTGTTAGGGACCCCCGGCTGCTGAGGCCCCTGGGCTATAGCCCAGAAAGACCAATATGTTAATCCGGCTTTGGTCACAATTTTAAATATGTCAACAGAATGAATGTTGACATTTACACGGTCACCATTTTGATGTAGACAGTATAAGTGTGGACACATTCACATATCGTACCCAACCCCACAACTAGCAGAACTGTGGAGGGTCCCGTGCAAGGAGCTCAGGAAAACTTGCCCTTATTAATGCTGTAACATAATTTTTATTCTTTGTTGACAAACGGCAGAAAGAGGTCCTGACTGTGCTGATTTCTAGCACTGACTGCACAGAGCCACAGCACTGTCCAGTGATTATGTTACCAATATACATTGACATCTACTTTATAAACAAAAGTATTGTGAGTTGCCTTTGTGTTTACATATTGCTTTGTTTTTAATGCACACACTGATATTTACAATGAAGAGTGCATTACTGAGCATGGATAAATAACATTGGTTTAATGCTCAGTGGATGAGAATAGTTCATGTAAAAGGAGAAATATCTAGCATCACAGCATTGGCTGAATGTAGCATAAGGTGTTCATCAAGATTCCGGGCTCAGAACACAACGCTGACACTTTCCTGGGCTGAAGCACTCTACCTGCTACATAATCTGTGGTACTGCAGGGGATCCAAGCACTGGATGAGAACACTGGTATAGTCCGTTTTATTCTGGTTCTGGAGGGTGCTGCATGTTGTTATTATTTAACAGTGAATGTAATATATTGACAACCGTTTTAAAGTTGGATTTTAGCTCCTGGATAATAGTGACATCTGGGGAGGAAACATACTGGTTGGACCAGGTGGGTGCCTGGCACTCTACACTGATAAGTGTCATGTATAAGTATATATATGAGCAGGGAGGCAATGTATCCCCGGCCTGAACGGATTTCCAGATCTTTATTACAAAAATTCAGCAACCTCTGCTATGTGGAAGTTACAGACTGATCTCGCTACTGAATGCACAGATACTGAATGCAGATCTAAAGATTTTTGCTAAACTATGGCTCCCCAAATGAATCCACCCGGATCAAGTTGGATTCGTTCCCGGTCAACAAGCACTGAATAACACCAGGGGGTAAATGTATGAACATCCGCATGTTCATATATTTACCCCCAGAAGAGTGATCTATCTGGGGGCAGGGACTGATGTGAGTTCTCTGTACAGCGCTGCGGAATCGGTGGCGCTATATAAATTAATGGTGATGATGATGATGATATCTGATTCACCATGGCAACGGAAGAAAATTAAGTGGGATATATGTCACTAGAGTCAAGGCAGGGCCGTAACTAGGGCTGTGCGACAGGGGCGACCGCCCAGGGCGCAACACTGAAGGGGGGCGCAATTTAGGAATTTTTTAGGTTAATTTGGTTAAAATTGAGGGCTAGGGGGGCGGCATTTGTCTTTCTCGCCCAGGGCACTAGAATTCTAAGTTACGGCTCTGAGTCAAGGTTCCCTGTTTCAGGTGAACTACTCCCCTCTCGTCTCAGTGTTAATTCTGATCTAACCTCCTGAGACAAATAATTTATCTCCTGGATTGGCAGAGTCACTTCAGTTAAAATTAATAAGCTTCCAAGACTCTTCTATTTGTTCCAGGCACTACCAATTAATATACATCCCAGGACCTTTGTGTCTCTTCAGCAGCGGATCACCTCCTTCATTTGGTTAAACAAAAAAAACATGGGTGAGAATTCTTCAACATTCATAAAAAGCAGACTTCCTGGGAGTCCCTAAGCTTAAACTGTATTCTTATACAGCTCAGTTGACACAATGCCCTGCCCTGGGTCTCGAGTCTTGGTGGATTATTGAGACTGCTTGTCTACCTACATCATCTGTTTCTGCTACCTTAGATGGCCCTCTGACGCTCACTCCCACCCGATGGGGCTAAGCCCTACAGCTTAGCCCCCTCTCCATGTCCTCTTATTCCACTTTGGCACAATCCAGACTTCCAAACCAGGCCTAAATTATCGTGCTTTCCCATACTGTGTGCATTCAAATAAGAATTATCAATAAGTTCCCTAAAGAGGAACATTTCCTACTATAGCCAAATATATATTATAAGCTTCAAACTTTCACTTTCTACCAATACTTAAAATTCAGACACTTCTATCAATCCTCCCTGACCGGGATCTCTAACCTCATTCAAATACCTTTGTCTGGGGAGCCCTCGTCCTGTGGCCTCATTTCATCCCTCTACCGCTCCCCATTAACAAAACTCACATAGCTGAAACTCCTCCATGAAAGGATTTGGAAGAGGGATCTGGGTGAGAAACTGGATGCAGTGGAATGGTCAGATATTTGGTTGGGAGCTGTCAAATCTTCTATCAATATACGTATCAAAGAAAACGCTTATAAACCGTTGGTCCTTTTCTATGTCTTTCTTTCTGTGGTGGACCTGCTCGGACCTTCAGAGATTCTGGTCAGATGTTCATTCTCTTGTAAACTCTGTCTGACACGGCCATCCCTCTCCACAAAAAATATTTCTTACTTCTCCCACTCCCGGACATGTCAAAGCATCTTAATAAACTTGTCACCTACCTGTCTCATTGCTGGTTCCTTGTAGAGTCTAATCCCCCATTACCTGACCACTCTCAGGAAAAATTTGGTTCATATATGAAATGGAAAAGCTGAATTTGGGGGCTGTGAACTCAACTGAATAGTATTTCCTTACCATTACTGGATTTTCAATCTCTAGATCCTACTCCATTGCTCGAGAGGCTTCTTCCTTTTCTCCTCTCCCCCCTCCACCTTTACGCACCTGGCTCTTCCTACTCTTCTTTTCCCTGCTCTTCTTCCTCCTTGTTTACAATAAAATCCAGGCATCTGAGACTAATTTTCGTCTTCTTTTTAAATAAACCTGTTATGTGAACCATAAAGTAGCTGATCTGACCGCTTGGCCTCAGCCAAGCGCCAGGATCAATGTTCAATTTGTCCACACACCTACCTGTGAACCTAAAGGCTGATCACATCCGATGTCACTTCTAACGTTCTCTTATAGTTAAATTATAGTCTACTCCTGCTGTGGATACTCTCAGGCCAACCTCCAAGCCCCCTCTGTCACTCACCGGACCGTGAGTGCCTCTTCCCGGACATTTAGGAACCGTGGCCGTCCTCCATCCTGAGGGTCTGCGCATGCGCAGCCCTTTCCTATACTTCTGTGTATGTCCCTTTAACTCAATTGGCAGATCAGGCAACACTCCCTATATTAAGCACCTGTGGTCAACACCACGTTGCCTGATCTTGGAGTCTCATTCCCTATGAGTCTCTGAAGGTGTTCCTGTATTCCTCGTGTTTTCAGCGCTGCTGATTCCTGTGGTTTCCAAACCACTTCTACCTCTGTGGTTTCCAAACCACTTCTACTACTGTGGTTCCCATACCACTTCTACCATCAACTGTATCATCGTGACTGTTAGCTGATTCCTATCCGCTGCCTCCGTGCACTACAGTCTTCCAAACCACTTCAACGCTATTACTTATCATTGTGACTGTTTGCTGATTCCTATCCGCTGCCTCCGTGCACTTCAGTCCTCTAATCCACATCATCGCTATTATATTTCACTGTGACTGTTTGCTGGTTCCTACCCGCTGCCTCTGTGCACTCCAACCGTTACTTTACATCCACTCACCTGTTCCTCTTCAAGTCCGTGAGCTGATTCCTATCCGCTGCCTCCGTGCACTACAAGCCTTCAGCCTGCAACTCGCCTGTGTTCATTATCGTGACTGTTAGCTGTTGTCTATCCGCTGCTTCCGTGCACTACAGCCTCCAGCCTACAACTCGCCTGTGTTCATCATCGGGATTGTTAGCTGATGTCTACCCGCTGCTTCCGTGCACTACAGCCTCCAGCCTACAACTCGCCTGTGTTCATCATCGTGACAAGGTAGCTGATTCCTATCCGCTGCTCCTGTGCACTGCAGTCTCTTCTCAGCTCTCCTGTGTTTCCTCGAGACTGCTGCTCTCATTGACATTTGCTACTCTCCGTGATCAACAGCTCCTGGTCTACTCTGCTCTCCCGTGTTCCATCGCTACTGACAACTATTGGTTGCTACTGGTTACCTCCGTGTACCGCAGAGCCCTGCTGCTGCTGACCGCGCTATCATCCATCTACTGCTGATCCGCTCTCCACGCCTTCACGTGTCCCGCAGGTCTACCCTCCTGTCTGCATTGGATTTATATCTCATCTACTACTCCTCTGCTGGATCATCTCCACTCTCCTGGGTCCTGCGTGAGTCCAGTTCCACGTGTTATTGATTCCTGTGGATTCGTGTTCCTGTTGGTCTACTTATCTGTGCGCTGCACCTACTGACCGCTGCCTCAGGTATCCTGGGACTTCTCATCCAGCCGGCCTCCTGCCGCTCAGGTATCCCTGCACTCCTATCTGACTGCCTGCTTCTGAACCACGGTATGCATACTTCTCATTGACTGTGCTGGTGTATTGCATATCTTGCTGGACTGTGTTGGTTCTCCTCTGGAGTCTGCTTTCCGCTGAGTCTATTGCCATCATTGACTGTGTTAACTTGTGCTGGACTACTTCAAGAGACTTCCTATATTTGCAGACCTGTTCAGTCATTTATATATATTGTGCATGTTACTGTGGATCGTATATAAGGTGCCTGTGTATATCCTGTGTTGCAGTCTCTCCCCGTGCACCTCCTCACATATATATTCTTTGGTACAACTTGCTAGTAGCAGACCACTGATCCCTGTTTCCAGTATCACCTGTTCCAGTATCCTCTCACATAGCAGTGGTACAACTTGCTATCGCAGACCACTGACTCCCCGGATACCTCCACTTGGATTCCATTCCTTCACTCAGACAGCGGTACAACTTGCTATCCGCAGACCGCTGACTCTCATCACCTCCTCGTTGCTGTTGGACATTCCTCCTCACTATAGCAGTGGTACAACTTGCTATCGCAGACCACTGACTACCTTCACGTGTCCTTGTCCTACAGTTCCTCGTGTACTATTATCTCCATATTACCAGTGCTGCTAGTCATAGACTTTCCTGAGCATCTCATCGTCTGCTGTTTCCTGTTCCGTGATCACCCAGCTACCAGAGTACCCTATTACCATCTACATTGCTCTGGTAAGCCTACCACCTGGTGATCCCTGGGTAAAGACTCCTAGTGCCCGTGACACCCTCGCTACCACCACCGCTCTTCCACCTGCCAGTCCCAAACATCTAACTACCTAACACCTGTTTGGGTTCTTGTCCTGAACTCTGATAAGTGGCCACAGTCCAGTCTAGCAAACACCACTATCAGCTATTAGGTTGTTCATGGATGCAGGACCAGGCTAAGGAGAGAGAATGGATGAGAGGGTCGATAATACAAATATAGCTCTGTATATTAGTGAGATGTATATAATGGCTATGTGCAATATCGGCTTTGCAACCACTTTCATGTCCCATTTTCTTTAGAACTGGCACCCAATTTCCCTCTAATTATTATCAGATTCCTTGTGGGGGCCTCATGTGCTCTAATATTAAGCCAATTGCCAAATATTCCAGCATGTGTGAACAACAAACCAACCCCCACCCAAGCTGTCAGTTCTGCATGTTATAATTGAATAAATAATTCAAGATGCAAGCAGCATGTTCAGTAAAAGCAACACAGTAGTCCACATTCAATGGGGAAAGTAAATTGTAACATATATATATATATGGACAGACAGACATTAATGTTTGATAGGCAACCACTATATCTGATGGTGTAACTTGTGCCAACTTGGATGCATTTCCTAAAAATAAACATGCAGCCCAGCGAGGGTAAAGCTTATAATAAGCTTTATCTGTTTAACATTTACTTTTATTAGATTTTAGTTATAACATCTGGTGCAATGAATGTGAATGTAAATAGTGATAATCAGACAAACAAACAATCTAGAAATATGAAATGAAAGCGGGAGGGGAGAAAATAAGACAGATGAAGAGGTCACTCTGGGATTCCAGATGGTTGTGAATTTGGATCATTCTCCCATGTCAGCTGCATCTAGTTATTCCGTATTCCCAAGCTAGAAGCCAACCATGAGCAATGTAACCCAGAGGATTGCTACATAGAAAGTGACCTGCGTCAGTAATACCGTACGTTCGAATCAGCCGATTGCTGACTTTCACTAAAGCTGTTAAATATAGAACTACCTACCCCACACCACCACGGACAGCTGAAACCCCTCCCACATATTTAGCACAGTGCCGCCATAGGATCATACAGGTCAAAAAGCTAGGGCTGCAGTCATTTGAGCTGCTGTGACATCACTGTCCTAGATCCTTGTGTATGAACTCCACAATCTACAGAATTTTCTGTGTAATGCTTGTACTAACTCCCACAACCACCCACTACATTACAGAGAGCAGAAGCTCTTTCCCCATCGTTAGTATAGTGTTCTTACGGGAGCTGTGACATTACTGTACCCTGTGCATATGTATATCAACCAATCCACACACAGCATTTCTGCATAGCAAGTCTGATAAGATGTCACTCAAACTCTATTTTCACAGTTAGAGAAGCACCTTCCTCAAAACATGGCAACCTGCTACAGAAGCATAAAGGGAGAGCATGGCGGACATATTTAGTTAAGTATAAACATTCAAATTTTTTCCTGTCGATTATTGTATTGATACATATCAATTTCAAATAGTAGCCTTAACTTGTTCCTTAGAATTTACTGGTCTCCACAATTGATTCACCGATTCCTGCCGTAGTTTTCTATTCTCTTGTATCAGCATAAATAGAACATGCAAAGGCAGAAAGTCTTGTCACCAGAGTTCTTGAGTGATTTGTGGAGAATAAAACAGAAGAGGTTCAGTCTACATAATGGCGTGTGGTCCCAGATTACCACACTTCTACCAGAGAAGGAGGGCAGAGCCCTCTCGTGGTATGGCTTATACCGTGCTCAGGCAAAGTGTGGCTCTACAGATGCTGCAAAGCTGCACGTCCTACTTAAAACTTGATTTTCATGATGAACCAACTGGCTAAGAGAGAAAAAGAAAAACCCAATTCTTTGGTAACTGCGCCTGGGTTTGTACAAAATTGAATTTAACAGCAACTGCTGTACGGTGAAATAGTTTGGGGACACTTTCCCTAGATGTAATAGAAAGTAACTAATTTACAGGTTGTCTAGGGAGCCAATGGTAAGGGCACTCCTCAAACACTGACAAAGTCACTCATCCGATGTTTTTAATGCCCCCCGCATGGTACACTGGCCGCTGACATGGAGGAGAAGCCAGCGGTTTCTAACATGTGAAGCTGCTGCCACTGCTCCTTCATGTCAGTGTTATGCTGGGTGAGGGGTGCTGTGCTATGTAGTCACAGCCAAGCACCACATTGCCAGTCCTAGTCCCAAGAGGAAAGAATACTGCACCCACCTCCTGTCTGCTAGGTGTGTGAGAGGGGGAGGTGTGAGCCTAGGGCACTATCAGGGCTTGACCTGGCCCTGAACCAATTATCCAATAAAATATATTTATTTCACCTATCAATCTCCTCCACGGCCACTTACTAAACTAACATAGTGGCTGGCTAGAGCACTGATGAGAGACATTGTGATGAGAGGTTGATAAAATCTCACTTAAGAGGATATATGTAAAAGGATTTATGGTCAGCAAGACACAAGGTCATGCTCTGTTTACCAATGATTGGAATCAGCAGCCTGTACTTGCATAGGTTAGTGATGTCTGCTGTGGGAATCTCTAGCAATTATGCACAATCTATTTTTTAACACCTCAGAGGGTGGTTACTTTTCCTTGTTTCAATTGTCCTCCCTGCAACAATCTATATTAAGGATCTTTTGTTAAATTAGAATTCTAAGAAGTATTTCAAAATTGATTTTAAAGCCAACCTATACTTCTGAATCCCAATTTGCAGTTCATGCAGTTAAGTGACCTTGTGCAAACTTTCGTATAGATGAAACCATACAACTGTGTCAAAGAGCATAGTGGGTAAAAAAAGACTAGAAATACGTGTAAAAACGTCTGACTGCTGGTCGTTTCCATGAAGCGGGTTATCTAGCCCATTAACTTGGTCTTTTCGTTATACTTGAAACAAATACCAGTAATAGCCGTGGTAGTGAATCTACATTATTGGGACCTGGTCAACGCCTAGACATTCATTTGGTCGACATTCACAAAGGTGACAACATTAGCTCGACAATTCAAATGTAGACAGTATTCTATGGTTTGTATTAGGGATATTATTGGCGACGATGTCATTACTGACAACCTTACAATCCTTTCAATATTATGGTGTCGACCATATAAATGTCGATCATGTAACTGTCGAACATATGTATCACACCCACAATATTGGAGGTATGCTGGATACAATGTTATGAGCCACTCCGTGTGAACTGTGAATATAAGTTGTGCACATTTATCTAAATCTACCTTAGGATTTCCCATTTGGTTATTAATTCCACATCTCCTTCTCCAATGTGTTTATTATTTGTAGAGCAATAGGTCTCTGATGACAAATGTGGTACAATGGTCACAAATCATTTGCTGTGGGTGGTCTTGAGGCAACAGACAAGTGTCCCTCCCAAAAAATAGGTTTATAGGTGTGTTAATGTTACGATTTAACGGATGAAGAGTGTGACCATCTTTTGCGCCAGTTGCTACATTTAAGCGTGTGTGTTGCTAGTATATCTTACATTATTATTATTATCATTTATTTGTTAGGCGCCACAAGGTATCCGCAGCGCTGCACACAGTACTAACAGTAGACTATACAGGGTGAAACCATACAGAACAATGAACAAAGAAACTCCAGCTAGTCATATGCAGTAAAGACGGAGCGGAAGAACAGGTATGGAGACAGGAAAACAGACCAGGCACAAGAGGAGCCAGTTGAGGCAAGAGGAGAGAAGGGAGGACGAGCAAAGGGAGGAGATGGGAGCTAGGTAGATGGTTGGTAGGCTTTGAGGAAGAGGTGAGTTTTGAGTGCACGTTTGAAGGAGCCCAGAGTAGGAGAGAGACGGATGGAACGAGGGAGGTTGTTCCAGAGAAGGGGGGCTGCATGGGAAAAGTCTTGGATTCTGGAGTGGAAAGAGGTGATAAGGGTGGAGGAGAGGCGGCGGTCGTTGGCCGAGCGCAGGGAGCGGGCAGGAGTGTGAATGGAGAGGAGGTTAGAGATATAAGGGGCAATAGAGTTGGAGAGAGCCTTGTAAGTGGTGGTGAGGAGTTTGAAAAGGATTCTGTAGGGGAAGGGGAGCCAGTGTAAGGCAAGGCAGAGAGGAGAGGCAGAGGAGGAGCGGCGTGAGAGGAAGAGGAGTCTTGCGGCCGCATTGAGTATAGAGCGGAGGGGGGAGAGATGGGAGTGGGGGAGGCCAGTGAGGAGGAGGTTGCAGTAATCAAGTCGGGAGATGATGAGTGTGTGGATAATAGTTTTGGTGGCATCCTGAGAGAGAAATGGACGGATACATTGATGATCGCTTGAGAAAGTGTAGTGGAGAAACGAAATACAATGCATCGCACCAGCAATTTTGTACTGATTTTAGGAATTGTCATTAGGGCATAATAAAAGTCAATTTATTATACATCACAGGAAGTGCCTGTCAGCCCTCCCAACCCCTAAAAACAACACACACAAAAAACACACTTTTAATCTGTATGTATCCAATTATTTTGACTAGTACTCTAATGAATAGTAGAAACCCTTTTTGCAATGCAAAAAGTACACAGAAAATCTTTTCAGACATCGTTGCTTTGATTAATGGACACCTTACTCATTTATGTGATCAACCACTAAGCAACGGCTTTAATTCTCTATGCATTTGATGGAATATAAATAAATTTGTTAGCAAAAGAACAGGGCCGCAGTGGCGTAAAAATCACAAGTTATTTAGAGCCCTTCATAACTTAGTCCTGAATTTACCATACTGTCAGTTTTACACGTTCAAACATTTTTCATCCCAAGTTCTGCAGAGCGCAATTTGTGATTTTGCTAGTAAATAAAAGGGGGCTGAAAACACAGCAGGTTTAATGAATTAGTGAAGTGTGGCAGTGTATTTTCAAAATGCATTATGGTGAACGCAAATCCATAACATTCCCCTGACATGGATTTTTTAATGAATTTTTGATCTATATCCAGAACAACTGAGCAAGACATCAAAACAGGCTGCAAATAACTATTTGGGGATATTTTTGAATCTTCCTGTTCTGCTTTTAGCAAATAAAGTGCATATATTTTGTATTGCTCTGTGTATGTTTTTTAATATATATAATATTGCCACACCAAAGAGAAGTAAAACTGCTTTAATGAATGTCCTTCTTTAACTACTTCATAAATTAAGTATGATATTGGTAAACATATATAATGATTAGGACAGTGTTGGCTAACCTGTGACACTCCAGGTGTTGTGAAACTACAAATCCCAGCATGCTCTGCCAATATATAGCAGCTTTTTGCTGGAAGGTATGCTGGAACTTGTAGTTTCACAACACCTGGAGTGTCACAGGTTAGCCCACACTGGATTAGGACATAGTACAAAATAGTAGCAATAAAACAGTATTAGGAATTCGTATAATCAAAAGAATGGTAAACTCACGGGTGAGGGACAATTGAAACAAGCCGAGAGGTTGTTATACAGGCTAAGCGGGAAGGAGGATGGTGGGGTCTGATTGGGACTATTTGCGTGATCGGGAACCCTGGTGGATGTGGGCCATGGAAGTGAAATAAAAATCTTTCATCCTCTCAAGCGCCACCAACAAATATTTTTTGGTGATAACATCTGAATAATCACAAAGCTATTGTACCTCCAATGTTTCCAGGAGGAAATATTAAATTAGGTAGACTATCCCTATGCCATATCTATTTATGGAAGGGATGGCAGAGCTTCTCTACCTTTCATCACTGTTTTTTGGGACAAGGGAGTAGAGTTGGACATATAAAAGCATCAGGCTTCTGTGCACGGATTTCCAGTCTTGCAGTCTCCTTATTAATGGAATAATTGCTGGATTCATATGCGGGACAAACCAATAAATGTCACAGGAAGTTAGGAACAGAATAACTGACAGATTCGAGTAGCAGTTTACATGGGGCATGTTTTTTGCGGTTAAGGGCGAACAAGAGCAAAACATAACCTAAAAATTGCTATTATAAATATTACTTTTTAACAGAGATGCGGTGGAAGTTCAGAGCGAGACGGAACAATGTACGTTACATTCATGCTTCACAAGATAGATATGCGAGTTTAGTTGCCCTTTAAACAGTATTTGCATTTTGTCAATAGGTTGTCTTATGGTCTAATAGACTAATAACTATAAAGCCGACAGACAAAAAGGGACGGGAGAAGTGTCCAGTTTAGTCACACATGTAGGTAGCAAAATTACTCAAAATTTGTCCATTTGGTACCCAGGCCAAGTAGTTAATGTACCACATACACAAATATTTTAATTTCCTGAATTTGTTGCCGATCCTTTGCTGAAAATTAAAACAATGAGTGTATATCAGTGTAATATTATGTGAGCTCAATTAATATGGGCACATGGTGGTGGTACAGATGAGATAATGGTTAGCACAAAGAAATTGGAGAGCAGGTGGAGTGAAAGAGGAAAAAAACGAGAGAGAGAGAGAGCGAGGGGGGGAGAGGGGGAAAAAAGAGAGGAGGGGGGGAGAGAGGGGAAAAAAAGAGAGGAGGGGGGGAGAGAGGGGAAAAAAAGAGAGGAGGGGGGGAGAGAGGGGAAAAAAAGAGAGGAGGGGGAGAGAGAGGGAGAGGGGGAAAGAGAGGGAGAGGGGGAGAGAGAGGGAGAGGGGGAGAGAGAGGGAGAGGGGGAGAGAGAGAGAGGGAGAGGGGGAGAGAGAGAGAGGGAGAGGGGGGGAGAGAGAGAGGGAGAGGGAGGGAGAGAGAGAGGGAGAGGGAGGGAGAGAGAGAGGGAGAGGGAGGGAGAGAGAGGGAGGGAGAGAGAGGGAGGGAGAGAGAGGGAGGGAGAGAGAGGGAGGGAGAGAGAGGGAGGGAGGGAGGAGGGAGGGAGGGAGGAGGGAGGGAGGGAGAGGGAGGGAGGGAGAGGGAGGGAGGGAGGGAGAGGGAGGGAGGGAGAGGGAGGGAGGGAGAGGGAGGGAGGGAGAGGGAGGGAGGGAGAGGGAGGGAGGGAGAGGGAGGGAGGGAGAGAGAGGGAGGGAGAGAGAGGGAGGGAGAGAGAGGGAGGGAGAGAGAGGGAGGGAGAGAGAGGGAGGGAGAGAGAGGGGGAGGGGGAGAGAGAGGGAGAGGGGGAGAGAGAGGGAGAGGGGGAGGGGGAGAGAAAGAGGGAGGAGAGGGGGGGGGGGGAGAGAGAGGAAGTGGGAGAGAGGGGAAAAAAGAGAGAGGAAGTGGGAGAGAGGGGAAAAAAGAGAGAGGAGGTGGGAGAGAGGGGAAAAAAGAGAGAGGATGGGGTGGGGGAGAGAGACAGATTGGGTGGAGGCAGAGGTAAGGGGGAGGGGGGGTAGAGGGAGGGTGATACAGAGGTGTGTTTAAAACCTTCCACTATATAACTCTCAGTCTCAGCTTTGCCTCCATGCCTCTCCTCACGAACATAACGGACAGGTCACTACGCCCAACAAGATCAGTATCCCACCCACCTCAACAATGGGGGCACACAGACAAATAGAAGATTCAGAGTGGTAAACATAAAGGTGCCTAGGCCCTAACTAAGCGCACTGACAAAGTGTAAAATGTGTCTCTAATTATTTACAATTCAGTTTTAAAGAATATTTGCCTTTGCTCTATCTGCTTCTTGCTTTTTCCGCATTATCTGGATCTCTTTCTAATTCATTCAAGAGCCCTGTGTGCAGCGATCAATATCTGTGGGAGGACAAACCCACTTTGCAGCATTAGGTCATTAGACATGAATAGGTTTCCCTCTATCAACACTTGAGCTGCAAATAAACAGTGAGCTGAGATGAGAGCGGAGCGGCTGCCATCTGTTGCTCTGAGTCACTATGTACAGTGCTACTCATTACATAGGGTAAGACACGCTGTCCATCCTGCTAATGGGCACAACAGCACGACGTGACGGCTCAGGTGCATCAACACATTAATCTTTTAGTCTTCTGTAAAAAGCCGTTAACTATTGATAGCATGGTCAACACTGCTCACTTTGTAAAACTGCTGGCTCTGTAGTTTTGCCACTTTAAGTCTGAATTATGGAATAGCTGTAATTGTGTACTATATATTAGTGGTGAGGTGTCACTGCTGTACAGGTATAGTGCAGGCCTAGACACATTTATTCAAAAAAATATAGGATCCATGGCACATTTATCTTCCAGCGCAAAGGACCCTTACGGCAGATTTCATGGGCGGAACGAAGAGGGGAATGGGGGCCCGTAGTCAATGTACAGTAAGAATATGCCAAGCTCGAGCGCATGTAACAACGTCCGATTCAAGCTTTGGGCATCTCTCAGGTACGTGTTTTTCTGTCCTATCACTTGCACCAGTTACAGGTCGGGTGTAAGTGCCCAGAGATAGTGATGACGGCTGTGTATGCAGCTAGAACATGTGTCTGTCATCGGGAGCAACTGTATAAATGCATTTTATGTACAGTAGACATTAATGACATCCTGATAACTGTATTTCATGGGGGAGGGGGAGGGGGGGGGCCTGTTTTCATTAACGGCTATATTACTATATTATTAACAGGTGACAATAACGGAATACTTTTTTTTTTTTCCGTATGTTGTGTTCTTTTGGGACTTCATATTTCACCTATGTATTGGACGTATCTTCAGATCTAGCTGTAGCTGAATACGGACGTGCATATGCATATGCCCGAATTCCGTGCATTTTTTAAGAAAAAGAACAAAACGAAATCAGGCCTTTGGTGAGCAGTAATACATTGTGTGGACTGGTCGATTCCTGTACAAGTGCAGGGATGTCCCAGTAACTGACATGATTACATTCTCAGCGTTTTGGCCTCTACAGGATCCCATCAGGATACTGTCCTATAAGATGTGGGAGGAGCTTGAAGTCTTGGGGAGTTAACACTGAACAATGGATTTTTTCTTTCAGATCTGAAAATTACTACTTTGATGTTTGGCCGTCCATTAATAACTCAAAACACACAAGCAGCTGCATGAAATAACAGTGAACAATGTACCTGTCTTCGGATAATTGTTTCCTCTTTTCACGTTCTCTGAGCAGATTCTCCTCTTCTGCTTCCAGTCTTCTAGAAAGGACAAAACAAAATCAGGAGATCTCAGAAGCTGCGTACAAGAAATATGTATTCTTTTATACCAATTGTACTTGCTGCCTACACAAAACGGTCAGGCGGCCATTTTGTCTTCTGAATCAATATACATAACAGTGCAGCCTATCAGTGGAAGTAATGAAATCAGTGAGTGCACGTCTCACAGAGAGCTTCTCTGCACGGTGTGGAACAATGTTAAGAAAGTGGAAGTGTACCATCCCCCTATACGCTGTGCCGCCATTCTGTAGGATGACCCAGTATCCATGACGATGAAGCCTATCCATTCACTAGGAACCAGTGTTACCGCTGAAGCGTTAAGAAGAGACGTCCAATTTGTGGGATTTATCAATATATCCATGGGGATCCAGTCCATGATTTCAGTAGGAATCTGTTATGAAGTATTGGCGTGCCATCACTGAATTTAGAGGCAGCGTTCTAAACAACAATGGTTCGGTCCACAAAATGGTTGTCTGGTTCATGCGTTAGAGATGTAACCAGTTTCTAGTGAAATTTACATGCTGCATTTTTATTAATACCGTGTCAGACTTCAAAACCACTGCCTCCACCATGTGCAAGTGACAGGTATACTTTTTTAATAAAACATATAACTTCATGAAGATATTTTAACACAACCTTTCTTCAATTGGGAAGGGGGGGGGGGATTATGTTCTTCATATATGCAAGACTTCCTGTTAGCAAAGGTAGAGGTGGAGTGAAGACAGCAGCTCTGTCCTGATTGGATGGTCACATGTCCAATCAGGTGATGCTTTCACTCTAATAATTGTTGAAGAGCAGTTTAAACTCCCAGAGAGTTTATCATAGGGGATTTTCCTTTACTATTGTTCTCCTATATAGTAATCATCATAAACTACTAAAAAGCTCCAACTTTTTCTCTTTTGTTTGCTACATATGACATACTCCAACGACAGGCTAAACAAATGATTGTTCTAAACAGATTTTTATTAAATCAGCAGCCACGGTTGTTTTTGATGCGTATGATGTACGCTGCGGTGAACATATTCACAGTGGCCAATAAAACTGAAGTAAGATCTGACAGCTCACTTTCAGTTCTGCGCAGCCTTAGGTTAGGAACTGGAAGAAACACTTTTTTTTTTTCTTTTATCTGCTTAATCAAAGGGACGGTACAAAGTAACTTGAGAGAAAAGCCTCATCTAATATGATTTAATTGGACGATCAACCTCGTTATTCCCAACAGGCTTTCAGTGTCCTATTAAAGTTAAATGGCACAGACTTCACAATATCCACAAATTATGAGCTTGTGCCAGCAATAAAGGCATTAATTACACAGGAAAACCTTATGGTTTATTAACTACTATAATACATACTTTCTACAATGATTCATCTTATTTTGGACACAGTGTCCAGCTTCTATTTATACCCCACTTACTTATAACTGCAGTACCTGGGCTGGATTAAACAACTGGCGTCAAAGCAGATTTTTATACTAATTAATTAACCCACATTTAAGTGGGAAAGACAGGAGCAGATTGCGTTAATGGATTAAACAAGTAACGCTAGGGGTGGGGGGGCTTGGGGAAAGTGTGTAGGGACACCAAGGATGGAGGAATATTGGGATATAGTTTTAAACTTCGCTGTATGTGGGTTGGAATGTGTTCATTATCATCATCATCATCTATTTATATAGCACCAGTAATATAGAACTCATGACCCCAGTGCTGTGAGGCAGAAGTGCTAACCACTGAGCCACCTGTGCTGCCCCATGACTAGTCATCATTGGGTCAGTTTTCTCTTCTTCCTCAGTCCAGGAGAACATCTGACCAGCTATATGGTTAGCACTTTTGCCTCACAGCACTGGGGTCACGATTTCAATTCCTGACCATGGCCTTATCTGTGTGGAATTTGTATGTTCTACCCGCGTTTGCGTGGGTTTCCTCCGGGTACTCCGGTTTCCTCCCACACTCCAAAAACATATTAGTAGGTTAATTGGCTGCTATCAAATTGACCCTAGTCTCTGTGTGTGTGTGTGTGTGTGTGTGTGTGTGTGTGTTAGGGGATTTAGACTGCAAGCTCCAATGGGGCAGGGACTGATGTGAGTGAGTTCTCTGTACAGCGCTGCGGAATTAGTGGTGCTATATAAATAAATAGTGATGATGATGATGGTGGTTGGTATTCTGAGCAGCCTGATTAGTTTACTAATTGTTCTGCTGGGCAGGGCTCACTGCTGTAGGCAGCAGGCTATGGCAGATGTGCTACAGGAGAGGTGTCAGTGGAAAGACAGAGCACTGGTCAGTTAGAGTGATTAGCATATTGGGAGAGGGTCTTACTGAATGCCCTCCCAGGACATATTAAGGGGAAATGCTTTTTAGCACTAGACTTTTACTACTAATTCATTAAAAACAAAACTGCTCCAATGGTGGCTGGTCATCGTCAAATGAGCACAGATGACAACAGACTGAAAAGAGGAAATGTGTGAAAGAGATAAATACTTACAGCCTTGAACCTGAGCTCTTCCGGCAGTAACAACAATAGCAGCAACAAACTATTATGGTTAATAGTATGAGTCCTAATACCACGGACATGGCGATGATCAGTGCTTCGAAGTTTACTAAAAGGCACAAAAGAAACAACAAAACATGTAAATAATATTCGCACAGTGACTAGTATACAGCAAGAAGCAGAGTCTGGATATAGCACTATCATCACGTAGTAACAAGAGCAACACAGCGGCCATGTTGTACATGGTTAGAATTACAACACATATCATTCAACAATACTTGAGTCCTGGGGGATTTGGAACTCATCAATACTGACAAACATAGGAGCTCTTTCCACTGTCCCCGCCAGCAATAACCTGTATATGGCTCAGAATGACAATGTATCATGAGACGAGGCAGTGATCTGTACAATAGCTGCTGCTCCGGGGGAGACAGGGGAATGAACGGTCACGCAATAACATTTTATCAGGACATGAGTGTCCTGTTGCTCAACATCTCCAGTGTTACACTTGACAAATTTCTAATAGGAAAACTGTGGGTAGAGAATATTTGAAATGTAGGCATTGGCTTGTCACTCCCAGCACGGCAGAGGTGTCACCATGTGGTCTATGATTTTTTTGAATTGATTGCAGTCACTAGACCGTACTCTTCATATCGCTGCACAGGTTCTGCTAAACCGCATCAACAATGTGGAACGTAAGCAATAAAACAATAATTTGAAGTTCTCTCCTGTCCCACCCCCTCAATTATATCAAATATATCTTTTAACAGGTACAATTGACCTACGCACAGTGGACGCCATCATGGTTTGAGCAAGATATCAGCAGTTTCACATTCCTCATCATCAGCCCATTGCAAATACCCACATCACACAAAACAACCAATGCACCCCCCCCACACACACACAATATTTTGTTTATTTAATTACACCCCCTCCTTCACTGTAGTTGGAGGGGAGGCGATTTGATTTAAAAAGATCATACCTGGAAGTTTTCCCCGGTTCCTGCCTTATTATATGTTCCCTAGACCACATTGCCACTTTAACTCTAATACTTTATGTCGACATTGTGACCATCGACTTTACAACCTGTCGAGATTCACAACGTTGACATTTTAACCTGGTCGACCTGATGAACATGTTGACCTTCTGAATGTCGACCTTATGACTGTCGATATTCTGACTTTCAACATTATGGTGTCAACATTCTGAATGTCAATATGTTCATTGTCCACATTTCATACTCAACCCAGCTTACTGCATATGCCTGGACAGCCGGTGTTTGGTTCAGGTCCAGTTCTGTACCCAGGTATCTGGGCAGGAGGTACTTATAATAGCAAAATGCACTCCCCAGTGCTCAAAGGAAAACTAAATGGAAAGGGATAGGGGTAGGCAAATTTATATGTAATAGACCACTTCTTGACGGTCTATGGCATTATTAGATGGAGGTGCCGTTGTAGACCCAAAAGGGTTCTGATATTTTCATGTAGGATATACAATTTTACAAATATTCCATCTCCTCTTATGTCGGATTTGTTTTTATCATTTTTCTTTTTTCTATTTTTTCATATGTTGCTGTGTAATATTGTCTGCAGACATTTTTTACATTACATTTTTCCTACTATATGACATGTGTGTATTTATGCATTATATTAGGGTTTAGCCGTTTGTGGTATTTACTGTTTATTGTGCTACCATTCATGCTTATTACATATAAATTTGCTTACCCCTATCCCTTTATTTTTTTTTTTTGAGCGCCGGGGAGTGCATTTTGCTATAATCTGTATTCTTTTGGGAGGATTAGGTATCTCCTCTATATCTCCCCATTATTTTGGCAGCCTTTTTAGACACATATGGAGAGTGCTGGTATTCTCTAACTTTCGTTTAGGAGATACTTATAGTTAAAGTTATGGGCCACTGGCCAAAGCTGATCAGTATAATACACTGAGCCATAACATATACAAAGTCATATGTAGGGTCAAGTAGAGGAGTCATCATTAGAAGTAAGGCCGTTACCTAGTACACTGAATGAGTGACATGATGTACAGAGAACTCAATCACATCAGTCCCTGCCCCATTGGAGCTTACAGTCTAAATTTCCTAACACACACACTCAGACAGACAGAGATACTAGGGTCGATTTGATAGCAGCCAATTAACCTACCAGTATGTTTTTTGGAGTGTGGGAGGAAACCGGAGCACCCGGAGCAAACCCACGCAAACACGGGGAGAACATACAAACCACACAGATAAGGCCATGTTCGGGAATTGAACTCATGACCCCAGTGCTGTGAGGCAGAAGTGCTAACCACTGAGCCAGCGTGCTGCCCGCACTGTGCGTCATAAATTTCGTTGATTGATGCTGAATTACAAATCGAGAAAAATTTAAGTGGTTCCATGTGAGCTAAAGAGCAAAACTATATTACATGCTATAGGCTGGAGTTGCTGGAGGCATTTTGTGCAACACTGAATTTTAAAACATCTATTGTATTTTATTGGTGTTTTATATTTATTCATTATTGAATTTTATGTCTATTTCTGTACATTAAAGATTGTTATTGAAATTTATTACCAGAGATTGTTTCCCTTGTGGTTCCCGTCCTGTATATCAATCTATGTTATAAGTGTAAACGTAGTGAGACACTGCCTGTAAAGCCTGCTCCTTTTATTTGTTTGGGATTTCTGTTTTCGTGGGACTAGCACATTCCTTCTACAGCTGCATCAGGAATTTACGGGAGTGAAATTAGATTTTCAAGTTTCTATATTTTTAAGCGCCTGATTATTTTCTTTTTGTACAACTGTAAATAAACACAATAAAAGCATTTTATGAAAGCATCTAAAGAAATAAAACAACAAAATTGCATATTTGAAGGAGAACTGACAATAAGATATGGAAAATGTTTTCTGATATTGTTTTTAATATATTATTATTATTCATTTTTATTTATAGGGCGCCACAAGGTGTCTGTGGCGCCGTACAGGGACAAAAAACGAATTACAATACAAGGTGAGACAGCACAGTACAGTAAACATAAAGCACAGTAACTCAGTAAGCTCAATGCACAGCTAGTGAGGGCGGGGGGAGTATCCACAAATGACGGGGCCCAAAAGGAGGGCGTGGAAGACAGGGAGACCCCCAGAGGGGGGAGGAGGGCCCTCGAGGAGGAGGGCAAAGTAGCTGGAGAGCAGAGTTAGAAGTGGTGGAAACAGGAGGAGAGATGGCCCTGCTCAGTGCTGCTGATATGGATTAGATTGTACGCTCCTCTAAGGGTTAACTGTTCTGCTAAGGTTGTTTCATCAAAGGGAAAAAACTAAAAAATGTAGAAATGCTAAGTTCTATTGTAGTGAATATGGAATATCTATGTAGGGGATTCCGCAGTCTACACTATTCTTACAAAATCACTTGATTAAGGTTAGCCAGAATCTCCACCATAAAAATACATAGGTTAGAGCAGCGCTTCCTTTCTAGTGATCGGCTCCCCATTGAATCTCAAATTGCATTTATTGCAAAACAATTTATTTATTGAAAAATACACATACATTTTATTTTCTTCATCTTATTTAACTTTTTGATACAAATAAAAAAAGTTTAAAAAAACAAAAACATACACTATGTCTGTCATTAAATACTAATATTTAACGTTTAAATATGTATACGACGATACTAAAAATAAGAAAAAACACTCCTAAAAATAATGTACTGTAACAAAAACTCACGTTGATGTCTGTACTCAGAGTACGCAAACACCCGCGCGTTTCAACCAGTTTCTCATCACAAAATTGGCAAAATTAGAGAGGGTAGTAGTGGGGTCATATCGTCCCAGGTTCCGACGATATGACCCCATGAGCTCCGTGAGAACATAGTACAGTCAAGTCAAATTTATAATTTTATATTAAAAGTTAAAAACCTATTGTTACCAAACGCACCCCGAGAAATGCTTTTACGCACCCCCGGTTAAGAACCGCTGGGTTATACCATTAACATATATATTTTTCCGCCAGAAAAGTTGCTAACGGTAACTTGTAAATCCTCTAAACACCTGGTGGATATGAATTTTAAACAAAATCTATGTGAAGTACTCTTATTATTGCACAAGACATGACTAAGATGTACTTTTTAACATACAAACAGTTGACTAGAGAGTGGTCTGAGGACGATATACTGTACATGTGTCTATCGAACAAAAGAAAAACAAGTTCTATTCATCTTCACTGCAGAATATACAATGCCCAGTGGGTGGTTGGTGGATATTACAGTCATTACTTGTTATTGCTGCCATTATCCCAGCTTACAATACAGTGTTTTCCCCCCGTGAAGAAGGTACAGACTATCTAACATGCTGGGCTCCAGCTCATTACCTCCTTCCCAGGGCTACTGGGGCAGAATTAGGCTCAGTGATGACATCTTGTTAAGTTTGTCATAGATTTGTAGACTGAGCAATAAGCAAAGTTATACACTTTCACGCAGTGCGCTGTAATGGCCAATTGGTGCACACACAAAGCCGGGTCAGGTAGTGAGTGAGCGCTGGAGGGTCTGTCAGTCAGTAATTTGGCAATTAATAATGAAATGTGGATGTAGAGTTCAGCACTAACCATATCCTGGAAGTTTGTGTAATTAGTGAAACATGAGAGAACAGAAAAACAGCAAATCCCACAGAATGCAGAAAACATTGTGGTTTCATTAGGCCTGCCTCTGAATCTTACAGCCTCCATTATTAAGAACATAATTCAGACAGAACTGCTGAATGCCAGCAGCTAATAACATTTATACAGTAAGAATCCTAATGATTTCAAATGTAAAATATCAGTCCTATGCAGCTGACTGCAATTTAAAATCCCCCATTGTGATTCACGTTGTTTTGTTGGCGCCATCTTGTGTCAAAATAAAGGAACTGCCAGTCACAGAACAATGCTGTCATTTCTGGCATAGCTTCTAAACTTCTTTCCTTCAAAGCAGAATTGTTAAAATTTTATGTAAATCGACTTATTTGTTTTGGTGGGTTTTAACTGTACTCGTCTGCTAAATAGCACTGATCCGTCACTGCCTCAGCGAGAATTTGCATTATTAGCAGACGTTTATGTTAATAGATGTGAATTCTGCAGAGATATTTAACGGGCTAGTTTGCATACATTACAGCAGGCAGAAATGCCAACCAGCATCAGTGGAGCCAATTGGAAGTATGAGGGGGGGCAGCATCTCTTTATTATCCTGTACCAATCCATTTAGATATTTAAAGCATAGTTTAATATAATTTATACATTACTACAATTAAAAAACTGAATAATTTGTTCAAGGTCACAGATAATAAGGTAATATATATTTTTTTTTAAAGGCCAAAACAGAACAAAACAAATACCTTGATGGAACTTGATATACTGCATTTTGTTGAGACAAAACAAGAGACTACCCTCAGTGTCCTTTAATAGGCCTACAGACAGAAGTCTGATGAGCATAGAAAAAAAATGTCCCCCCCCCCCACAATCACAACTTTTAAATATCTTTAGTTCTAATACACACTGGGACCTAATGTAAATATATATTTGAGCAGGATTACAAGCTCTTTCAAGAAACTTGCATTCTAGGTTCAGTGGTCATTTAACTTGGAATCCCCTAGACACCCAGGGCTAGATTTACTAAGCTGCGGGTTTGAAAAAGTGGGGATGTTGCCTATAGCAACCAATCAGATTCTAGCTTTCCTTTATTTAGCACCTTCTACAAAATGACAGCTAGAATCTGATTGGTTGCTATAGGCAACATCCCCACTTTTTCAAACCCGCAGCTTAGTAAATCTAGCCCCCAGAACGCATATAGCAACTAAAGCTTAGCTGGGGCTAATTACACCATTCTATAAATATAGTGCAGCTCTACCAGAGGCAAAAACATTTATGTGTGGGAGTCCTGAGGATTAACAGTGACATAATAATGATCAATGACCTGCCGGCTGTCTGAGAACGTCACTAGGGAAGCGTGGGGAGGAATGTATAAGCCCAGACTAGTATGGTTTCAAACTCACTTGATACAGAACATTTGGATTCTCCACTAGGCAAGCAGGTATGTTAAGGACATCTCCCATATGTGATTTACTTCCAGAATAAAACGTAACAAGACTACCAATAGTTACAGATCACCTTATTTTCAATTACGGCATATTAAAAAAAAAAACCAAACACATGGGCTTCCTCCACTGAGGAAGTGATTCCATCCACATATAATTTGGTCATTGATACCAACCCTTGACTCTCCGTCATGAGAGGTAATGGGGGAGACAACTGGGTCCCCCACCTGACAAATCATGATGGGAGGAGGGCAGAGGGGGGATTGCCACAAGCTCAATTTCCACCCGCATCAAAGAAACAGCATATATATAAATTAAAGATAATAATAATAATAATAATAATAATATAATCTGTTACAAGTGGTCTTACACCCCTGATAAGACTTTCTAAAAGGTTTCCAACACCTAGCCTATATTGCTAGCGAGCAGGGGCCACAAGAGAACCATGTACAATAGCTGGTGTGCTTGCCCAGAATAGTCCCTTTATGGGACAGAGTCTACTTCATTATTAATTCAATGCTACCTACAGCAGCAGATACCAAAGGCCTCTGGCGTTTTCTACTTTCTGGACCTTCCTAGGATGTTCGCGTACACGGCCAAAAACTGGTCTCTACTTAGCCTCCTCTTTGAGATCCTTCTGCCCTTCGACCCCTCCTTCTACTCTCTTTACCCTTCTAGGGCTCTCACCTGTCATTTGCGCCCTACCTTTTGGGCTCAGTCTACCAACGTATGCAGACTATCCCTTTCCCCCCCACCCCCTCTAGCTGTAATTTGAGCTTCCTGCGTTACTGTGCTTCTTGTTAACTGTACCGTGCTGTCTCACCTGTACTGTGATACTGCCTGTCCCTGTATGGCTCTACGGATACCTTGTGGCGCCCTATAAATAAAAATGAATAATAAAAACAAAAATACCGGGAACGCAATGTAGACATAATCTACTGTACAGATAGACTGTAGTATAATAATGGACAATATAATAATGGACGAAACAGTAGCCGCAGCGTAATAATGGACTGAACAGTAGTTGCAGCACAAGAATATAAATGCATTTAATAGGTATAGCTTGAATTCTAAAATAAAAAGGGTAGGATGTCTCACCAGCAATAATCGAACAGTTCCATATAACACCAGGACCGTTCTACAACTCTTAACATCCTTCCCTACATAAAGTCTATTGTTTAGCGTGATAACATTTTAGATGGCAGGGTTTCTCATACAGGCCCTCTAGGACTCCTGAATCTGTGTATGTTTAAGATATGCTTCTACAGAAAATTAATTCATTAAAATTAATTAATAGGGAAATTTAAAATAAATAAATAAAAAAAATAATGCAAAAAATAAAATTCCCTGCGCCCTCAGCTGCTTCTATTAAAAGCAGCTGAAATAGATATTCAATGCAGTGCGTTAGTGCCATCTGGTGGTTACTTATAATTACACACACACTTTATATTTGTTTGCATACAAAGGGCTAGGTTTACTAAAGGGCAGTTTGATGATTAACAAAGCATCACATTACAAATAAACAAAAAATACAAAACCATCAGATTTACTAAGCTGCGGTTTGCCAAACTGCAAACTGATGGCAAACAGACAGAAAAAATAAATAAATAAAATAGGTGGTGGTGAGAAAGAAGATTGTTGTTTGTCTCGTCATTCAGAACGTAAGAGGAGGCACCATTGAATTATTGGGGCAGTCATTATTTATTGATTAAAGGGCAAAAGGAATTTAGAATTAACTTAAGGAGGCAATATTATTGTATTATATTAAAGGGGGCAATACAAATATATAATTCTATTAAGGGGGCAATAATATTTGATTGCCAACGGGGGCAATAATTATTTATGATGGACGCACCATTTACACTGCACACATGTGGTTTAGTCAAAATCGCCAGAAAAGCATTCCAGCCTCAGACCGCCCTATGGTAAATGTGACGGTTTGGAGCCCTAAACCGTCTGCAATTTGTTTTCGATGTGCGGCAGTTTCAAACCGTCGCCAAACACGATTTCTAGTAAATCAACCCCTAAATGTTAAACATCGAGATCATGCATTGTCATGGCAGTTATAATTCTCACGTAAATCTGTGAACTGATTATGTATATACTGCAGACCACAAACGTTATTTATAATAAAGCCGAGTTGTGATTAATAAAGTGCTAAACCTTCAGCTAATACACATATATATCCTGTAAATGTAATATAGCAATAAGCTTCGCAACATTCGCTCACTGAGGTTTTGGTTGCAGTCACACAGAAATGTCTCGGAATTAAGATACTTATTCCTATCTGAAAGGGAGTTAGTAATGGAAACCAGTGGCGTGTATGCAGTTAGTTACATCTACTCCATGTGTCGCTACATATTAATAACAAAAAAACTAAAAAGAAAAAAAAATGAAATAAAAATAATAATATTAATGAACAACCTGTTAGCTTATTAATTTTGAAGACAATAGATCCAAGTGGTGTTTATACTTAACACATGTCTATCATGCTTTCTTAATTAATCTTTACTTTATAAAAGAGGGCTGTAGTAAAAAGGTAAGGGAACACTGAGCAACGTGCTCACATTCATGGTTCATATTTGAAATCTGGGGGTTTATCGGTCCTTTCTAATTTTGGGGCTAAAACCAGAAAATTTAAAATAATTTTTCAGAAAACAGAAGCACAGAATCGCTCAGCACTGCTAACACCACAGCTTAGGATTGCTGTTATACAATGTCACCGGTCTACCAGCACTCTCTTATCCAATCAGCTCCCAGGAACCGGCATTTTAACCCACCATTGTGCTTTTTACAAGAAAGCAGGAGTCATCACTTTCTAAACACCCTACAAGACCAGCTCCACTTCCTACAAAAACTCATTTATATTCAGCGAGTGCAATTTGAATAATCATTTGGCTAATTTGCATATTAATATCTTGAATTTACATAAACATTTGTCCTCCTGCGAACATGACCAATTTGCAGCTAACTGGAGACCCCATCTTGTCCGTTGTGCTTATCTCTGAAATACCATGAGAGACGCGTTCGGTGACAGTAATGGCACAACACCCTGTGGACGTATGACCGTACATCCATGTAGAAGGTTATACTTACTCCAACAAGCTCCCCATCTGGCATGTGACATGGCACAGAGAGACGAGGGGGGGAATATTGTCCTCACAGGATAATCCAGACACGTGTTATTCGTTGTACACCACAGACACTGCAAACAGGAATCAACACAAAGCCATTAATGAGTGCAAACCAAGCTACTATCACAGACAGCCATGAATGATGCAGCCAGGGACCTGTAATAAAGATTTAAAAAATAGACTAAAACTTCTGCAAAATTTAGTAAAATATGTGTCCCCATAAAGCACCAAAAAACATACTAAAATAGGAGTCATGAAACGCATTGCTGTACGACATAATGACTTATTTCCAGCCGTTCACACAGCCAGTGCAACCACAATGACACCTGTACTGGTGGAATAAGCTCGCTCTGATTTCTATACATGAACCTGACATTGTGTTATATTGTACATTACAGCATTGACGTTATTATATTTTTCCAATGGTCTTAGAACCTATAACTGGATTCCACATAAAACTGCCAACATATTCATTATATTAAGGGTTCACAATACCAAATACCAATTACTGTATGTAAAAAAGACTTTGGTGTTTCACCATTTCTAACTGTCCTATGATAGCATCACTCTTATGTAAGAGGAAGACAAAATGCCTATCAGATCTAAAAGGGTGCAGTAACCCGCAGGTTCTTAACGGTTAAACCACGGTGTTACAATGTTGCAGTGAGATAATAGCGCAGTCGGCCTCGTTTAAAGTTAGAGGAAGGTGCAGCTTGTACCTGGACACACCATGCTTCAGTGCAATGGGTGCAAAAGTAATGTTTTGTATTTTGTTGCATGTATGGAACTACTGGCTGCTTTTGCATGAAAAATAGAAATAATGGGCTGCTTTATCAAAGAAATTTAGAGATGAGTTAGGACCAGCCACCAACTCTCAATCTGTTTCTACTTTTTAATTTTTTTTCCCCCTGCAGCCAAAGTGAAAATTTACACCTTCTTACTGGACTTACTAGTAACTCTAAATGTAGCCCTGTATGTTCGTAAAGACACAAAACAGGACATGGTCTATACAGGATGAGTACTTCTCACTAGCGGTTACATTAAAAACTAACAGCAGTATACCATTGTGTACATTACTAGTGTTTATAGAATGTGCCCCTATTGTACAGGCGTTATCAGATATATTGTAGGCATTCGTATACCAGGCAATGAAAAGTGATAGTAAATGATAAGAATGACACTTTAAACAGTTTCCTTGTGGTTTTAACATTATGTTGGTCCAGTTGACCACATCTACTTATACTTAGAAAACAGCTCAATAGCTTAATAGTTTTTGTACATAATTATTAATTACCATTTATTTTTAAATATTTATATATTTTGAAAAACATTTCTGCTACATTTGGCACAAATCTCTGGTAGAGTACTGATTGGCCCTATCCTCCTTTTCCCCCATTCTAATCACTGTACTGTAGGTGTAAAGACATCAGGAGGACATGGGGTAAGGGTTTAGTGACCAGAGGTAAGACACAATGGGCCAGATTTATTAAGGAAAGTAAGGCAAAAAATGGAGTAAAAAACCATATTACAACACAAGGGGTACATGTTATTTTATTATTTTGCACATGTTAAATACTGGCTGCTTTTTCATCTAGCACACAAATACTTGATAGCTTTATTTTTATACTGAAATGTAAAGTTGATCTAGGACATGCCCTACCCCAACTATAAATCTACCATCACATTTTAAATTTACCTCCCCCTCCAATGCAACATGGTTTTGCCAAGGGGCAAAGTTACTCCTTTTTTTTTTTGCTTTACTTTCCTTAATAATTCAGTGAAGTATTGGACATAAAGAGGCAGCCAATAAATGTTCCTCCTGGTTCCTACCGTTACTTTTAATGAACCAATCAGGTGACAGATAGACAACAAACCCCCATCCTAGCTCTGTCAATGTCTGGGGCAGATTAGTTAAGGCTAAATAAGGGGAAGAGAGGTGTCTAATACTGTAACCCCCCAAAAAGTAATGTATCCCCCCACACACTTGATTAATACAGAATTATCTATAGACTGGATATAAGGTATAAGGGCTTTGTCAGAACCAAACACCTGCTCAGTGCAGCATATATAATGTAATACAGGATCCAGCGTGGAGACTTACAGAGACGTTCTTCAGGCATTCTTCACAAGTCCTCCCAGAGTAGAAGCTGCAGGCTGCAAAGAGACAACAGAGTTACAACTAATCTGCATAATATAGAACAAAGGAAGTGTTCATTGCAGTACAGTACAGGTCCATAATGTACACGCACACCAAATGTCTGTATGTAGATTTGTGTGTATCTTGTGGCCACGCAAGAGGTGGAACAGGGACATACTTGCATTAACAGAGTGTAGTAATGGCGTGTGCACGTAAGTGTTGCACGCCCCCTCTTTATGCAAAATAATTACACTTGGATGGCTCTTCAAATACGCTTCTTAGAAGGCATATTCTGTGGCTCTCCAGGTGTTGTGAAACTACAAGTCACAGCATGCTTTGCCAGTAAGATGCCAGCTGATAGCTGGCATGGCATGCTGGGACTTGTAGTTTAACAACACCTGGAGAGCCAGAGGCTGGCCAGGCCTGGTCTATTTGTAAAGATAAGCAATGACACCGACACATGCACACGGTCTGGCTGCTTGTGTACAGACCCCTCTGAGTGATAATACTTCATTTATTAGGGTTGCGGCTGCATGCTATATTAGGACAGGTCTATTCGAATTTCTTAGTTGTCATTTCCATTTGGATTACTGCAATATTTTTAAATAGGGTAAACAACGGCTGTGTGGTATCTGTATATCATTACGTTTCATGTGAAAAAAAGCGACTTTTGCTTTAATTAATAACCCTCAAAGGAAACTATTTCCTTGACAGTTCATTATATTAGTTTGTATACGACTAGGTTACTGCAACGTTAGCATTTACCACTCACCCTGCCAAGCTGCACTTGTACTCTATCATGGGGCGCACGGAGACGCTTTTTTACGCCGGACGCAGAAATACTGTTTTGAGTTGGACCCATCTTTATACACCCGTACGTACACTTTTTTGAGACAGAATTTTAACCAACAACTGTAAAACATTGACAGCGTACATATATACATCATACTTGCTGTTTTGTTGCGGGGGCGGGGCCAAAATGATGCAATTCACCGCGAATCACGTAATTTAGACTAGGCAGTTGCGGGATGCGGGAGACTTGCCTGCTCTCCCGGGAGTCCGTGAGACTGACCCGAATTTTGGGAGTTTACCGGACATTCCGGGAGAGTTGGCAAGTATGATATATATAGATAGTTGCTCATACAGGACTGTCAATTGGTTCTCTAGGGAAACTTCAACTTCTAATTTTGCTTTTACCACAATAGACATGTTATTGTTCTGATGTCAGAAGGAGGCAAAGGAGTTCTGTACCTGAGTAAAGTTAAAGGTATACAGTCCTTTTATAACAGAGAAACATAGCATATGATGGCAAGCTCTGTTATAGCCTCCCTAGCTCTGCATTCAAGGCAGTCTGATCCGACCATCCTGCAGCTTCTCTGGTGATTAGATATTTGGCCCAACAAAAAAAGTCATCTAATCCTCTTCTTTACTTATGCTTTTACTACACCATAATTAATTGTTCCTATACTGTAATAATATACAGTTTAACAGAACGTGTAAATACAAAATATAATTGAACTTTGCAGTTTATTTTACGCATACTTGCCAACTTTCCCGGAAACCCCGAAATTTGGGTAGGTCTCCCGGACAAGCAGGCAAATATCCCGCATACGGCAACTTTCTCATCAAAATGACACGATTCGCGGTGAATCGCATAATTTTGGCCCCGCCCCCGTAACAAAATGCCGTTTCTGTCGCGGGGGCAAAATGACACAATTGACCACGCCCTGCCCTCCAACCACGCCCCCTGCCCGGGATCACCTGGAATTAACTTTTCAAAGGTTGGCAAGTATGATCTTACTAGAAAAAAAAATAGGAAGTTAATCTATATATCTATCCCCACACGCATATTATATATAAATATATATATATTATATACACACACTGATGTGATCATCCTCATGGTTTCCCCAGGAAGCTTCAATTCTGAACCTGAAACCTTTTGATCTATCCTGGCTTATCATAAATCATAAGTATTAAATGAGCCTTCACAAAATGATTATCTTATACCATATGTGAAACTATAATTATATATTATAAATTTAAATACTTGATGCATCGTCTTAAAATGCTGAGAAATCTGCACTCGCCGCGTGTTTAATTGTCTTTTTTCTCAATCACTTGTAATAAAATTGCAAAAAAAAAAAAAAAAGTCTAAAAATGGGTTATTATTTGAAGTGAAAGAGGAACTTCTTCCACTAATGTGAAATGTTGGTGTAATTTAAGAGAACTTCTTTTTCAGAAAGGATATTGAGAAAGGTTACATAGAGAGCAGTAAAGTCGGGCTGAATAATAAACATTGAATCATCTGCTAAGTGTTCGGAGGATTATACAGTACATTACTATAATAATAATGTACTCCTATAGAATTATGAGTGTGAAAAAAAAACAAAACTTGGAGAACTTCCAAAATCACAAAAGAAGACACATACTGTGAATGATAAGAGTTGATAAAGACATTCTTTACAGCGGATAAAAAGCAGTAAAAATATGCGGTGAAACTCTGCGTGTAATGCAAAAAAACAAAAACATAAATTTAGAGGCATATCCGATATTGTGCTATTTTGAAACTGGCTGGTACGGAAGGCCTGAAAATAATGATGTTATTACAGCGCAGCTCATGGGTAATTCTTCAATGGAATTAGCCTCCGAGCTTAAAATGCCAGTAAAATCAATAGCTATGAATCCAGCAAAAATCAGCAAAGCATAAAGTGGATGAACACAATAAAAAACCGCTAACAGCTTAATTGGCTTACATTAAAAGAAATGCAAAAATACCAATTTCAGTGAGGTGCGCAGGGTTTAAAGTACCCATGCAGTATTGTATTACCCGTTAGTAGCTGCGACACAGAAATTGATCCAAATACAATGGCCATTGGGTGCCCTCTTAGTGTTGCTGGTCACTGAAATTGACCAAACAGACCTGTGGTCCAGTCATTTAACAATTAAGAATTGCAGAATGCAACAGCAGCAACATGGCTCAATCCCTGCATTAGTCGAGAGGCAGAAGTTAAGTTTAAGTTCTATATGTACAAAAGACAAAATCCAATAAATTCCTTGGGGTATATTTAAATATAAACGGAGGGTTTGATTAAGTGGAGATGTTGCCTATAGCAGCAAATCAGATTCTAGTCATCATTTATTTAGTACATTCTACAAAATAACTAGAATCTGATTGGTTGCTGTAGGCAACATCTCCACTTTTTGAAACTCACAGATTGATACATTTACCCATCTCACAGCGCTGGGGTCATGAGTTTGATTCCTGACCATGGCTTTATCTGTGTGGAGTTTGTATGTTCTCCTCGTGTTTCCGTGGGTTTCCTCCCAGTGCTCTGGCTTCCTCCCACGCTCCAAAAACATACTGGTAGGTTCATTGGCTGCCAACAAATTGACCCTAGTCTCTCTCTCTGTCTGTGTGTGTGTGTTAGGGAATTTAGACTGTAAGCCCCAATGGGGCAGGGACTGATGTGAGCGAGTTCTCTGTACAGCGCTGCGGAATTAGTGACACTATATAAATATCTGATGATGATGATGATGATCATGATATATATGATGGTTACAATGGAAGGATGGGAAACCACCTGAAGCTTTACTTTGCATTAAATCCATTAATAAACTATCAAACTATTACAACTCGATTGAGCCTAAATTTTCACAGAAGTCCGGATCGGTCTTCCAGCCATGGCTCCATTCTCTGGAGACTTTTGGCAATGAAATTTACTTTCAACACGTCTATCTCATATCACCAGTGCCGGATTAAGGGAATGGAGGCCCCTGGGCTAAGGGGGCCTCCATTCCTCCATGAGGGCCCCCCCCCCCTCCCCCGGCACTTACCTCCTTCTCCGGCACGATGTACGCTCTTTACTGAGGAGATCTCGTGAGAGCGAGACTCACGAGATCTCCTCAGTAAGGAGACTACAGCTCGTCGGGGAAGGACCGCAGTGAAAGTGCTCAGCAGCACTGATCGCGCCGGGGGCGTCCCCGCCCACGACCGATCAATACTGCTGCTGATCACTTTCAAGGGCCCCCTGGATGCCATAGGCCCCTGGGCTGTAGCCCAGTTAGCCCTATGGTTAATCCGGCCCTGCATACCACCCAACAGTCCTGAATTAAGGACTCTGTCCCGCCATCCCGATCAGGACAGCTTTGTCCCTTGGGTGGGAAATTAGCAGTTTAGATGCCCACATTATAGCAGATCTATCTTGATTCATCCATCGCTAAGAGTCCTGAAGACAGAATACAGTAAGAGCGAATGCAATGACTCTGTGACACAGACTGATGATGAGTGATGGGTGTAGTACCAAGTTATAGTAGATGTTATGTTCACTTTTGTTAATACTCATGTTTTGTTAGTAAATGTAGTTTGAATGTACAGTGTAACAGCTCCAAAGTCTTCCCGTGGGGTCAAATTTCTCTCCACCTATCGGCTCCTCAGCTGTGCCCATGTGCTGTCATACCAGGTACTCTGATTGGTGGGCAGCAAAGGCCATTCACCAAACAGTGCACGGAGGTCCTTGCAATCCTATTGGTGATTGACCAGCGCTATTCACCAATTAAAGTGGATGATCTATCGAGTGGTTATTACAGCTTCTTGTTACAGCCACAGTAGTAAAAACACTGCGATGGCGGTATATTGTATAACGATCTCCAGAACAAGATCAGCATTGTAACCAAAATGCTCTCTAATGTATATGTTATATATATATATATATATATATATATATATATATCCAATTAGGTGCAACGGGTAACTCACAGCAGTGCACCAGCAGTTTACAGTAATCAGCTGGCTTATCAGTCAAAGCTCTCTGAGATCACCTGCTAGGGGTTACTGCACAATTGCAGTGTTTTTCATAAATATACCACAATGTCTAATTGTCAAAGTTTTTTTAATATTCAGTGAACTTGTATTTCTATTTACTATTCACCTATCTATTTCTATTTACCTCAGAGCGCACATTCTATGCAATATTGTGTTGACTTGTGAAATCTATTCCCGGCCATCACAGCAATGTTGCTTTAGAAGAAGAGGGATAAAACTAAGCAATTGTATTATTCACAATTACAACTCTCCTGCTGACCTATGGATGGCAGCTAAAAGCTCATGTCCACTTGTGTTCTTCAATCTTAAAGTGAAATCAATAATAATATAATTAAAACTTAAAAACACACCTAGATGTGAGCATCATCTCATACACACGCTGTGTTGGTTTGTTCCATTCAACAATTGTATCACTTCCTCCCCAATCTAAAGTTACTATCCCGCTCGCCCACCGTTCAGCCTGGAGGCCAAGCGACAGGATCAGTGGGTGGTTAAATTGGACGAGTTCTGGGTACCAAGATCTGGTAACACGGGTACCGGTTACTGTAGTCAGAAGATGAGACTGGCCGACAGAGCTCATAGTATCGCTGCATTCTCCAAAAAGTCTGACAATAACCCGATTGTCTTTGACGAGATTATTATTGGGTAAATTTGATATTGTTCCGGTTGCCTGACATTGCTGCCATCATGTAGTGTGTGTAGGCTGCGTTAGACAATGTCTGTCTCTCCAGTATTTGCTGAACTACAAATCCCAGCTGGCACTGAATGAATTGTTTGGACAAAGTTAAAAACACGGTCACACATTTGCTTCACTACATGGATATTTTTTGTTCTCTATTTAAACATAACCTGTTCACTACCGGAAAACAGACTTTAAACAACGGACTTCAGAAAGCTCACCAAGAAACAATATACACGAAGGTGGTCTAATTGAGAAACTGAAGAACTAATTAATTTATTACAGCAACATAATGCATTTTATAACTTTGTCATTACTTAAATTCCATAAATTAACCATGACATGAATACAGGATATAAATAATTTGGCGCCTGGTGTTTCACTCAGTTGGGCTCTCCCCGTTCCTGTCTGCATTGTTGTAGATGGACAACATGTCGTCTGTATGATAGAATCCGGCTTAGTAGGAAGAAGGGGCCTGATTCATTAAGGAAAGGAAATTGGAAAAAAATGAGTAACTTTGCACCCTGTCAAAACCATGTTGCATTGGAGGGGGAGGTAAATTTAAAATGTGATGGCAGATTTATACTTGGGGTAGGGCATGTTCTAGATCAGGCCTGTCCAACCTGCGGCCCTCCAGATGTTGTGAAACTACAAGCCCCAGCATGCTTTGCCGGTACACAAGCAGTTGATAGCTGGAAGGGCATGCTGGGACTTGTAGTTTCACAACATCTGGAGGGCCGCAGGTTGGACAGGCCTGTTCTAGATCAACTTTAAATTTCAGTGTGCAACTAAATCTATCAAGTATTTGTCTGCTACATGATAAAGCAGCCAGTATTTATCTTATGTGCAAACTAATAACCTCATTTGCACCCCTTACATTGTAACATCGTTTTGTCTAGGACAAAACTTACTAATATTTTTGCCTTCCTTTCCTTAATAAACCAGACCCAAGAAGAGCACTCCTGGACCGTGGCAGGCCTCCCCCTCCTCCCAGACAGCCTCCTGTCATACAGTCAGTGTGTTCTTGATGATACCCACAGGATCATCATCACACCCGGGGTAAGTAATATTCTGCATTATGCATAACTTATAACATTCATTTTTCTTTATCAATACAAACGGAGAAAACTATATAAATTATACTTTCCAACAAACTCCTGACGCACACCGAACTTAAGAACTCTATGTAAACAGATTTATACAATATAAACACAAATAAATACATAGACAGCAGCAGCTGCCTACTCACAATTATCCAGACAGATACGCTGTGTGCGATATTAAATAATGACAAAGGATCTCATCTAGAGGTGTGAGCATAATGCATATACAAATGTATAGAGGGAAAATTTTCACAAACAAACAAAACTTATTAACATTCTATGCTCAGTCAGACACATCTCAGGACGCACTCAGCTCAAAGACGGTAGCATATGCGCCAGATGTACAAACTTACACCCAGTATAGCGTATAGGTGTGGCATGGCAGTGTTAGCTGTAAATGCCAAAGTTGCATTACCCTATTAGCACCCAATATAATAATGTGATGAAGTATCAAATACACAAGAGTGAAGGGTCTTCACAATTATTAATAACTGCGAATGTTGCATTTTCGATATAAAATGTACTTAATTACAAACACAAATTAAATTAAATACAAAGAATTTGTTTCCCCTGTGAAAAATTAAATGGGAATTTTTTTCTCTCAAAAGGAAAAAAAAATCATACGTCAGCACGGTGGCTCGGTGGTTAGCACTTCTGCCTCACAGTACTGGGGTCATGAGTTTGATTCCCAACCATGGCCTTATCTGTGTGGAGTTTGTATGTTCTCCCCGTGTTTGCGTGGGTTTCCACTGGGTGCTCCAGTTTCCTCCCACACTCCAAAAACATACTGGTAGGTTAATTGGCTGCTATTAAATTGACCTTAATCTCTTTTGGTCTGTGTGTGTGTGTGTGTGTGTGTGTGTGTGTGTAAGGGAATTTAGACTGTAAGCTCCAATGGGGCAATTAGTGGTGCTATATAAATAGCTTATGAAGATCAATGTCATGCTTATCGGGCCACTGGCTGACCACACATGGTCTGTGGATAGAGGGCATAGACATCCTGAATGACGTCCTTTCCATCAGGAAAGAAATGCTGCAACAAGCGGTGAAGATTATTACTCAGTACCACTAATACCACTTTCATACTGCCGCCCCGGCAATATCCCGGGTAGTTAACCCGGGATATTGCCGGGGCACAGGGCAGTATAGATAACAAGATTCCCAGGTCGGGCGGGTTCATACTGCACCTGCCCGACCCGGGTTTTAGAAGAAAAAAAAGTGTTAAAAAAGATTTTAATAAAAAAAAAAAAAATACATAAGAAATGTTTACTGAACTTATTTTCAGCCAGCGGTGTCTCCGGTGCGTTGCCGGCTGTCAGGGGGACCTCTGGGTACTAAAATGACGTCATTTCTAGTACCCAGAGGTCCCCCTGACAGCCGTCAAAGCACTGGAGACACCGCTGGCTGAAAGTAAGTTAAGTAAACATTTCTTATGTATTTTTTATTAATTAAAATCTTTTTTACCTCACAATTTTTTTTTTTTTTACAGTATGAATGGTGAGACCCGGGAATTACACGGGTTGCACCATTCATACTGCAGGCGAGCGGGGTCCAACACGGGAATTACCCCTCGCAAAATCCCAGGTCTAAGTCCCGGGATTTTAGACCCGGGATTTTGTGGTTGGACTATTCATACTGCACCAAGACCCGGGTTTTTCAGCGTGCCTCTGCAAAAACCCGGGTTTTTGGTGCAGTATGAATGGGGTATAAGTAGCAATTATCATTGACCTTGCCCTCTAAGGGAGTGATGCCAGGAAACTTTGCCCCATGACATTATGAAACCACAGGAAACAAGCACTCACGGCTGTAGAGGTCTGTAGGTTGGCACCAAACATGTACTCATCTAATTTTTCCAAAACATGGTAAATGATAACTCATGAAACCATATGACCCTCCGCTACTCAGAAGACCATTGTCTGAACCCATTGTACCACTGAGCTCACAAACGTGTATTGTCAGGTGTGATGAGAGGTTCACGCAGTGCAACCTGACTCTATCCTGCTCTGCTACGGACTCGTAGGACTGGTTTTCATTAAACCGCGTGCTCGTGTCACAGGTTGACATTTGCAGTCATTTGATCTGCAGTTGCTCACCTGTGTAGCATTGCACTGTGCTTTAATGCAGATACTACACAATGCAGCACTGTGCACTTCCCACCACTGTTGTCCATTGCAAGCTGAGCCAACAATCACCCCTTTCAAAGTCACTGAGGTCTCCTCTTTCATCCCTGCTAGTCATCATTATAGAGCCGAGCTAATTATATGCATGTCCTCATTCTATCTCACCTGGATTACTACAACCTTCTAACTAAATTACCAACTACATTCTTCTACCTTCCCTGCTGCAACCCCTCCAGAATTCTGCATTCAGGACTGTCTCGCTGACTCTGTCCCAACTCTGCTGAAATCTATTGTGACTTTCTATCCCTCACTGTCTAAAAAAACATTCCTCTTTCTACTTTTAAAGAGTTACATTTAGTGGCACTTTCTTTATATCATGAATCTGAAGGTTCACATAAAAATAAACTTTACTTATAGAGTTCAATATATTTCTCTGTAAAGGCTGTCATGTAGTTTTGAAAAAATTACATTTACTTTAATATATAATTATATAACAATCGACATTAATAGTATAGAGTAAAAGCATAATACAATGTAATTATCAATGCCCTTGTCTTGCTTGAGAAAATCCGTAATAAAAATGTCCTGCACCTCATCTCTGGTAACCACCTCTCACTCCCGCCTAGACGTGTCCTGTGCCGCTACGCTACTTATGGAATGCCCTACCACGCTCAATCAGGCTCTCCCCCAGCCTTCAAATCTTTAAACGCTCTCTGAAAACAATTATCCTTATTAGCGCTTACCCTACTCCCATCTATACTACTCACACTCGCTCCTCTTTTCTCTTCCAATTACAATGAAAGCTCTCTCTACCATCTGTTTTAATGTCTGCATTTATTCTGTCTACCTTGTGTGTCCCTATTTTTATGAATGTCCTGTTTTCCCCACTGTCCAGTGTGGCGGAGCACTGTAGTACCTTACAGATCAATAATAATAATAATAATAATAATAATAATATCTTGCATTCCCAAATAAAATGCCTTAGGCAATCTTTAAGTGAACTGTTGGTATGGCCTCTCTCACTAATCTCATGTGACCAGGTAGAACCAATGTGCTGACAGCTGACAGACTTCCTACAGTCTGATGATGTCACAGAAAATTTCCCAGGAGCACAGTGAGCAGGCTCCTCCCAGGAGATGTTTAGCTCCATGAGAACATGTAAAAAAGTAAATTAAGTAGAAAGTATTAACTCTATTAACTCCAACAGTAAATCTAACATATGTTTAGCTATATTTTGCTTGTTCAGATAACTGCTTAATGTGTAGTTCTGTCCAAGTAAACCTGAAGGCCCCAAGTCATTAAGGCACGTGTACTAAAGCTGGGTACACACTACAGAAATTTCTACCAACTTTTTATGCCGAGCGATTTTACGTGCGATCGATGGTCCGATCGCTCGGTCCATGGACTGCATACACACTAGCCTTGTTTAGGACGATAAAGGGAAGGGCGGACATCCCTTTAGCGACTTTTTACAGCCATGTTGTCGTGAGCAATGACTGTAATTTCGTACTCACTGTTGTGGATTGGTCGGAAGTTTATACACACTACACAGCGGAAACGAGATTGGAACAAAAATATTAAACAGTACGACCAACCAAATGAGGCGACAATCGTCCATTTGGGCAGACTTTCGACCATCGTGTCACTACACACACTGACCCGACTTTTGAACGAGCGGTCGTTTGTCGGCTGTTTGAGCCGATTATTGGACCAAAACAGTGTAGTGTGTACCCAGCTTAAGCGTATTGTGCGTTTGTTTTAAACTGCTCGTAAATTGGCTCTGCATACTCCCGATGTCAACAAGGAACGTAACTAAAGATACGTTCTCTACTAGACCAGGCACTGCAGGATATGTACAATACCTATGTATAGTATAAAATGTCAAAAGAACACACCAAAAAAAAATAAAAAAATCAATTAATGTTACCTGTCAATAATATTCATTTTTGATTATACGTGGAAATTACAAAAAAAATATGTTTTTTAAATATATTTTTTCCCCTTGGAAAAACATTAATATCTACTGTACATAAAATAAATTTTTTACAATTGCTGATTGCAGAGGCATGTTATAGCATGCATAATCTGTCGTCACCACTGGTAATCGGAACTTAAACTAGCCCCCCAGTTAGAGCAAGAGATTTGTAAGAAAACCAGCGTACTTCTGTGTACGCTTGGACGCGGCTGCACGGGAACACCCTTACTGTTCATTGTCTACGTGCATCCGCCCGTCCCCTCCCCTAAATCATAGGCTGTAGTACGTGTTTTTGCGCTCGGAGGAGACTTGGACGTGGCTGCGCTCTGTTGCGTATCGTCCGGCGCCGAGCATGCGCAGTGTATTTTGTGCTGACGATACGCACAAGTTTGCGGGATACGCTCCTTAACGACTCAGGCCCAAAATGTTTTATTGTTTTACAAAAAAGAACTATTTGCAGATACATATGTTAAAGTTTCATAAACTGTGGATATTTAGGATAACAGAGAACATTTCCCGATGCACACAGCACTTTCAGACAACAAGACAAATGAGGCCCATTTGCGGAAGCCTTGGAGCCTGAAATGACCAATAACAATGTGTGCAGGAGCTAGCAGCAAAGCAGACAACAATGCACCAAATATCTTGCTACAATACGGTAATAATAACAATTGCAATTTATTGGGCCTTTAAATGAAAATGGAGAGGTCATGAACGGTCAAGCCCATTGTATTCACCAAGGCAAATGTACGTTACACTCTGCACTTGTTACAATTACCAGCTTATTCTTTGCAGATCACCCTATCCCATAATGTAAATTGTACTGGAGAAAATCAGAATTAAAATTAGTCAAGCATGAGATTGGCTCTGAAGAGCGCCTTGTTCTAAAGTTTAAAGCATTATTGGATTTTATGGAAATTGACTTTCTTTTCCTTACACTAAACTTTGTCACGGAGGGCTGAGAAAATAACCACAGATGTCATTGTAGAGTATGTCAGGTGTCGAATAACCTTTAATAATCCAGGATACCAAACGCCATTCTCCTGTTCGTCTATTATAGTGGTACAAAGGCTAATTAATCTAATGTGACTGATCAGTTGACTGAAAAATATAAGGATTATTAGTCAGTCGAGATAAAGACGGGAAAAATAGGGATTTCTGTGTGATTTTAAAGTATATGGGTTAGATTTACTAAACGGCGGGTTTGAAAAAGTGGAGATGTTGCCTATAGCAACCAATCAGATTGTAGCTGTCATTTTGTAGAATGCACTAAATAAATGACAGCTAGAATCTGATTGGTTGCTATAGGCAACATCTCCACTTCTTCAAACCCGCAGTGTAGTAAATATACCCCTATGTGCCTGGAGAATTGAAAATTATGACTCCACTGTGAAAAACCTTAGAGACATCTATCTACAGATTCTGTTACAGGTATTAGATCTCAAAAGCATAACTGCAAATATTCATCATTTTTTACAGGGCAGTCTAGATGTCGCATCCAATGGGGCAGTGAACAAGTTTGGGATGAATCGGGGGCGTGGACTAATTTGTCCCAATCGGAAATGGGTCGCAGAAAAAAAAACATACTTCCCGGATATACGGAATGTCCGGGAGACTCCCGAATTCTGGGTGGGTCTTCAGGGAGAGTATGACAGTCTCCCGCATCTGCCCACTTCCTAGTGAAGTGGGCAGAATTAAATCCAAAATGCCGCAATGAAATGGGTTTGGCCTCCATTGTTCCTCAGATGCTTCTCCACCCACACTTTAAAATTATCCAAACATTGCTGCCTACAAAATCAGAACTGGCTATATGTTTGGATTTATTTAATTAGTTTTTTTTCTTAAACACAGGCTAAGTAATCTGATTAAATCATAGGTTGAGATGCTTAGCTTGGGAACAGTTTGGCTAGACAGTAAGCAGCAAGGATGCAACAAAATAAGGGGAGGAAGGGATCAAATCAGCGCGAGGTTTCTGGCTTTATTCTTGGCTCATTTCTTCTCGCACCTTAAAGAGATGCACAGAAAAATGAGCAGAGATTCCTACCGTGATTACCAGCAATGTGCGCAGCCGGACATGGAGGTGATGTATGCACGCCACAGTGCTGGCAACTGGATCTTCCCCTAAGTCTAAATATAAAAGTTATATATACAGTATATGGACTTAGTTTGGAGTGGGCATTGATGATGGCTGGTCCATTTTCCCTGGATACCCAACAGATACTGTGATGTGAGCACCGGGTGAATGAATATTAATCATGCATCTGGTGGTTGTGTCATGAAAATCAAACACATGCTCACTGCTGCTACATAACAGTATATAGGATCCCATTTTTTTCTGTGATGAAAAAAGTGAAAGTAGGAGAGTTGCCTTATTATATTTAATACAGGGTTCTTTAAAACCAGAAGCTGTAACTCAGAGCTCCAACTGTTTACATAATGTTCTAACATATTACATAAATAAGAATGTGAGATGCTCTCTCTAATCAGTGTTGAAATTGAGAATGATAAGAGAACTTCCTTTCAATCTGTGAATAAATATTGTGCAAAGACAATCTACACAGAGTATGGCTGGGAATATACTGCAGGATTTTCATCCCGTTATCGTGTCAATCGAAGAGAAACGGCCGTTAGGGCCAATATCGCATTAGTCTGGACGCTCCCACGATAATGTATTATCGTACCAAAGCACATTGTATTGTTTGATTTGATTTTATAACCGGACTAAAAATCTCTATAAAACGATGGAACAATGTCGGGCAAATTCTGCAGTGTGTATGCACTCAGGACCAGCAATGTAGGCAGATCGCCATAGAGCTTACAAAGTCACGGGGGTATATTTACTAAACTGCGGGTTTGAAAAAGTGGAGATGTTGCCTATAGCAACCAATCAGATTCTTGCTGCCATTTTGTAGAATGTACTAAATAAATGGTAACTAGAATCCGATTGGTTGCTATAGGCAACATCTATACTTTTTCAAACCCGTAGTTTAGTACATATACCCTGTGATCTTTCAGCAGCTGGTTATGACAGATGAAGAGCACAGATCTGAAGGTAAATCGTGTAAGTGTGTACACATATATCTGCATGCACACCGGGGATCGTGAGAAACGTTCTGTCCTGTGTACCCAGTCTAACTCCCTGCTCTGTATATTCACTAACATGACTATAGACTGCCCAACTACGCAATATTAAATATGAGGCATTGATTCGAATGCAAGTTACCAATGCAAGTTAAGTCAAGAAAAAAAAAAGTTGGTCTTGCTTAAAATACAAGTTTGAATTTCCCATACTTGGGAGAACTAGACAAATACATTTCAAAGTTATTTTGGGATTGCTCTGAATAGGTCACAAATAATCAAAAAAATATGGCAAAAGCAGTCTTAATATGTTACAAAAAGAAAGCTTTGTGTGTCCAGAAAAAAAATACTACAACATTTACTTTGATAGTAAGAAAAATTAATGAAAGAATTCCTGTGTGTTGATGTTTCACTTGTAAGCAACTTCTTTCATAGATTTATCTATAAATATTGACAATGCAATCCCTGTAAACATTGTGGGGTTTTTTTGTTTTTTTTATCATAAATCACTCTGGTCTTCTGTAAGAAGACACATGGAAGTGTTTATTTTTCTTTAGCGTTTTAATGCAAGCTGCTAATAATGATTTACAGTTTGCGAAGTGCTATGGAAACCACAGTCACATGATGTAGTGAGCAGACACTTTGGAATGTTCATAGGAAACAAGCCCTCCTCTTCCTTCCTTATCTATCACATGACCACCATCTGCTTCAGTTTCATGTTAAAAAGGTAGAAAACTTGCCGTTTTAAAAAACAATCATAAAAAAACACATTATTTAGGGCAGCACAGTGGCGTAGTGGTTAGCACTTCTGCCTCACAGCACTGGGTTCATGAGTTCAATTCCCGACCATGGCCTTATCTGTGTAGAGTTTGTATGTTCTCCCTGTGTTCGCGTGGGTTTCCTCCGGGTCCTCCGGTTTCCTCCCACACTCCAAAAACATACTGGTAGGTTAATTGGCTGCTAGCAAAATTAACCCTAGTCTCTCCCTCTTTGTCTGTCTCCCTGTCTGTCTGTGTGTGAGTGTGTGTCTATATTAGGGAATTTAGACTGTAAGCTCCAATGGGGCAGGGACTGTTGTAAATGAATTCTCTGTACAGCGCTGCGTAATTAGTGGCGCTATATAAATAAATGATGATGATGATGATACTGTAGAATTAAACCTTTAAGTTTCACTGTGTGCTATTTCCTGCATCAACATAATCTATACATTTTTCTAATCTCTCCCTATTAACCATGTTATCAGCCATAGCTAACATACCAAAGCAGGACAGATATTATATGCAAACACAGCTACAGGAACAAGCCCTTAGGGGTATATCTACTAAACTGCGAGTTTGAAAAAGTGGAGATGTTGCCTATAGTAACCAATCAGATGCTATTTATTTGCTTAGTACATTCTACAAAATAACAGGTAGAATCTGAGTGGTTGCTATAGGCAACATCTCCACTTTTTCAAACCCACAGTTTAGTAAATATACCCCTTAGTGTTTTTCCCTTTAAGTAACTATGAAGCACCACAATATATCATGCTACTGCCTTGACTCATGGGAGCTATAAAGGGGTTAAATAAAAAAAACAACACACTTTATGCCTAATTGATGTCACTCGTTCCTACTGACTTGATAGACTTAATATTGGTTCCACAAAATGCTTGCAGGTCTAACTTAGTAGACGTTCAACACAAAGTAGTAAATACTTTAGGCTTGTCATGTACAATGCTATTATTTTCTATTCTCTGAAATCACATGAGCTGAGCGAGTATGTCAACTGTCAGCAACGTAAACAAACACTAGTATTATTATTATCCTTTATTAGTTACTAGTAGGTGTAGGTTAGTGGTCACAAGGCTTTGGTGTTCCTGGTGGAAAAAATGCTAAACTGGGGTGTGATATCTCGCAGGTCGGTGGCATGTGTTGGAAAGGGAAAGGTTATCAGTACCACCATCCACTTATGTTCTGCCAAACCCTTATGACACCACCCGAGATTAAACTTCTGTAATAGCATTGTGGTAGTTTCTGAAGTTTTTCTTTAAAACCAGAGAGATGTATAAAATACACATGTATTGCAGTGAGCCGAGATGACTGCTGTGCACAAACAATTGCATTGTGCATGTTTCCTATTAGCCCAGTTGGAATTGTTTTACTTGGCAGCCCATCCCCACTGATTTTGCAATTGGCCCAGAAATCTTTAAACCTCTGTTCAATCATTCTGCAGGTCAGGTGATCAGCTGCAAGGACTAGTTTGCCGTAGCATTTCTGTGTTGTCATTTCATTTACACTTCTTATTTGCAGTCTTGTAGTACCACAACTAGAGTGGATTTACAAGTGAAAAGTCAATATGTATATAAGCCTGAAAATATTAGTTTACAATTGCTGTTCATCCTCCTTGCTTTATGTTTAACATGTGTTCTCTGTCATCTCTTGAGACTAAATGCCAAGATATTAATTCACTACAATTATTGTCAGCAACTTCTTACAGCAAGAATGCTGACAAAAGTATTCCAAAGGTTTATATAATCAGATGAAAAGGCAAAGTCCCCATCTAATTTATCCACAGTATTCCTCTAGTGAGCTTGTAAGGGTTGTACAGTATTTGTGCATGGAATAATTTCATGCAAACAGATTATAAGTATGCCCACTACCATACAATCTACTTAATGCCTCTTCCATGCTAACTCCCCATAGGCAAACCACATGGGGTTTCCTAGTACCTGGAAACACCTCTCCAAGCCTGGGGCACTGTATAATTGAGGTGGCTGGACCCAGCCCCCGCTTCACACAGCTCTGCTTGAAAAGGGAGAGCTGCGTGCACCTAACAGTAGTGTAGTCAGCATTGCCCATGTATATTATAGGAAAAGGAAGAGTTGGAGAGCAGCCAAGCACTGTCTAAAATTATAGCCATGCCCCCATGCATGCTTGTCACGCCCACTGGTGGCATGGTGTAGAAACCCCCCTCTGCAAATACTGCGTTTGCCCCTGCTCCCCACTTTTTCTTGTCTTTCCCTTCACCACCTTCCCCCCATCTCTTGCCACCAAAATTCTGTTTGCATGATGTTCTTGTTTATTTATAAATGTTTTAATATTTATGACAAACTATGGACCTTGTATATGCTGCTTCTCATTTTCTATATTGTTTGTTTTTATTACGTGTCCTTTCCAAATACAGAGTTTAAAAATAAATAAATCATTTCCTGCTCAAATTCAGTGATTATTTAACTCAATATGAAATACAAATAATAGAACATTGCTGAGGATGTCAGAATACCGAACTACATAACAATCTCACATAAAATAATTATTAGATATTAGTCCTATGTGCCTAGCCTTCTAACTGTATATCCCCAATTGCACAGCTGAAAATAAAATGATGGTAAATACAATCATGTTCTCAGCACCCTTTCTAAATAAACTTAAATAAGATAACCTTATAATGTCATTAAAAACGCTTATTCTCTAACGCTTGTCCATTATCTCATACGATCCCAATAATAAAATCAGAGCTATTTAGGGGTAAATAGTTAGTCGTGTGTACATAAATGAAACAAAAGGCCCCCAATCCCTGCCCTCATTCTTACGTCTGGAGAGAGGGGCTGGTGCAGGGGCGCTGGTCTGAGCCTGACTCCCCCAAACCAAGGTCAGGCTGAGGAGCAGTAGCAGGACACCGGCACACGGACGCTGCACCCATCTTTCTTCCATGGCTGTATGAGTATAATTATAGAACGATACACTTCCTAAACTGATACAATGTATCACTGCGATTCCATGCAACAACTTCCGGGAGACTGGGCTGTAAGCCTCTGCTTCCTGCTACAGAATACAAACCAGTCCCCTGACTCTGACATTACATCTCATGACTCTTCACATGCTGCTGCCAGCACTGCCTCTGTCTACAATGCTCTCCCTACATGCGAATATATAGTATATAATAGTAATATATAGTGACTCCACACTGTAAATAGAAATTGTGACACTCTACAAACATACTACAGAAATATAAAAAAAAAAAAAGGAACCACACTGGATACTAGGATTCAGCAACAATATGAGTCATGTCACATGACGGAGCAGTTTGCAGGCGCTTTTATGTAAATGAGGCTACACTGAGATGACGGCACTGTGAAAATAATCAATCGGAACCTTGTGACCGGTGCGATGTTTCCGTGCGGACTGATATAAGCGCTTACCGGAGTCTAATGGGGGATTGCAATTGTGGTTGCAACCTGAGTAATTTCCTTTTCACCGGTTCAGCGTGGAGAAAGCAGTGGAGTTACAGTAGCAGAGACACGTTATGTGTGTATTTTATTTACAGTAAATATATGCATGGTGTATTTAATGCGCTAATAGCAAACTGCAAAACATTGCATTCCCTATGAGCAGGATGGTCCTAGCCCTTTGGTTATACATCAATTAATCATTTCATCCTTGTGACTTGAGTGCTGATTGCCAATCAATTCTCAATCAGGTTGCATGCTGGCCATCTATTTATCAGTTTACTTTAAATGTTTTCTTGCAGCGTTACTAAAATGTTGATTGTTGAATGGAAAAATAATTTCCTCTAAAGTGGAGTGTTTTGAGGTAGTAATAATCTCCACATTGTTGTATTAAGAGAAATCCTGGGTTGGCATAAATTGTCCTAATTTATAGGATAGAATTGCCAGGGTTATAACATAAATATTTAGTTCAGATACCTTTGGTACAGAAATAAGTTTGATTTAAATATTGCAGGTGTACATGTCAGAGTCTTCATGCATTTATACATCCAACTTATTTCCATGCAGAAAGTATATCTTGTGTACATCTGGGGGTAAATGTATCATACCCCGATTTGTACAAGTAGCCGGAAATCGGCGAGTTGACAGCTAAAATTTAAAGCGGCACTGCCTTGTAAAGTGAAGTTTCCCTTTACAAGGCAGCGCCGCTTTAAATTTTAGCTGTCAACTCGACGATTTCTGGCGACTTGTACAAATCGGGGTAGGATACATTTACCCCCTGGTGTTAGATGGCTACTTTATCAATACAGCCTATAACCAAGATACATCATTTCATTACAATTGTCTAAATATCGAAATCCTTTTTAAATTAACTTTAATTTGATTTTTTTTGTTCATACAATGACCACCAAAAATATTTTACAATACAATATTTTGATAATTTACAATATGCAGAAACATTACACGTAACCATATAGGGTATGCGTTTCCTAAACAAAAACTATAAAAGGATGCTTGTCAATACAAGTAGTTTAATAGTTTCATGTGAAAATTAGTAAAATATGTTTATGTAAACAATTTTCAATTTTTTTTATTTACTACAGTTTTATAGTGTGTTTGTATTGTTTAAGCTGTGCATATTTCTTTCAGTAAACTTATAACTGATTACTTGTCTAATAGCTTATGAGCCACTGCCTCTCCAAAATTATTATCATTAAAGAATTTCATTTTTTGCTCCAGAATGGCAGATGGAGACCATCAAAGTAATGAAAATGGCAAAGTGGAAACTGGACCTGACAATCCTGACAGAGGTGTAGCAGCGATTAAACCACAGTAAGCAATTCGTTTAATACATAATGGGTTTATTTTACTATTTAAGCCTGCCTTTATAGATCACTTAATATAGTATATAAGATGTGTTCTATAAAAGAACTACTGAACATTGATAAATATATGTGTAAAGGTTATCCTTCCTTTCACATGTTTAACATTGTGCATTTGCTAAGCATCGGAATGCAAGCTATTGTACTCTGTTATAAACTATTTCAGACTGCAAGAGACCTTCAGTCAGCAACCTTTAATATCCATTAAATAAATATTCATAAACCTAAATTGTCACAACTTTATCTCACATATGTTAATTTCTGGTAAGCTCCTGAAATGTTTACTTAAACATTTGTGAATAGTTTAGTTTATATAGGACCACATGTAGTTCAAGTTTAATGATCTTTTCATTGAATATTTTGCGCTGGGCTCACAGTTGAGAAAGATGTTAATCAGTTGTATTTATTAAAAAAGAATGGATCATTAATACTGACATCTCGCAGTATATTTTCTGTCTAGTTATGTTAGGCTGGATACACACTGCAGAATTTTTCGACCAATGTGTTATCTACCACGATTTTACTAGCGACTGGGAAAAAAAAAAGTTCTGATCAGCATGCCGATTCATGTGTACACACTGTACATTTTCTAAAACATTTACCCTCAGATCTGTGTCTTCAATTGTCCTAACAGTCAGCTGAAAAGATCGTGACTCTGTAAACTCTATGGTGATCCTGATCGTGAGTGCATACACACTGCAGGATTGGAAGGACATCCTTCCATAGCTGAATGAGATTTATAGTGCTGAACAGTCAAAACAAACGATAGTTGATGCTTTGGAACGACTATCGTTCATCAACTAAGTGTACACACAAATGCAATATTGATCTGAACGGTTGTTTATCGGGTGATTGGTCTATTATTTAGCTGAACACATTGTAGTGTGTACCCAACCTTAGTGGGCAACTCCCAAAATTTTGCTCTCAAGGTACTGGGGGCTGCTTATGAAAAATGTTCCTGTTTATTGTCTAGTTTTCAATATTAAGGATGCCAGTCTTGAGCTCTAAATTGTGTATGATAAAAGTTATGTTTTTGTTCCTACAGATATTTAACTACCAAGGTGCAGTTTCATGAATTTATTGATTGCGCCAATAAAGAAGACACAGAAGTTACAAGTTATTCTGAGCAGTGCAGTGATACTGGCGAGACTGAGGAGAGAAGCGGTGTCTCGGCAGAACCTCAAGCTAAAAAGATTAGGCTGGATGATTCTGTAGGTGAGCGCGATGATCAGAGTGAAACCAACGACGAGGACAAGCAAGAAAAGAAGCGGGCGAGAGGCCAGAACAGAAGCCGACCCCACGTGAAATTTTCTCACCTTGAGCAGCAGCGGTTATGTCCGTCGATCACACAGGTATAAAATGTTACATGTGATAGATGAGTAAAGACTTCTGTGTTTTCTTCTTTTGTGTCCAGTTTAATATCCCGCTGAGAGTCCTGGTAGGGGGTGGCAGGCTATGTGTTCACCAGCTATACATGTAGGTCTCGCAGGTTGTGAGCATCTGTCGGGCCACACTGCCATCTGGTGGCTACATCAGACCTACCCACTTGCAGAGTAAAGACATCACACAAGCTTGTGGAAGTCCTGGCTATTGATCCAATTGGTGGTGATGACAATAGGATTTCAATCTTCTACATCTGTGTCTTTGATCTGATTGGACTAAGGCATGTGTGGGGCATTTGGATAAATCTCGGCGGATGTTTGAGGCACAGCTCAGGGTTATAGTCCTGAATCTGATGTGTTTGGTGGTCCTAGAGGATCATCTTATTCTCCTATCACCTACCACCCATGACCTGGACCCTCAGGATAGAAACCCTCCACACAGGCGGGGGAGGGAGAACCTTGCTATCCAAAGAATAGCAGATATTGTAGTGGACACAAAAGAATAAAAAATATTTAACAAACCTTTGTACGTTTCCATGTGTGGTCAGCTTCACTCCTGTACTTCTTTATGGGCTCCAGGCCTTAGGCAGTAACATATGTTGCCTTGTTTTAATCCAGGCTTATACAAACCTATTGTGCCAATCAATTGCCCTGCTGTCTATAGAGAGGTACTCTTGGCAGCTTTGATCTACCTTGACTGCCTACTGACAGAGCAACAGTTGAACATGTACGGTCAATTTTATTTTTTAGTGTTCAAAGCCAAATCAGCAGTCTGGCCTGGGAGAATTCCCTCATTAAAAGATACATTTTCTGATGTACCTTTCCACCAATTGGTGTTGTATTTTTATTCATTTATTTTCATCCGTTTTTTTTGTCTTGTGGTGTTTATGCAATAAGAGTAAAACTAACGCAACATATTTTCTGTCTCCGTACAGGGATGTGCCAGTAAATGTTTTTTCCGGGAGAAGTGCAAGTTTTTGCACGACCCTGAGAAATATTTATCAGGGAAGCAGGAAGATATTGGCCCAAAGTGCTATCTGTACGAGACCTTTGGCAAATGCATTTATGGGATTACATGCCGGTTTGCCAGATCACACTTGAGTGAGGATTACAAAAACCTAATTAATGAGGAACTGGTAAAGCAATGGGAAGGAAAAGCTGCAGTAAAAAACAGTTTGGACAAACACCTCCAGCAGCAGTTGCGGAAGAAGAAAGTTCCATTTGAGAAAGCTGAGAAGTTCTTAAAGCTTTTCAACAAGTGCCACAAATCAAGAAGCTTGGAAGTCAAAGCTGAGGTCAGCCCTGCACCTCAAGGTGGCTTGGTGGGATGTGCCACGGCTGAAGCGGGTGACATTACTGTGTGCGCTAACAAGGTTACTACAGAGGGATCGGTGGGTCTTCCAGCAAGTGAGACTAGCACTGAATCGTCTCCGATTACACCTGGAGCCCAGCTGGACCGGACTCGGGTGACATTAGGCGCTGTAACGGATGAAGATATTATAAGGATCAGGCCGTGTGAGAAGAAAACAGTGAGTACTTAGCAAAGGCGTATAATATTGTAGGTAGATTGATGACATCGCAACTCTCTAATTACAGCGTTCTAAAATACACACAGTTTAGTACAGATGTTATGTAGTCACCCGTTCTAGATATGCTGGGAAAGCTGGGCATAGACCTTCTTTTGAGAGAGTATTTACCTCAGGAGTGATCGTCTGTAATGCTGCCACTTAAGTGTAGTGTCACACTGGCAGCGAGTAGGTCTGTAAATTCACTTTTGAAATTCACTACAGATATCATCATCACCATTTATTTATATAGCGCCATTAATTCCGCAGCGCTGTACAGAGAACTCGCTCATATCAGTCCCTGTCCCATTGAAGCTTACAGTCTAAATTCCCTAACGTGCACAGACATACTAGGATCAATTTGTTAGCAGCCAATTAACCTACCAGTATGTTTTTGAAGTGGGGGAGGAAACCAGAGCACCCGGAGGAGACCCATGTAAACAAGGGGAGAACATACAAACTCCACACAGATAAGGCCATGGTAGGGAATTAAACTCATGACCCCAGTGCTGAGAGGCAGAAGTGCTAACCACTGAGCCACCGTGCTGAAATGTAGGAATCTTTTGGATATGTATTTCACAGTCTTGATATGATTGACACAAATTGTAAATGGAAATTTGTTGTTCTTTTAATTAATCGTATGTCAATTGTTGTTCTGCAGCTTGACTTCCGAAACAAACTGTACCTTGCTCCATTAACTACAGTAAGTTGTGTATTTCATTCAGAATAAAGTCAAGAATATGCATTACCATTAATACATCGTTGTTTAATTTCTGATCACTATATTTAAGTTTTAAACCTGTTGTATAACAGTGTTGTCCATCTAAATCAGGGGCGGAGATATTATTGTAGCATACAGGAGCCAGTGGGTGCAAATTTAGGCTTTAGCCGATGCTATAAGGAGCCAGAGAAGATTGACCTCAATATGGAAATGACTCCTGAAATTTAGGTGCGAGCATTTCTTTAAGTCTTCTCAAAAAATTGATCCTGGGATTTGTACACTCCTTGCCGAAGTGTGATTTTAGAGGGTATTTTATGTGGCCTGATTTAAAGCTAAGTTCCATTAATGCTAAAAACAAATTTTGCAGGATTTTGAGAAATTATGTTTTGTTTCCTGCTCTTTTTTTTTTTCTTCTTTTTTTCTCTAACTTTTTATAACCTTTCCCAATACCATTATGCAAAGTATTTTACCACAATCACCTGCTTATGTAGCTCATACTTGCCTACTTTCAGGCAGTGCAGTCCGGGAGAGGGGTGTGACTAGAGGGAGGGGGCGGGGTGGGGCGCGGTCAATCGTGCCATTTTGGCCCCGCGATGGAAGTGACGTTTTGTTGCGGGGCGGGGCCAAAATGATGCGATTCTTGTTGTTTTGGCCAGGGAATTGTGGGATGCGGGAGACTTGCCTGCTCTCCCGGGAGTTCGGGAGTCTCCCGGACATTCCGGGAGAGTTAGTAAGTATGTTGTAGCTCCACCCTCAACGTGTGTAAAAAAACAAAACAAAACAGGTGTGGCTTATATAAAGGCGTACCAGTCACCTTGCACAGCGGAGGCAGCCATTTTGTGAGTTATACCAATATTCATGAGAATGCGGCTTATTAATTTACTAGGAACCAGCGAGGTCACTGAGGCACTTCCTAGCGTAGTGATAAGCTGAGTTCTCATTAGTCTTGGTTCAGTAAGGACCTCTATATCATGTCCCTGGTTCCTAGTGAAATTATAGACCTAATTGTTATAATGATTGGCTCAGCCCACAAAATGGCTGCCGCCACGTGAGCAGGTGATCTTTACGTGTATGAATTGACCAATGGGATTTGTAGATGTGTCGCGTAGATAAATCATGGCTGGATTTTTATTTGAGCCTTTCGTCCGTACAGATTCCATTTACCTATCCGCTGCTTGTGTTCTGCTCTCATTGTTAGTGCGGCAATCTTCCATTTAGAAGAATATGTAAGCGCTACGGCGCCGACATCACGTGCGGCGAGATGGCCATGTGTACCCACCTCCTCCAGGGCAAACCCTCAGAATGGGCGCTGATGAAGAGGCATCACTCCGAGGACCTGTTTGGAGTACAGGTCTGTAGTAGCCTTAAGAATCTGCGCAAAAGCGTAAGAAGGGTATAATCTAATTTAACCAATAAAGGAGCTTACAACTGTCAGATCACTTTACTTGTACACGCCCTCCTACAACTATTACTAAATATATTGCTTTCTGTTTCCATCATTCTGCGTGTCTTTATAAGAGCTGATTATTATCGTTGCTCTGGGGTCATTATTATGGCTTTGTTGTGCTCTTTGCCTTCTATACAGTTGAACCTAGAGATCAGATTTTGCAAAATATAACCTGGTAACAAAAATAAATAACTGCCTGATGTTTTAAAGACATGGCTGAAAAGATCAGAGGGAATCTTGAAAGATTAATCAATGTATTTAGCAAACGTCCCAGGAGAGTGTTTTACTGATGTTTTGTTTGTCTGTTAATGTAACCTCTCTGGTTGATGAAATATTCCCTTTCCTTGGTTTCCCCCTCCCATTTTATAAATATGGGTAATGATCTGTAGCGATGTTTTTATTGTTTGATTTTTGTTATTTTTGGAACGTTTGCGGTGCAGCGACTCTTACAGTGCATCATAAAGGCGTTCTCCTCACAGGTTCATAATCAGTTATAGCACGACCGTATAACGGGGGTTTATACCATAGGAAGCCACAGAAGTAATCCCCTCCTCTTCCATTTAATAAAACCCTTTATAGGATTACAGTCCAACACATGCACCTCCTGCACAAACCTATCACTACCTCTGAGGCAGTTACATTACATCCATACTTTAGGTTCATAGTAATGGAATTTTAAGATCTGAATTGGGCCATTGGTGTCATCCCAGCTGTTATTGATATAAGCAATCTCCAAAAAGATTTCATAGCTGTACAAAGGTGACCGGAGCATTGAACAACATTTAAAATATGGAACTTTTCTAACTTTTTTTTAATCCATCAAGGGAGCTAGGCGATAGATTTGCAGGGAATTGGAGACGTCCTATAGCAAGTTCACATCCTGCTGGCATGTTCAATTCATGGCTTGGCTTAAGCCATTTGATTGGCTGGTCACTGGTGAGAAGATCTTTCCCTCTCATCAGGGATTCCCAAACACTGTGTATGTTCTATGCCGGCCCTTGGACCAGGACTAGCAGACAGAGGTCCTAAGGGAAGAAATGACTAGTCAGGAGAAGCACTTTTGAGCCCTGGGTAGTTTACACTCTGCTTACAATCTGCTTTTTACTCATCAGCGTTGTAGAGTTTTAATTGCTGACTAATGTGGTCCACTCTCCTTGCAGCTAGAGGGCGCTTTCCCGGACACAATGACCAAATGTGCTGAGCTGCTAAACCGAACCATTGATGTTGACTTTGTTGATATTAACGTGGGATGTCCTATAGATCTGGTGTACAATAAGGTGAGCGTTTTTACTATCTGTAACTACTTAGCTAAATAGACTCAGATCTATAAATATATATATGTATATACTGTAACATGCCACCTGTGATAACACCCATGCTGCTTGTTTATACTAATTTAAAAATCTTTCCTATTTGTGGCTTGTTTTATAGGGTGGTGGCTGCGGTTTAATGACCAGAACTAGGAAATTTGAGGAAATTGTGAAAGGAATGAACTCGGTAAGAAGAGTGAAACTTACTGTATATTAAATGAATGTAGATTATGTAAACAGAGAGGACACTATCCTTAAATTAAAAACATCATCTTCTTAAATGCAAAATTTGCACTGAAAGACGACAACCAATCAGCATTTATCATCATCAGCAGCAGCTATTTATATAGCGCCACTAATTCTGCAGCGCTGTACAGAGAACTCGCTCGCATCAGCCCCTACCCCATTGGAGCTTACAATCTAAATCCCCTAACACACACACACAGACCGAGAGAGACTAGGGTCAATTTGATAGCAGCTGATTAACCTACCAGTATGTTTTTGGAGTTTGGGGGGAAACCAGAGCACCCGGAGGAAACCCACACAAACACGGGAAGAACATACAAACCCCAAACAGATAAGGCCATGGTCGGGAATTGAACTCATGACCCCAGTGTTGTGAGGCAGAAGTGCTAACCACTAAGCCACCGTGCTGCCCCTTGCCTTGTCAATTTAGCTTTCATTTGTCTATTGCAAGCCGCAATGAAAGTAAATGACTGTTTAGAACAATTGTTGCATTATTCAGTGATCATTCTTGAATAAGACCTCTCCTAGTTTTGATTTACTCAAAAACAAAATATGTAGAACATTTAAAATAGTGTAATATACGCAGTTAATTTAAAGCACAAGTGAATCATTTTAATATATGTCCATAAATTAAAGTTTACTTCATTTTAAATATTAAAACTTACTTTTTTTTTCTTTTAATTAGCTAACTTTGTGTTATTCTCTATGGCCCAGAAGTTTATTCCCTTTTCCCTCTTCTACCTGTAGGTTCTGGATGTGCCGCTGACTGTGAAGATCAGAACCGGAGTTCAGGAAAAAGTAAATTTGGCTCATAAACTTATTCCACAGCTGCGTGAATGGGGAGTTTCGCTGGTCACAGTGAGTTTTAATATTGCAGAATGTATAAAATATTTACACCCTCCAGTGCTCTGGAAGTTAAGGTTCATCTTATTCATCTATACATACTATGGAGATGTTACCTGAGACCAGGCTAGGTCATCTCATAACAAATTATAATAGAATGTGTTTAAAGCACACATGCCAGGAAAAAATGGATTGTGTAGAGTGAGGGACAGTTTGCAGTTGACCACACTGTATTTTTTTTCTATGTATAAACTGTCTGCACGGAGTGGACTTTACATAAAAAGTTATATCTGTATAATAAAATTAAATGTTGCCTTCAGAAAAAATAAATCTATCACGTCTTTAACTAAGTCCATCTACCCATCATCATCATCATCAGTTATTTATATAGCGCCACTAATTCCACGGCGCTGTACAGAGAACTCATTCACATCAGTCCCTGACCCATTGGAGCTTACAGTCTAAATTCCCTAACGCACATACACAGACAGACAGAGAGATAGAGAGGCTAGGGTCAATTTAGATAGCAGCCAATTAATCTACCAGTATGTTTTTGAAGTGTGGGAGGAAACCAGAGCACCCGGAGGAAACCCACACAAACACAGGGAGAACATACAAACTCCACACAGATAAGGCCATGGTTGGGAATCGAACTCATGACCCCAGTGCTGTGAGGCAGAAGTGCTAACCACTAGGCCACTGTGCTGCCCATGTTCTGTATACACAGTGTTTTGTTTTGAGAATTATTGTAACGTGAATTGCTGTGCGAGACTCTGCAGATAAACTACGGCACAGCAAGATGACCTTACAAATGACGTTATCTGGGACATTCTTTGTGGTGTGATAGGCTATAAATGGGGTCGAATCAGGGACTGGGACCAAATAAAATGCTTTAGGGTGTGAGGGGTTCATGGAACATAACAGGAAAGTTTACAATCGGGAAAAGTACAACGGGGGTTTGACTGTGGTGGGGGCCACATTTATTTAAATTTTCCTTTCCTTCATTAAGGATAAATTATCATAAACAATAACATACAAATTAATGTATGAAGTACTTAAACATTTTATAAAGCTTTACAGACCTTATAGCAGTGTTGGCTAACCTGTGACCCTCCAGGTGTTTGTGAAACTACAAGTCCCAGCATGCTTTGCCAATATATAGCAGATTATTGCTGGAAGGGTATGCTGGGACTTGTAGTTTCACCACACCTGGAGTGTCACAGGTTAGCCAACACTGCCTTATAGGGTCGCTAAAATACAATTGTAATAAATATCTAAAACTGTCTGATTGCCGCGCTGGAATTTTTCTTTTATACTTTTCATGTAGTTAGTCCAGTGTATGAAAGACTGCCTGGCCGCAGCTAATGGCTGGTCACCAGTTCACCACAGCTAGATTGTCCTATATGTTTAACAGCTATAATCACCATGGCCAATCACTAGGGATGCCGGATTCTTTAGCCCCTCCCCTGTCTGTAATGTATCACTGCACACGTCATGCTCTCTTTCATATTATTGCTTTCTCTTATTTGACTAGCTGCATGGAAGGTCCAGAGAACAGCGATACACAAAACTTGCTGACTGGGAATATATTAATCAATGCGCTAAAATTGCCGACCCTCTTCCCTTGTTTGGTAAGTGCCACAAAGTGATAGTTCACCCCCTTAACTCGCTAATTTTGTAGATTTTGTAACTAAAGTAGACGGCATGTTCTGATTGTTCACAACGAGGAAGAAACGCTTCTATTCAGCCATTTGATTTTAACTTGTCATGGGAGAGCTTACATTCTAATTGAAGGAAGGCAGACACCAGAGGAGCGAGTGTGGCTCAGAGTGGAGATTGGGGCAGTTGAGGGTGCATGGTATATGTGAGAGTAGGGTAAGCTGTAATAAAGAGATGGGTTTTTAGAGGGTGTTTAGAGAGATTTGTAGACTGGGCGGGGATGAGTCTGAGCGGGCGTGGTAGGGAATTTCATAAGTGGGTAGTGGCACGTGAGAAGCCTTGTAGCTTGGAGTGAGATGGCGTTACAGAGATAAAGTGAGGTACAGGTCAGAGGTTGATCTAAAAGGATGATAGGGAGAATATTCTGAGATGAGGTTTAAAATGTATGTAAGGCTGGAGTTGTTGAGGGTTTTGTAGGTGAGGGTGAGTAATTTGAATTGGGTTTGGGAGGTCACACTGAGCCAGTGTAGGGATCTGCATGTGGATGTGGTGTGTAGATAGAAGAAAAGTCTTGCTGCAGCATTTAAGAAGAATGGAAGTGAGAATAGATGGGCAGAGTCAACCAGTTGTGGCTGGGAGCTCTCCTCTTCATTAGAAACACTTTTTTCTGAGGGGTGTAATAAGTAAACTAAGTACTGTATTATAAATGAACAAAACACAGATGTAAATAGTTTTGTTTTTTTTTTTTTTGCAGATATGTAAAAAACTATTTACATATTTCAAACTGTAAAATGCCTATATCTGTTTCTTAGCAAGGATTAGCAGTTGCACATGTTTCAGGATATGTAAGTTGCCTAACTGTGTCAAGTTGATCCCTTATTTTGCCAGTCCTGTACTAGTCAAAAACTTTAAGGGACTCTTCACCCAAATTAATAACTCATCCTCCAGCTCCTAATGCGATAATAGTAACATAGTTGATGAGGTTGAAAAAAAGACACCAGTCCATCAAGTTCAACCTATTTTGGATCTCCTGTTAACCATCACTTATATTTGAAATTGATATAGATGAAACAACCGCCAATCTGTTTCAATTGGGAAAATCCCTTCTGACCCAATATTGCAGTCTTATTTCTCCCTGGATCCACTACTATCCTTCATTTTAATTAACGGTCGTAACACTGGATATCCCTTTCCACTAAAAATTTGTCTAACCCTCTCTTAAGCATATAAATTGAATCTGCAATCACAACCTTCCATGGCAGTGAATTCCATATCTTGACTGCCCTTACCGTAAAGAACCCCTTCCTTTGCTGGTTGTGAAAATTCCTCTCCTCTAACCTTTAGGGGGTGACTGCGTGTCCTGTGTACAGTTCTTGGTGTAAAATGTTTCCATGAAAGTTCTCTGTATTGACATTTAATTAATTAATTTGAACATAGTAATCATATCTCTTCTTAGATGTCTCTTTTCATAAACATGCCTAAACTGGCTAACCTTTCCTCATAGCTTGATGACTCCATACCCTTTATCAACTTTGTTGTCCTTCTCTGAACCCTTTCTAGTTCCAAAATGTATAGAGTGGTGCCCAGAACTGTACTACGTATTCAAGATGAGGTCTTGCCAACGATTTAGATAGTGCTAAAATTACACTGTCTTCCCTTGTATCTATGCCCCTTTTTATGCATGCCAATACTTTATTGGCCCTTGCAGCTGCTGCTTGACATTGAGCACTATTGCTAAGTCTACTGTCATCGAGCACTCCCAAATCCATTTCCATTATAGATTCCCCTAAATTTATCCCATTTAATTTATAGATTGTGTTCTTGTTTTTGATCCATAAATGCATAACCTTATATTTATCTATATTAAACTTCATCTTCCATTTGGCCGCCCAATCCTCCAGTTTATTCAAGTCCCTCTGTAGAGAAGCTACATCTTGCTCTGATTTTATTACCTTACAAAGTTTGGTATCATCTGTAAAAATGGAAACTTTGCTCTGTAAACCATCACCAAGGTCATTAATAAATATATTAAAAGGTATTGGCCCCAGCACGGAACCTTGAGGTACTCCACTTAAAACTTTTGACCAATTTGAAAATGTTCCATTTATCACAACTCTCTGTTTCCATATTCTCCAAACAGTTTTCAACCCAAGTACAAATGTTGTTTCCTAGACCCAGTTCCCTTATTTTGTAAACCAACCTCTTGTGTGGCATTGTATCAAAGGCCTTTGCAAAATCTAATGTGATAATGGTAATTATATTTCTACTTGCCCAGCACTGATTGGTGCAGACACGGTTCATCACTTCCTGCTTCCAGCCTGCATTGTAACTGATTTGATGACCAGCGTATCCATGCTTTATATAGTACTGTTACTTCCTCTCTGGTGTCCCATGTACATTATGTTATATAAACAGATAGGGTGGGAAGGGGAGTTCTGAATTTGGATGAAGGGACCCTAATTGCACCCCATCTGTGTTTTACCCCCAATGGTATCCTGAACGCTCACACAGAAAGTCTGTTCTTTAAAGGAGATCTCAAAACCTTCTAAAGTTATGATAAAACTCCTGAAACACACACACACATATATATATATTTGTTAATATCAATTTTATTACTACATACAGAAACTTTGTAATTTAGGCTTAGTGACCCTTTAAAAGTAATACCAATATATCGAGGAGCAGTTATGGCTGATGGAGAAAGGACACGTAGTCTAGATTAGGACCTGTAACAAGCCATATATTCATATCTACCTTATAACTCACAGTTCTGTGAGTCATTAAAGCATTCCGTACCACCTGACCTGGTAGTGGCCTTCAAAGAGCACGAATTTGCAGCTTGGTCCTTCATATGCCACAAAACTTGTAAGTCGATAGGAAAATGATATACTTCAGCCAAAGATTAAAAGTTCTGATGATATTTAATAGAAAGTAATAAAGATCTGAACTTACGTAGAGAATTAAATATTTGCAAGAATTGTGTGATTGAACCAGCAAGATTAATCTGTGAACGCTTCGTTTCCAGGTAGTGGCGATATCTTGTCTTATGAGGACGCAAATCGAGCAATGCAGACAGGCGTTTCTGGGATCATGCTGGCAAGGTCAGTGTTTATAGTTTTACAGGGTGTTTTTCTCCACAGAGATCAAGGTTTAGGACTTTACTAAAATTACTTATCAAGTATAACTGATAGATATTGAAAACATGCACTGCTGGAATCTTTTACATTTCAGTGTTAGCAGGGATAGCCTCATCTCTTAAAGAACAGCTACACCCCCAAAATATAATATTTATCCATGGCATGAAATGGCTCATGTATCGGGGAATGAAGTGCCTGGACACACAGGGTGGAAGTTCCCACTTTGCCAGATGCCGTTGTCACGTAATTTGCAGCTTTGACCAGTCCAATTTGTGAGTCTAGAACAACGTGCTCCATGATGGAAGATATGAGTGTGTCTCTGGGAGGGAGCAGAGGCCACAGAGCAGTGACTTTTAAAATCTGTGTTTCTAGCCTGTTTTGACATTTGACATCCGCAACAGAAGATACCAGTAATTCTGCCTCAAGAAGCCAGACTATTAGATATGTATGTTTAATGGGGGTGTCTACGGACATTATTAATCTCGTAATGTGCTATAATCCTGAAGGAAACTCCCAAGCATACCTAGCGTCGGTGTAAATGTTAATATTTATCCCCTGAGTGGGTGTAAGAGTGCCAGTCAGCGCCATAAGTTTTACACATAAATAGTAGGTAAAAGGATAGGTGTAATAACACCCCAGTCTGATGTGATGCTATAGCCGTAAGGACCTGTACACAAGATCCAACAACAGACCATTCACGTCCAGCATTAGGTTGAGTGTGCACATGGATAGAATACTGTCCTTTATGTCAAACACTGTGTGAACGCGTGTGTCAGCAGGAATCTGTGGCAGAGTAGTAGCTGGCAATAACAGGAAGCTTAGGGATCATGTGAGGTCATGAGTTTCACTTTATCGCCATAGCCATTCCCAGCAGACAGAACGGAACCCTGTTGACTAGACGGAACGTACGAATGTTGTAGGGTTCCAGTAGCCGCGTAAGAGGGACTCGTTCCCTCTGTCCATCCCACACACTACAACTGACTGAGAGATGATGGTGAATAGAACAATGAGCCCCATGGTCAAGAAGCATTGTGATAACAGAATAATTTCTGAAAACTCTGAGCAGTAACCCTTGATTAATATTGTAAGAGTCAAGACCGTGTTATTTCCTCTGGGTAAGATGTAATCTTGTTTAGATGGGTTTGTTTTTTTTAACCAGCTGTCATGTTTCTATCTTCAGACATTAGCCCAATCGCTGAGCTTATAACCATTACTACAATTGCCTGATTGCCTTTTCTAAATCTCTTGTCACTATTTATAGTTTTCTGTCTGCCAGGGAGGGCTGATAGCGCTCACACAGACTTATTCTCTCCTGCCTGTATCGCACAGGTCGCAGCTACCTGCACACACTCTGGTCAGGCTGTTACTGACCTCACCAGGTGAACAGGCAGTCTCCTAACGTAGGCATCACACCTGCATGATCTCTATGTACCATCAGAGTACTCTTGTCTGAGAATTCCGTGAATATGGCAAAGAAGCAAAGGTGTAAATCATCCACGGCTCATCTTTTTTTTTTTTTTTTTTTTTGTTATAGCTCTCTGCTGTCGCACATGGAGGACAGGCACTTAAAGTACCTTAATAATGGGCTTACTAACCACAGTCCCTTCAGTGGGTTCCTGAGACAGTTGGTGCTATCCACAAGTGCAAACCGTTTATTTATTAGTATTATAATATTTTGTTTAATTATACCCTGCCTTTCATTATATTATTGCCCAATAGCGGGTTTACTTACTAATACTGTCTACTCATGCCTGATGTGTGGCCCCCAAAATAAGCCTGAGGACGTTTTAATTATCCTATTGTAATGGACACGATTATTGTTGTCTTGCTGTCGAATGCACACACAGGTCATCTTCTGTCTACACCAAATGCTGCAAGTGAGTTGTGTTTTCATCTAGGTGTTATGTATATAAATGATATGGACAGTGTTCTCCCCAGCACCTATTTCCCGGGTGATCCACCCGGCTGGTTTTACTTTCCACCCGGCTCTTGGGAGCCCAACAGAGTCCTATTATAATAGAACAAATCATTGTTTCTCCTAAACAATGGTCCTGGCAGGTGTGGGCATTAACCTCCAACATTTTTATTGCAAAGTATTGCACTGCCCCCACCCGGCTGCTCCTTAGCGCCACCCGGCTGGCAAAATTATCTGGGGAGAACACTGATGGGTAATTGTTTAGATGGGATACGGTCAGATTTCCGACGATGGAGATGTTGGCAGTTACCTTGTCTACATGAAAATGTTGGCAGGCTAAATGCAGACACTTCCATTCTGGTGATGGCTTCAAAATGTCGACAGTGTGATTGTCGACAATCACAATGGCTGACAAAGACCAGTGCCAGCAGGTCCGGCAATTATTTCCATCATCTATATTTCGTACCCATCCTCTATAGTTTACTAGTTATTAATATTTTCTGCTTGTACCCAGATTGTCTGCGAATCTGCTTCGTGACCTATGGTTCAGTTGTTACAATAATATCATCATCATCATCATCATTATTTATATAGCGCCAGCAATAGCGCTTAATAATGTACTTCCTACTGCAAATTGTATTGTTACAAATAAGTGAAGCATTGTTTTAAAAATGTAAAAGAACATTGTAATTCAGTGCAATACTTAAACATTAGTATATTTCATTTTTTTCTACTTTGTAGCAGTGCTATATGTCTTTCTTATGTCTATGAATGACCTCTCTCCTCTATGATGGGGCCAGACACATCAGAAGCCTGTGTCCCCCTTTATACTGTATTTATTCTTTAATAAGTTTGTTTTGATAAAGACTATGAGGCCATTATCAGGTTAGACCTGTTAGTCGGAACGCAGGCCCCGCTCACTTTGAAAATACTTTTTAATGGAATTCAGAGCACGTAATAAGAACTCTAGATATGATTACCCTATATAAACAACTTGTTGATATACCCATTTTAACACGGACATTCCTGTTTTCAGAGGGGCACTGGTAAAACCCTGGCTCTTTACGGAGATAAAGGAGCAGAGGCACTGGGACATTTCCTCTTCGGAACGCTTTGATATCCTCCGGGAGTTTACAAACTACGGATTGGAGCACTGGGGATCGGACTCTCAGGGAGTGGAGAGAAGCAGGCGGTTTATGCTGGAGTGGCTGTCCTTCCTCTGCAGGTAGGAAATGTTCATTACAGTTCAGGACTCTACCCTCCGCGCATACGGGTTTCTCTTTCTTTAATCTGTACAATAAGAAATCATCCATGATGAGACTTGTAACGTTGTACTATAAAAGGGTCGCAAACTTTCAGGACAGCATTTATTTTAGGAGACTTACCTCGGTTACAAGCCGAAAGGCAAAGCAAACGGTTGCCGTCAAAAAAAGCTGCATCGAGAAAGTAATAATCGGTAGACAAGGCGCTAAAATGAGATCAGGTTTTCTTTTTACGTTTGTGCCACATTCCAATACATAGTGGTAGATTAATTGACTTATGACCAAATGGAGCCGTGTGTGGTAGGGAATTTAGATTGTAAGCTCTAATGGTGCAGTGACTACATATTCTATCTACAGTGCTGCAGAATATAAATGGCACTATACAAATAAACAATATTCCCAAGACCCCCTTAAAATGTATAAATGTATATAAACTAACGCTTATGTATACATGTTTACTAAGTAATCCCCTATGTCTTTAGATGGTTAAAAGAAATACTCATTCTAATTTGTTTTGAATGTTTTATTCATTCCTAGTACATTACACTTTAGTTCTTTGCTTAACCTTACAATTCCCGTTAATCTGTCACAATACAAGAAACCCTGACAGAGAAGTATCCAGCAATGTGCCTTCTACATTTCCTTCTCAGTCCTGTTCGGGCAAGCGGGAGGACACATTGACTACCCTAAGAGCCAGTGATGTGGTCATAGGGTGGGGAGCATGAGGGTGGTGAAAAGGTCAGATTTCATGGAGCCCCCGGAAAGGCAGGCAGTGTGCAGAGGTGCCATATAGGGGTTGTGAGGAGCCTACGGCTCTTATTTCTTTCTGGGGGGATCTATGTTTAGTCTGTTTATAGTCTCTAAAATATTGTGGTAAACAGAACACGTAACGTAGTCTGAGGGGAAATCGATGTATTTGGGACATGTCTGTATGCCCATCCTTTGCTCTGTTTGTATAAATGCAGGTATATTCCGGTTGGTTTATTGGAGCATGTACCACAGAAAATCAATGAGAGGCCTCCCTACTACATGGGAAGGGACTATATGGAGACATTAATGGCGAGCCAGAATGTGACTGACTGGATAAAGATCAGGTATGTTCTATTCCTTTCCTAGGTGTAAGCTCACAGAGGTAGATGGATCTCTGATGCTGTGGTCAGGCACACAGAGCTAGGGACTAATCACACCAGAAGACTGGAACCAGCTGTAGCCTTACACCGTGTAGTTAAATCTGTATAATGACCATACACAGCTTAATGTCCTCGTCCAATGGAGACTCCACCTCCAGACCCTAGAGAACCAAAATGGAAGATAAAGATATATGCAGCTATAAACTAGGACACTTTGTCAGAACGGAAATTCTGCATCACTGTACCTGTGTTGTGTATATTTTGTTATATTATAAATAAGACTAAGATTTTACTTTCATACATATGTTCTATATCATCTGTTTGTGATATGAGGCCATCTGCTGTTGTTATTGCAGAGAGCTGCATTTTACAGAACATTGTCTTGGAATGTTCCATTTTTATTTTTGTACCCATGTAGTTTTGGCAGTATCCTGTCCCAGCAGATAAGTGGTATCTTTATTCAGCAACTGTGTTGTGTGTGCATTGAAAGTGTATGATCTAGGCAGCGAGACATTGTAGGGGCAGCTTTAATAATGCCAAGTCACATGGTTCTGCGGAGTGTATCTCAGGATTGGATGTGTGCATCACTGGGATGCATTTATTGGCTAGTTGTGCTGACCAAAAGTTGTAAGGCACCATTACCAAAAGAGAGATTACTAGTTTGCCCACGCCTCCAGGGGCAGCTATATACAGCTTTTTTTTTTTCCTGGGGCTCTGCCAGTCCTGTAATACAGAACCTACAAATCAATTCATTTTGTCAGCTTAAAATGGTGGCTGATTTGAGAGGGAAAACCAATCACATGCCATTGATTTGTCACATGACCTAGCCACAGTCCCTGGTTAGGGGGTAAGGACACGTTAGTGAAAGGTTTAGTCCTAAAAGGTATTCCAATAAGAGCCCTCAAATGAAAAATACAGAGAATGGCTGTAAGAAACATCAAACCTCAAGTTCTACTGTAGAAGGGTTGTTACATAGATATTTTGTGAGTGTTGCAAATGGCTTCAAGTGAACCAAATTAAATTTTTTGTTTTGTGACTAAATACATATAATGTATGAAGGTTATTTAGCTCAAATACCAGTTTGTAAACATAGTAGCTGATGTTTTTATTTCCATGAAAGGTTTCATGTATTCAAGGATGCAGTTTGAGCTTCCAACAAGTTGTTTTACCTAAAACATTTTGTCTCCTTACAGTGAAATGCTGCTGGGCCCCGTTCCTCTGAATTTCAACTTCCTCCCGAAACACAAGGCCAACTCTTATAGATGAGACATTTTTCTTTGCAAAATGTGCTGAATGAATTTGTTTTTAAATAAAACAATTAATGAAGTATATCAGTATGTTTACAATGATACAGCGCAAGTTTTATACATCGGCACTCTGTAGTAACACTTGTTGGTGTATTTAGAACAGTATTTGTATCAGAAAACCTGAGTACTGGTGGTATTATGGTGGTACCCTAACTACATGTCAAAATACATTAATTCTGAGCAAATTTTACAGAAGTATGTGGCCAAATAAATACTAGTTTTTTTTTGTTTTTAAAAACATACTTCCCTTCAGTGTGGCAGGTTCATGCTGTAATCCAATTTCATTTCCTTTCTCTCCTTGGCTGAGCTCAGCCAATCACTACATTTAAGCTTTTCTTGAGGAGTACCAGTACTCAGGGGGGTAATCAGACAATGCTGCTCCCTCCTCAAAAGTACTTTAACTTATCAACATTTATATAGCGCCAGCAAAGGCTATAGTGCTTTACAATTGGGTACAAACCACCATAATAAAATACTGGGTAATACAGATTTAAGAAGGCCCTGCTTACATTCATTTTATGCCACGTAAGTGATTGTGTTGTGTAGGCCAAGCCATTATAAGGGGGTAATTCAATTCCCCCCCAAAATACCGCCGCGTTAAAGATAATATCGGTATTAACCTGGCATTAACTACTGTAATAACAGTAATGTGGCCAATTGAATCCCCCCCCCCCACCTAATGGTCACAGAAAGTGACTTTGGTAAAAATTAGCCTCGCCCCTGTCATTTGGTGGTAACAATGAACAGGATCACATTAGATTTATTTAGTGTGGATGGCCGTTGATCCCAGCTTTGGCAGAATGTACAATTAGCATTCCTAATCAAAACATCAAATTCTGATTAGATTGTGTGCGCCCTGCTGGTCATTTTGGTGTTCGAGTAATATCTGAGTAATTTAGTCAAACTGCTGGATTTCCTGACAAGCTGCTCAGACAGTTATGTAAAGTGGTTATACATACACTGAGAATTAAATGCACTTTGCCATCGATCGGCCAGGGTACGGGAACACTAACATGTGAAACAAACGCCTTTATTATGGAGTCCTTGAGGCAATTTGAATTCAGTATTGTTTACCAAGTGCGTCCTCGCTGCCCCCCTCATCTGACCGATTCCCAGCACCAACATTTTTCCAGGAGTGTAACCAGCAAGGAAAGGAGATGAAATCCAATAGGAGAGTGACCTGACCCTTAATAAATGTCCTATCATACAACTTAGGAAAAATACTAAGAAGCTCTTCTCTTTGTACATTCTGCATTTATTGATATATATATAAAAGTCATTACAAAATACACACAAGCTGTTACATTTCAACAAGCACTTCCGTTCCAGGGAAAATAAGATATGGCGCTGTGTACAGGCTAAATGCAGTTCTTCTCTGTCCTCTGTGGCTCATTCAGATGCTCATGATACTCAGTATGAACTGAAACAAATACAGACATGATAAATGCATGGACAATGTTTTAAACACACAGTACACATGCCAATATATATGCTGTATGGAGAAGTAATACAATTGGTTTGTCAACTTAGAAACAGTCTTTTTTTTTTCTACCCCTCCCATGCAGTGAGTGTATTCTACTGCAAGGTTAGTAAAAAACTAAAGACTATGTGTCTCAGTGATGTCTTAAAGAAGGATGGTTGCATTCCGATATGTATTTTTTTTTTTTAAAAGGAGGTTTTCACTTAAAATTCAGTTGAAAATCTCCATTTCCCAAAATCCCTCTTAAAGAAATCCGCAGAGGTGGAGTGAATGTACATGCAGACTGAGGAAGTCAGTTTACAAACTCCACTCACTTTAAATTCTCAAGTCCTCGCACTAGTGTTATCTCCCAGGACCCCACTTTAGCCTTAACCTCCACTTCCCATATTCTGTAACTTTAAAGTATAATAAGCCATTGTGTTGTAGAATGCTACCTAGATAACCAGTCTATGCCATGTAAAACAAAATAACGATATGTTGGTGCAAGTACAGAACCACCCTCACTGTAGAGGTCACATAGTTCAACTTGATGTCCGGCTTCTACATGAGCCAAAAAACAAAAGTTTTTCTGCAAGAAGCAGAGAGCTTAAACTAAGTGTCTGTGGGGGGGACTAACTCTGCAAAATAACCTCCAATCCCACAGCTAAACATTGGTTACATACCACCGGAGTCATGCCATCCTCTTGTCTACACTCGGCCCTCAACAGAACATCCCCAAACCAATGGCATTGGGTTTTAACAAAGTAGCAAAAATTGTTTTTCATGCAAGCTGTTCAAACCACTGATTTATTGTAGGGGCAGAAGTAGAAAGAGGGGGCTATATTCCTGGTCACCTGCATATCGTGCCCATTTATACCAGCATCTACAATAAAAATCCAGTATCATCATTGGTCACTAGTGCACCATAGTGTGTACAAACATATGAACCATGTGCTCTTTCTTGCTGCAATTCTGGCCTCTAAAATCTCACTTTCCATCAAGGAATCAGGACACAACATGTGTACGTGAATCATGTTCTCATCTTTGGTGGTCATTGTACTCACATCATCATATTGGAAGCTCACTATCCCCTGCTGGGCTGCATCTCGTCTTCTGAAAGTATCTGCAAGTAATAAATATACATATTTATTGCAAAGAAAATCCATGGAGAGCTGTCAGAGGAGTTCACTGAACGTAAACCACCCACTAACATACCTGTCAGGGCTCGGAGTTTCACACAGCAAGCAATGTAATCATCAAATGATATTCGGCCATGGGTACTGTACCTCCGTACAATCACGCTCAGTGCTTGTGGGCTCAATCGATACCCTGAAATATATATTACAAAAAAAAATGCATTTATCAGCACTAACCTTCACAAAGCTTCTCGTGGTCACCTAGAACCAATCACCCTGCGGTGTAGATTCATCAACCTTTCAGAAAAGTAAGAGTGGAGGTGTCGCCCATAGCAACCAATCAGGTTCTAACTATCATTTTCTAGAGTGTACTAGATAAATGATGACTAGAACAGATTGGTTGCTATGAGCAACACCCACTTTCCCTTTTCCAAAAGGTCTGAAATCTATCCCCCCTATGTCTGTAATAAAGGTCAGTAAGAAACATTAGTCAAGCGCTCCACATTGATGTATCTTGTGCAACCTTTTTCTTTTTTTGCACATTCTGTATTTTATTCCACCTAGAAAGACTTTTCACCGGGTAGTTAATAATGATAATATTAATAGATTACATATGTAAAAACCATGATCACCAAAATAAAGACATAGGACTTGATCTGGGTGCTCCATGAAGCAAAACTGTTAATGCATTCCTCTTCTAGCTCACCACATGGCCAACCTAGCTTCACAATGCAAAACCATTACTTGAGGACATGCTGTAAAATGATTAAAGAAGAAGAAATTCCGGTTTTAAAATTATTTTGCATTTTCAGCTATACGGATGCAGTCATAGAAATGGAGAGAATGAGCTCAAGGTCAGCTAATAGGAGCCACCTATGGTCCGACAGTAGCATTGTTCCCTTCAAGTAAAGGTTACATTTATAGTCTTGATGCCACACCCTGTATGCACACAAGTCCACTCTCCTTCTGTATGCCTTAGACACTACAGGTTTTTCACCCAATTATTGTTCCAATCACAGGATAAACAACATTTAGGTCTGATATTGCATTAGTGTGTACGCTCCAAATTATCATGTTTTATCGTTTCGTTTGATTTCATTTTAGAACCGAACTAAAAAGTTCTAGAAACGATGCCGTGCACATTCTGCAGTGTGTACGCACTCACGACCAGCAGTGTAGAACGATCTCAGAGTTTACAGTCACAATCTTTTCAGCCGATGGTTATGACAGATTAAGCACACAGATCCGAAGGTAAATCATGTAAACCGTGTATAGTGTGTACACATGAATCGGCAGCTGGTCGTGACTTTCGGTCGCTGGCAAATCTTTAATGATATGGCATTGGGAGAAATGTTCCGTAGTGTTCACCCAACCTAGTCACGTTGCCATTTATAGGGCTGAGCTTGAATACTGGCTACCTCCACCATATGAACTGACATATAGAGAACCGGCCTCTCTCATACTCACCCATAGTCCCCAGAGCTCTCTGAAGTTCCATCGCATCCACCATCCCGCTCCTATCAGAATCAAACGCCATGAAGTTTTGTTTCCATCCATTTAACACCATCCCCAGTTCTTTAAACTCATTAAATCCCATCTTGCCGGACATATCCCTCTTAACAGAAGATGTCAAGGAAATCACAGAACAGTCCTACAGCACATCAGTCACCAGGTGACTCCTTATATTGCTTTCATAGGTATCGCATTGTAGTACCCATATATTACCCCATGACGGCGCTAACATGTTATGTGGTGCTGCGCATAATGCCACAATGTGGCGCAAATACATTACAAGCGGCAGTAAGGAATATCAACAGTAATCTTTTTATATATCACATGATCCTGCTTATATAACATCCCTGTAATATATTTAATTAAAGAAAAAGATACATCCAACATGGCGATCATAAGTCTGCAGGTTTCCACGTTAAAAGCTGTAAAAAGAAAAAAATACAAAGACAAGTAAGTTAATGACACACAATCATAATATTCACCAACAACAACAAAAGACAGTTATATAACATAAAAGGGAAAGCCTATTTCAATCAACATCATTTAAGTATTCAAATTATTAAATGTATTTTTACTTTTTATTTCTATAAATGTTCAACAGGTGATAGGGACAGGTTATATTCAGCACAAAGAACCTAGATTCTGTGTATATATGTAGTTATTGTGAGCGCTACAATTTTGTCTGCTAATTTTAAATTGCTCATCAAAAGTGTGTAACAACGTGTGACCCTCTGCAGCTCAATACCAACTGTCACACACGGCTTAATACTTTCGTGGGTTAATCCTTAATTTTTGTCCAACAAATATATATTTCTACTATATGGATATTTATTTTCATCTAAAACATTATTGCAATAAAGATTTTTTTTAATAATATTATTGTGAAAATATTTTTGTTATCCCCCCAGCAGAGCCCAGACAACCTAAAAGTTTTTTTTGTTTTGTTTTTTTTTACATTTTTTTAGTTGTGTGGACCAAAAAGTCCTTTAAATAGAATATATTAGAGGCTTTTGGATGTTTACCAATATCTTGGAAAGGGAGAATGGTTAAAAAAAACCCAAAAAAACGCATTTGGACAGCTCTAAAAAAATAAGTGACTATAGGCTCAGCACTCTAATTTATCATTGATAGGTTCAATAAACACACTTATGCTTTAAACAATTGATTTTGATACTTTAAAAGTGTCATTTAAGTTTGTCCACAACGGACCTGATGCAGCGTTGGTGCAAATTTGGTGTAACTTATGTTCAAAAAAGCCGCACATAAAAACGGTGTTTTTTACGCACCCATATACGGAGCTGGAAACATCTTAAGATCCGGGCAGGTCTACACCAATAGCACAGGTTTAGGTCAGGCACACAAAATTTACATACCACTCGTGTCTGTTTTTATGTGCCGTAAACACATTCACTATCAAGACACCAATACAATTTAAAATACAATTACCCATCTTTTGTACGCAAAAAAAAAAAAAGTTCTGCTTAAACATTTGCACAAAAGCATAATATGTGAGCGATGAAGAACGCACCAATCAGCATCAGCTGTGCAATCACAAACGTGAGTGCCAGACACAGTAGTCATTCGGTATTTTCACCTTCCCCAGGCCCCCAGCAGATAACAAGGCTCTCTCACATGTATATATGTCTTTCCTTGTCTGCATCTGTTCACTACTGCGCAAACGTGCCCTTACTGTACTTTGAATACTTCAGAAAGCCCCCATCGCACCTTCCAGGGGCAGGCTGGTTTAAGTAGCAGAATCACGCAAATCAGTTTGGGCGCAGAGGCATGGGGCATCTTTAAGCAGCACGCGTAGAGCGATTTCATGCCAAATTTGCTACGCAAGCTGGCACAGTACTCACTCAAAGTAAAGTCATTACTTAGGATGGTGTCACAGGTATTTTCTGCTTTGCATTAACCTATAATGTTTCTTTGTTTGTTTATGAATGAACATGTCCTCAAAATGCTAAAAGCAGCGTTTAGGGCCAGCAACAAAATAGTTTCTGTAAAAAGTGCTCCTTAGAAGGTTATGTTGTAATTTATCCTGTACCACAAGAAGTTCAAATATTAAAACGCTTCTTTATATAGCTGGTTAAGAAAGACTTTTAACTGCTTAAGCTCTGACCCATAGCAATAAAGAAAGAAGTGGAACGAGCTGTTGTAGGATGTAGAAACGCTAGTTCCGGTTATCCATTCATTATCATGAGTCAGTATCTTAGCGATTTTAACAGTCAGCTTTTAGTACTATGTGGAAATGACACACGAGCGATTTATACAAATAAGAACTTATATAAATCTATTATACAAATATTTATATATTTTTTTTAACAAAAAGCACAAACATTACTAACCAATATCTTAATGAAAGATCAGTAATTATTTCCGATTGGTCAAACACCAGCATTAGAAACTCACGTTTGTATCCGCCTGACATGCCGGCTTGGGTGAGACATCTCTGCAGTTCTTCAGGATCTATCTGACCGTCCTTGAATGGCAGAACAATGATCACAGCATGTGTCAGATTAACTATTTTAATTGTGCAATTTAGAAATACAATATCTGATGTCAGTGTATTTCCCAGTTACACTGATATGTAAAAGATGTATAGCCCTTTTCAAAAGTTTTAGGACTGCTAACCGGTTTATTCATTCAAAGTAAAATAGGATGTGTTTTTTTTATGGACCGATGAAACTGGGTTTTATTTACAAATTATAAACCCAGACAAGGTTTGCAGTCGTTCAAATAGTCGGACTCTTAAGCTGGTCGTACAGGGTCAATCTTGGCACTCTATCACAAACTCAACGAGGTCCAGTTGTTTGGCACTCAGGCGAGTGGCCAGATCTGTTGCGGCTTATACAAGGGTTTTATTAGAATGGTGGGAAGTAAATATGCATACGTCACAAAATAAGCCCAGCCCCTGTTCCACCCAAACTCCGCCCACAAGTGGGCACATCTATGCAGAACCATACCCAGTTTCCCCAACCCTTTTGCGGTCCACAATGCAAGATGTCCCTCCAAAATCAGGACCATTGGGAGGTATGCATATGAAAGCTTTGCACATTCATAAGATTGTTAATCAGAAGGGATATATTAGTGAAGGAAGAAAGCGGGAACTTGTACAGTTAGGGGAGAAAACAAACAAACAAACGACTCGACTCACCTGTCCGGCAATTGCTGCAAAATAGCCGTACATGGGATCTTGTTGCTGGAACGCAGGACCCCCGGGTGCTCCGCCATACTGGAAAGAAACAAACAGTTGTAGAATGTTCACATCACACTGAAACATAATTATTCAAAGCTATACACACACACATACATAGTATAGCGTGCTCCATTGAGGACACAACATTAGTACGTTCTGCTAATGCAGTGGTTTTTAAAGTTTGGAGGCGGGAAAGAATATTTAAATATAATTTAAAATACAAATATAACAATTTCATATTCATATAGAATTATATTGTTTCCTTTTACGTCCTCCCATACCTAGCTTACAAACAAGTGATTTTGCAGATGTGTTCCAAATGCAACCAATGCCTGTTAAATGCCATTAAAATACACTGGCTAGTGGGAATTTTCATTCCTAATTAATGCATTGAGGAAGTGAAGGTGAAAGACTAATGACATCTCATCTGCTTGCCGTTCCTTTATTTTACACACAAAAAAATAAAGACGTTTTAATCCAAATCCACATTACTTGGAGCAGCATATTCCTGTAATAACGGCACAGCCAGGATTTAATGTGTAGGTCACTGCTCACAAAGCACTTGAATATTGCCATTTCCGTGCTATTAAAGTCTCACATCCGCAGCAAAACTGTTCTTGTTCAGAGAACACAACAAAAGCCTAAAACCCCCTAGAAACATAGATGCAATCAGTCACTGAGACACAGCATTGTATGTACAATCTACTCTCCAGAATGGTCAGCATAAACAAGAGACATCCAATACCAGGCACTTGGCATCACAGGGTAGAGACTGCAGCCTGTGAAAACAGGGTACAAAGTCCTTAATATAGCTGGTATAGAGCATTATTACTATTTATTAACCTTTGTAAAGCACTGCCTAATATGTAGGTGCTATATAGTTTTTAAAAATTCACATCAGTCCCTGCCCCAATGGAGCTTAGTTACATAAAGTTACATAAACAGGCACACACATGCTGTAGGGCTAATTGTGCCCACAGACAATTAACCTGCCAGAAAGTGTTTGGAGTGCGGGAGGCATTTCATTGTCCAAAAGAAGCTTTATTTAACATATATAACGTGGACGCCAAAGCTGTATACTGTCAGGTGTCAAAGTAATTTCGCCAACAGGGGCCCTGATTAGTTGGGAGTCTAAAAGGCCGATTCACCTATTCGCAAGGTCCCTTAGGAACCACGCACAATGTGTCTCAGCGGGATGTTTTTGGTAGCAATCTGTTGTGAAAGAGTTCTCTGTACAGCGCTGCGGAATTAGTGGCGCTATATAAATAAACAGATGATGATCATCAATCTGTGCTCGCTTTAGCGCACACGTCTATGAGATGATTCCTGTACCGTAATACCTGGTTGTGTGCAGAAACATCTCATGAGGTGAACATTTCATTTTATTTCAGCCAGGGAAACGGTGTAACAGCTTCCACCCCAATTCACTGTAAATATTCCTCTGTGAATATAGCTTATGGCAATTTGTTTACTTACCATTATATGCAAAATAATATGGAGATCTAAATCCCTCTACACACGAAAACTCACTTTTCTTAGCACATCTTGGATCCGCCACACTGTCCAAACCAAGGTAGGTCATGAATAGACAGCAGTGGTTCCCAAAGTCTGCCCCGCGGCTCCCTAGGGTGGTGCGGTGATCTCACAGGGGTGCCGCGACCAGGGCCGGTGGTAAGCAAGGCGGGGGGACTACTTGGTAATTATTTTGGCTTAGGGGTGCCTTGAAAAAATTATGGAGACCCTAAGGGCGCCTCGAACTGAGAACGTTTGGTACCTACTGAATTACAGTATTTACTGCCCCCTAGTGGACACACTAAAAAGAACACTGGTTTGGCTTACCATGCAATCAATCACTTTTGAACAAAGCAGCTGTTAGACATAAGAGTTCCCTTGTTTAAATAAGCGAAAAATTAATTCTACTGAACATGCAGAATGTTTCAATGACATGTCCAAATCTATGAACAGCATTCACAATAGCTGCCTTATAAGATACATACTGACTGTAATATTAAAAAATGTTTGTTCCAGAGTTCAGTGGGGTATTCTCCAATGCAAGAGGTTCAAAACTAAATAAATGCATTATGTTAAAAGTTCTCATAAAATGTGCTGTCTTCTTAATTGATTTTTTTAAGGTTTTAAATATATGAAATAAAGTTTTGACATGTAGAATCAATTTATATAAAATTTTTGCAACACCTATATATCATATATTGTGTAACACTGTAAGTAGCATTTATGTATTGTATACGCCATTATCAGTGTTAACTTTCACTCTCCAATCATTACCATGAGTCAGTGCTGGATATGTAAGCAATCGTCTGTGTATATTAGGGCAGAGCCGTTAGTGGTGTTACCACACACCTCAACAATAAGGTGAAAAGTAATCCTGCCCATTAGTCAACTGCATTCACATTCCAGTGACAACATACCATAACGTTCTATACTATCAGAAAACACTTGCTTATAGCAACCAGAGAACATTTAAACCTCACCCCTCAGAACCAGCCTGTGATATTTATAGATGAGGTTTAAAATCATCTTATATTTCTTGCTAATTCCCTTCTAATTTTAAAGAAATACAGCAATACATTGCCCAATATGCATTACCAAATTTCGACAAAGCAGCAAGTCCAAACTTAGTCATAATCTTCTTAGAAGACAGTGGTATTCTCTCTCGCTTAGGCCATGGGGTATGCATAGGCCAGCCTTCTATAAATTAGTAATCAATACCTATACATTTACTACAGGGAATATATCACAATAAAGGAAACACAAATCTATTGAGAAATAAGGTGCAAATGAAAGAATTAAAGATTCCTTACAGGAATGTTTATTTGATAGCAATAATATATGAGGTTGTGATAGCTGGCCACACATGGTGAGATTTCATTGGACAATTTGGTCAATGTGTGGCCCTTCTAACCATTGTTGTAGACCAGTGATGGGCGACTGGCGAGCCTAATGCTACATGTTGCCCTCCAAACCTTCATCTGCGGCCCCCAGCTCCTGCTTTATGCGTTTGTTATAGCTTATAACACTTGTTTAAAATCCCTCTATGTTATTACAGATAGGGGTCTCTGATTACATATATGGATTTCCTTTATTACTAAAGTTAAGAGTAATGTGCTGCCCTTTTGAAGGGTAGAGAGTCACCCATGCAGCCCTTGTAGTATATCATGTTGCCCATCACTGATCTAGACTATCGAAAGCTGATCAGATTTGATTGAACAGAATGGAAACATTGGATTCATGACTTCATATGAAACTATTGGCCATAGAATATCATGGCTGTCACTGGTAGTGAAAGGCGCAACGTTTTTAACGACGAGCCACCATAAAGAATGTTGTCTTGCAACTCATTAGGGTATTGGACCAAAGACTTATATTGCACCTTGTGTGGGCGGCTTAAGACCGCAAGCATCTCGAGTGAGGTTAAACTCCGCCAGACTACCTACGCCGAATATGATATCAGCCTGCAATAAAATACAAGGACCTACCCAAGGCCGAAGTCCGGTTAATACCTAATGCTTAACTAGTCAACAAGATATATAGGCGTACAAAGGTCATGAAATAATGTATTTCAACATATATATCACCCAGTTTATTGGGTTTTTTCCTTCCAATTATTATTGCTGAATGGAGTGATTTTAAATAGTAATGGACGTTTGAACACACCTAATGCGATAAATAGGCCATCCAAATGTCTGTGCCTATCCAATGAAATGCACAACGATGGTAGTAGCATGACAGTCACACACTGGCCAAACTTGGGGCAAAAATGATCAAACTGCCAAGCAGATTGTAGCATGTGTGTTCGGCTTAAGACAATCTCAATAGGCCTTTGACACATTTACTATCCATTCAGAGAGGAAGAAAAGAGTTCTTATCGGCCATAAATGGAAATGCTGAAAACTAAACTTTGTGTTATTTAATAAATCATTTATTTTTATACAAAAATCATAAGCATGTCAGTTTTAATGACTGTTCCCATTCATTTGTGTTTAATTTTATCCAATTAATCCTAGAAGTGAAAAATTTGATGAGTGGCAGGATTCCAGTCAAATCAAAACTACCACAAATTCCTCCTTACATGGCTTGCACATATATAAACAAAATGACTACAGGTCGTGTACTACTTCAGACCAAGGAAGTGACAAATTATTACATGTAAAACACCACAAGAAGGAAATGGGGACAGAGAGTAAAAGCACTTAAAGTGATCAGTTAATACACACTACTACTAGACTGCATAATATTGTAGGTTCTCAACCAGAGATATGCATATCCAATGGGTGCCTCATAAGAGTATTTCAGTATGTTAAATAAAACAATCATTTATCAGTCATTAATAAAATATATACAAAATATATTACAAAATTTATATTTTTTAAAACATGCAATACAAGAGAAGTTGCTTGGTATAAAGCCACTCAGATTAGGGGGTATTTAGATTAATTTGAGGGGGTACTTGGTAAACATTAACATAACAAAGGATTAATGTATTAAAAAAAGAAAATGGTGTAAGGGAATTACACTGCTTCTACATCTCTGTGCATCACCAACGCAACACACTCATGGATAATACAAAACAGCCTTGTTACAATCCCCCGAGACTAGCACGAAACAGCCCATTGCAGAATGCAGATAACAATGGCTGCAAAACAATATTTATAATGCACCGACTAAATTAACCTTTCTGACCACCTAGTGACCCGGTGGGCGCCATAATGGACGGGGCCCTTCTTTGTAACACACATATTTTGCACAACACTCACCCCAGCCTGATAGTAGCCCCCTCCAGCTCCTGGATAAGCCATTGCTGCAGTGATGCGAGTGCACAATGAGAGTATCCGGCCGGTGACCTCACTCTAGTACACGGCAATGCTAAGCCCCGCCCTCTCCTCCCTGCACTGAGGGGTGGGCGGGGGCCGTATCCGGCATTCCTGCCGTCCCCAGTCTCCACCAGGGACTGCCCTTCTTATCAGGCTGTAATACTAATCAGGAATTCTGTGACTACAGATCCTCATAGTGCAGACTGCAGAATGGTTTAAATTCAGTAAAGCACAATACTGCTGCATGCTGAGTATCAGACACCAAGCACTCTCATTATTACATTGCATGCAGATCAGTGACCCTTCTATTGGGAGGACCGCCCCTAGGTGTGTATGGCTCTTTATGAACTGACATATTTCATAGCTCCAAGAAGTAACTGGCTCTAAAGTCAATGTCCTCTAGAACTTTTTTTGGCTTTTTTTGCAACATTGTTCAATAATCTTGTTTTATTTCTTTTATTTGCATCTCAAAAGTTTTCCAGGGTATACTAGTATAGGGTCTAAAACCAGTGCACCAGGGCCCATGGAGATAATGGGGCCCGGTTCCCTGCCCCCCTGCACAGCTTGCTAGTTCCACCTCTGGTCTAAACTAGTGATGGGCAACCTGATATATTTCAAGGGCTGCACATTACCCTTAATTTCAAGAATTAAAAGCCACTCCAAAACAACCTCCGCACTCCAGTCGCTCATCCCAAAATGCCACCACAAGCACTCAAACTACCACTAGCCATAAAATGCCACACACATGCCCTCAGATTTCATATGTACTCCAACACTCTCACACATGTCACAACACAGACCTCCCCACATGCTACCCAGACATTCTGGGTAGCATACTCCAACGCTCCCACACATATTACCCAGACCGCCCCAAATGCCACCTAGACCTCCCCACATGCCACTCAATTTCCCCACTTACTAGCTTGCACAGTCAGATTCTGCCCAGATATTTAGTGGCCGCAAGTCGGAGGTGCGGCTGCTACAGTACCCAGAGGTGAGGGGCACCAGCAATACTGGGTCACCCTCCTAAGGTCCGCGCTCTGCTCTGTGACATGACTTGTGCTGGTCCAAAGCAGAAGATTGTCAGTAGTAGTTGCCCAATAATATAGCAGCCATTTTCCCCAATAGTATGCCAAATCTGATATACTAAGCCATATCTAGCTCTAAACCTAATAGACAGACCCACACTTTGGGCCCAGTCTAATATACAGATCCATCTCTGATGCCCACGTTTATATACAGACCCATATCTGTGACCCAATCTAATATACAGACCCATATCTGTGACCCAATCTAATAGGCAGACCTCATCTGTTGACCAGTTTTATATGCAGACCCCTTATCTGTTGACTAGTTTTATATGCAGACCCATACCTGGTGCCCTGTGTAATATGAAGCCCCATAACAGATGGCCACAAACAGCACATCCCGACCTGGGCTTAGTGAGATGTCTCAGCTTCTTCTGGGTTCCGCTCACAATAGACCAATATCACTTTTCCTGTCGGTTCTGGAAAAACGTGGGCAGATCCAAGGGCATAATCACTACACAGCACCATAAAGAGGAAGTGACCAGCAGTAGATGTTTCCTACATTCTGTCTTCTCCTCTCAACTGGATAGTTTGTGGAATGTTTAATGTTTCATGCATCTTTATTATCTTCAAATTGGGCTTTTCATTCATTAAAAACTGCATTCTATTTTTGACAGATGTCATTGCGATGTAGCAAACACAGAACTTCACAACCAGCTGCTCTCCATTGAGGAGCTTCCACCACCTTATAGTTTACGTGAATTTTTTTTGCATGTAAACTAAATAAACCACATGTATGCATGATACTTGACGGCACAGAACATGTGATTGCCAGCAAGAGAGTTTATAAAAATAGTCATGTACAGTTAAGTATTCATTAAGTACATCCTGATTTATTTATTTAATGTAAAAATAAAAATTTAAAGAATATTTTTATCAATGATTATAGTATTATGAATTGTTCATTTATTTTATAGAACATTTTTTTTGCATGCGTTGTGATGGGACTTTATAGTCCACGTATGTACATATCATGCACTGTGTTCTGTCTGTTAACATACGGCCAGTAACGTTTAGGCAGAGCGTACTAATAACCACATTCAAATGGAAACGTATGAAGAGATCCGCTTGGATTTGAATATGGTCGGAAATACATCCAAGTTCTGTGCTCGTTTTTTAGAAGCAAGTTGCGTGCAGGTTAAGTCCAAACATGAATCAGGCCCATTATAGTTATTTCTGTAAAATGTAACAATCAGCGAATACTTCCCACATTCCTTCTACAGCAGGCCACAAAAATAATTCAACACATTCTTTTGACAGAAGGGATTCTAACATTGCTTTAGCAAAATAATCATATGCTTTGTATATACATACCAATAACCTAATACATACAGTATATAGAGCTAACATTATATATACATCATGCTCTGGAAAAACCTGCAAATCACCCTTTCATGGTAGAGGAGCCATTTAAATGGCACTGCTAGAAATCATAGTGTGAGTCGTCTCTATATTGTAATCAGTGAGTCTAACGGGGGATTCAGGTAAACACCAGTCTTCTGCCCCCTGTGCTTGCCTATGGAAAGTATGTCTTTCATTCTCGATATTGTATGACGTTTACACAGAGCCGTAACTTAGAATTCTAGTGCCCTGGGCGAGAAAGACAAATGCTGCCCCCCTAGCCCTCAATTTTAACTAAATTAACCTAAAATATTCCTAAATTGCGCCCCCCCCCCCCCTCCCTCAGTGTTGCGCCCTGGGCGGTCGCCCCTGTCCTACAGCCCTAGTTGCGTTTACATAGCTGGGTGTTTTTCATAGGTGCCACTTTACAGAGGCAATGTCTAGTTATCACTTATTTGCTACATTCTACAAAATGATAACTACAATCTGATTGGTTGCTATAGGCAACATCTCTACTTTTCAAAACTGCCGGAAACTTGCAGCTTGATACAGTTACCCCCTGGAGTTTAGGCAAGTATGACTAATTGGTCCATATGGTTTGCCCACTTTACTTATTAATGGTTTATACTCGCAGCATGGTGGCTCAGTGGTTAGCACGGCTGCTTCACAGTGCTGGGGTCATGAGTTCAATTCCCACCCATGGCCTTATCTGTATGGAGTTTGTATGTTCTCCTCATGTTTGCGTGGTTTTCCTCCGGGTGCTCCGGTTTCCTCACACACTCCAAAAACATACTAGTAGGTTAATTGGCAGCTATCAAAATTGAACCTAGTCTCTCTCTGTCTGTGTGTGTATGTAATGGAATTTAGACTGTAAGCTTCAATGGGGCAGGGACTGATGTGAGTGAGTTCTCTGTACAGCGCTGCGGAATCAGTGGCGCTATATAAATAAATGATGATGATACATGCCAACCTTTTGAAGCTGGCTGGGGGGCAGGGCTTAATGACGCGATTAAACCCCACCCTCGATTTTCAATGCCATTAATTTCGGCATTTTTTTAGGATCCAGGAGTTGTGCCTACTTTTCCAAGCGTCCGGGAGGACTCCCCAAAATTTGGGAGCCTCCCGGAAATTCCGGGAGAGTAGGCAAGTATGTTTATACTCAAGGAAATACTGTATTTATCCCAAGCATGTTTAAATTCAATTACTGTTGTTTTTGTCCATATATCTGAGGGAAGATTGTTGAAGGCACCTACAACTATTGATTCTTTCTTTGTTCTTTATTACTGACAAGGAGTAGAAATCTCCAATAGATCATGTCTGTGAGTCACTGGTCTCTTTATCAAACGCAAACAGCCTTATTGCTGGCGAACACCCAATCTGTGTTAAGTGTGACGTAAGATGGGCTTTTTATCAAGTTTTTTGGCGGTATAATAAAAGTATTAAATGCATAAGAAAAATGCTTTATACCTTAGAATAATGCATTTTAATGCAATATTGTTTAAATACCATTAAAGAAAACAATGTTTAGAAAACATTATATATAATTTCCAAATGATATATAATGCTGTTTATGTATGTGTTTGTTTGTTTTACAAATATAGGGAAAAAACATGCACCATTCTTGGTGTGCTGCGGCTCTAAATAGGTATTATTAGATATTGGTTTAAAATGAAAGCGCAAACTGTATGGTGTCTGGCTAGTAATGTGGATATGTCATATAATGTGCATATTATGTATGCACTTAAAAAGATGCCATTCTAGTATGTTTCTATGTGTAAGAAAGTAAAGCAAAAAAAGGAGAAATTTGCACCTTGGCAAAACCATGTTGCATTGGAGGGGGAGGTAAATTTAAAATGTGGGGACAAATTTATATTTGGGGTAGGACATGTTCTAGATCAACTTTAAATTTCAGTGTAAAAATAAAGCTATCAAGTATTTGTGTGCTAGATGAAAAACAGACAGTATTTTCATTATTTGCAAAATAATAAACTAATTTGCACCCCTTGCATTGCAACATGGTTTTGTCCAGGAAAACTTGAGTAAGAAAACTAATTTTTTGCTTAACTTTCCTTAGGCCCATTTTGTGTAAAGTAATAAGCTAATTTGCACCCCTTGCATTGTAACATGGTTTGTCCAATGTACTCTTTTTGCCTTACTCTCCTTAATGAATCAGGCTCAATAGTGCACAAAGGTGGATAATAGAAGGATCTGAAGGCGAAAGTGTATTGTGTATTCACACATGAAGCATTAACAAATCCAGCAACAAGTTGGTGGAATGAGTTTTTTCAGTTTAAATTTTAGAAAATCCACTCCCTTCCCAAAAACAGCACTTTGATAGTCTTCCCTGCTCCACCATTGGCTTTATTTACCACGGTCCTTACACATGGAGCCAGACAGTTCTGTGGATCAGCCGAAGTCCCAGCTACTAGATGGCAAAGACCCTACCAAAGTAATAATATAGGATATAAAGGCAGAGCCATAGCTTAAAATTTTAGCACCTGGGGCGAGAAAGAAAAATGCCGACCCCTAGCCCTTAATTTTAACCAAATGAATCTAAAATATTAATAAACTGCCCCCCCTTCAGCGTTGTGCCTTGGGTGGTCGCCCTTATCGCACAGCCCTAGTTAGGTCCCTGTATAAGGCAGGTTAGTCACTGGAAAAGTTTTTAAAATGTAAAATCCCTTTAAACTTTGCAGTGAATGTGCTGTGACTGGTTACTAAGTAACCTGGCATTCATATATGGATTTCTGACAACATGCATTTTATTATGGACTTCAGTCACAGTTAGACAATGTTTGCTGTAACCATAGAAATATGTCTAACACAGTGATAAAATAACTGAAGACAATGACAAAGCTGTAGTCACCTCTATAACAGGTGATCCATATAACACCCAGGTCGGGCTCTGCCATCTTTGCCACCCTCAAAAGACCACAATTGTGCATCAGCGGAGCAGTCATATTTATAACATTCCTCTAAAACAAGCATCACAATTGTCCCGATTTAGGCAATACTGTCCAGGTTCTAGGTCTTGTCATCCTGGTAATCAGAACTGGTGCCTGTGGCAGTACATGGGTGTTTTTACAATGCTACACCATACTTGCCAACTCTCCCTGAATGTCAGAGAGACTCCCTGAAATAGGGGTGATCTCCCTCACTCCCTAAAGAGTCTGGCATTCTCCCTGATGCTGAGCCAGTACAAGACGTGGTTGGCTTCGCCATCTGTGGCATGATGACACATTTCAGAAATTGTGTCCTATGTCCATGTATTGATGCCTATGGAGGTGGCCATTTTCATGGAGACCAAGATTTAATCAAAGACTGACAGGTAAGACAACATGACTTCAGTAATGGAGACAGAAATGTAAAAGACACTTCAGTCTCTAGAGATTCATTAGCGGCTTTTCTTTAACGCATAGTTCCCTACTCTCCCGGAATGTCCAGGAGACTCCCGCATTTCTGGGAGGGCTCACAGGAGAGCAGGCCCCTGCAATAGATAAGTGTCGGGGGAGGGGCTTAATGACGCAAATATTGTGTCATCCTAGCCCCGCCCCCTGGTGCAAAATTGTGACAATCATTAAGGGGGGGGGGGGCAAACTGATGCAAGCCCTACCCCCGCACGCCCAGCTCCCCAGGATTCCCTGAAGCCAACGAGGAAAAATAGGCAAGTATGCTGTAGCGTGTCCGCACACCCTTTTCACGTGCATGTACAATGTCCCATTTTGAAGTTGCAATGTTCGGAAGTATGCTCTAATACCCTAATATAACACCCCCTTACATTAGGAGGTGTTATATTAGGGTATTAGGGTGTATATAGTCTATACAGACCTAGGGGGGCTGGTGTGTGTTCAATCATGCTTTGTGTGTATATCACTTACTTCTCTTTATACGGTGCCTAGCTTGTAGGGATCTGAATGGACGTGGATGCAATGACCACCAGGGGCGACTTGGGGACCCCCTGTAACCACACAGACTTCACACAATTCTGACACACAACAATGTCGTTTTTTTTTAATAAAAATATTTACTCTGAAAATATATATTTCAAATATCTTTGCAATTAGGGAATAGATAACAAATCAGATACTAAACAATTTCCTGAGATTGAACCTACAACTCACCATAGATACACTAGTAAAATTTTATGTACTAGTAACCATATAATTTGAATATTAGCTTAAATATTTCTGCTGTACTATATTATTAAATTGGCTTTATAAACCAAACCCAACTCCATATAAACTCTCACTATATATTACACTGTTATACTTATTTCATAGCTCACTAAATTAACTTATAATAGTCGTAAATTCAATACTAAGTAACATCCTTACTTACAACAAATATTAACATTTGAAGATTGTATATTGAATGAATATTCTCTCTCTCTCTCTCTCTCGCTCTCTCTCTCTCGCTCTCTCTCGCTCTCTCTCTCTCGCTCTCTCTCTCTCGCTCTCTCTCTCTCTCTCTCTCTCTCGCTCTCTCTCTCTCGCTCTCTCTCTCTCTCTCGCTGTCTCTCAAAAATTGATGTCAGATTTATTATGCGAGAACAATACGTCTCTAAAATATGTCTGGACAAAAAAGGATTATCAACAAATACAATATGACAACAGTTTTCTAATTATAAAGCAATGTTAGTGACATACATTTTACACTTAATATAACTTGATGCAAACAGAAAATATATTCGTACAGGAAAAACGGAGCAGACCTTTTGTAGTTGCAGAAGTTGCTATGTCCTATTGGCTGTATTTATCATATTCAGTGTAGTACTAAAGTGATTTGTGTTGTAAGGTCTCTTTAGCTGTGAATTAGAATGTCTCTTTAATAACCCTGGACCTGATTCATTAAGGATCATAACTTAAGAAACTTCTTATTTAAGTCTCCTGGACAAAACCATGTTACAATGCAAGGGGTGCAAATTAGTTTTCTGTTTTGCACATAAGTTAAATACTGGCTGTTTTTTCATGTAACACACAAATACTTGATAGCTTATTTGTACACTGAAATTTAAAGTTGATATTTGTGTGCTCCATGAAAAAACTGTCAGAATTTAACTTATGTGCAAAACAGAAAACTAATTTGCACCCCTTGCATTGTAACATGGTTTTGTCCAGGAGACTTAAATAAGAAGTTTCTTAAGTTAAGATCCTTAATGAATTAGGCCCCCTGTAGTAGTAGTTCTACAGGCATTTCCTAGGTGTACGTTTAGTCATTTCATCCTTTCTTGTAATAAACACATTAAATAAACATTTGAACTCAATATTCACTGTCTTACAGTGCTTTGCTGACAATTTATGGAAATCGCACAGCAGATTTAAACATGTTTTTACAGTTCAGTACAAAAGATCAGTTGTGCTTGCGAAAATGAACCTATGGAGGCCAACCACAAGATGGAGACTATCTCTGAGATGACAACCACAAGATGGAGAATGTCTCTGAGGTGACAACCACAAGATGGAGAATGTCTCTGAGGTGACAGTCGGGTACAGTTTGCTCTGTGACTGTTAGATAAGAGTCTGTCCCTGGACACACATCACACTTCTCTAGCGATTAAATATAACTTTCAGCATATTTCCTCATATAAACTGTCGGGAATACATAATAAAATGGAGATGTTTTTTTCCTACAGCTTTTGTTAGGTAATTGACTTTAATGACCCTGCATATAATTCATTTGCAGCTTCTTGCACAATTTCTGCTGTATATAAATCATACTTGCCAACCTTTAATACATTTCTTCCGGGAGCTGCAAGGGGGAGGTGGGCGTATAGGGGGCGGGGCCTCTGAAATCGCGTCATTTTAGCCCGCGCCCCCGTGATGTAATGACGCAAATCGCGTCATTTTACAGCGGGGGCGGGGCCAAACGCCGCGATTCCCCGTGAAACGCGGCGTTTGAACCGATTTCTGCCCAGTTCACTAGGAAGTGGGCAGAACAGGGAGATTGCCAGACTCTCCCGGGAGTCCGGGAGACTCTCGCAAAATGCGGGAGTCTCCCGGACATTCCGGGAGAGTTGGCAAGCATGATATAAATACTTGAATGATATCAGCTTACTGATAATAAAAGAGATTTTCAGATATTGTGATAACTATAAGAATCTATTTGCTGTGGTTTCTTTTCAGAGTAACTGACACTAGTTGCAAACAGGTACACATATAGATATTTAGCCCCATAGATTGTAAGCTTGCGAGCAGGGCCCTCTTACTTCTCTGTCTGTATGTATTACTCAGTATTGTTTTATTACTGTTCCCAATTGTAAAGTGCTACGAAATCTGCTGATGCTATAAAATAAATGTTGTTGATGATGATGATGACATATCTCACAGTGGATTAATTCACTGTCTCATCATCTTCTGTTACCTCTTTCTATCTATTTATCACATACTTGTCAACTCTCTCGTAATGTCCGGAAGACTCCCGGATTCGGGGTGGGTCTCCGGGACTCCCAGGAGTGTATGGCAATCTCCCGCAATTCCAGAATTAGGTCCAAAAGGCCGCGATTCTCCAGGAATTGTGTCATTTTGGACCCGCCCCCGCACGCCCTCCTCCACCCGGCAGCTCCCGGACGCCAACTACAAGTTGGCAAGTATGATTTATCAATCTCTCTTTAAAATGCCATATTTCTCACACTTTTTAACATCAGATTTCCTTCCCACTGTGTCTCACCACCTTTGCTCACTGCTGCTAATCTGTCATTCTATCAGTTTTCAGGTTCACTGCTGCTGTCTCACTCCAGTTTGTTAGCTGTCTTTTTCTATCTGTTTTCCTCTATTTTTCCTGCCACGGTGTCTCCGTACACACGCGCTGTGGCTCCTTCCCCCAACAGTATTTCTTTTCTCTTCAAAGGCTGAAACTTTTTTGCAGCCTCTCAGCACAGGGGTTTTTCCTGGGTCCTTGTGTCTCTCACCGGCCTGCTCCACAGGGTCCTAGTGTTCTGCAGTTTCCAGGTATCATCACAATTTTCTCTCGCCCGTTGGAGACTCTGGGACATGTAGTTCCGGCCAGCGACGATATTCATAGATTTGTTTAACCTCCATTCAACCATTGCTTACCATTCACGCTCCAATACACAACTCCAGGCCCCTGATTTTGGATCCAAGCCTAAAAGAGGCTCTAGCTTACCTGACCTATAATTAGTGAACAAAGCTTCCCTGGTCTTGCAACTCTTCTACCAAAATGTTCTGCCTCAGTAAGGTCTATCTCAGTTCTATGTGCTTCTGGCTACTTTCATACCGCCTGTACATGGAAAGCTGGGGGGCCTCAGAAGTTTTTTTCACCTAATTGTTATTTCTCATATATTTGATGGGTTCAGACTTTAAACCTATGTTTCGCCCAACCTAAATGCAATAAGATGGGCCAGTAACTTTACTTTCCCTCAGTGGGCTTTCTGTCATAACATGACTTTGAGAAGCAAACAGGAGAATTTCTCTGATACTATTGTGGTGCCCCAAAATCTGAGTACCCTGAGTACCCTGGGGTGTATCTATATGTTTTTAATTTGTTAATTTAATTTGTTAATTGTTAAAAGTGTTTATAAAGATTTAAAAAATAAAATAAAAATTTCTTGAGGGAGAAGTGATAGTTGGGAGTGGTTGCCGGGGGTGACAGGAAGGAGGAGTGTGTGGCATAGCAACAAGTCCACTAACTTTGGTAATAACTGTGAACTCCCAGAAGGCAGTGGGGAGAGGAAAGTTCTAGACTTCTGAGGGAGAGAGATCCCTGTGTCTGCATAGACTGAGAGAGAAAAATAGGAACAGAATGAAAATCGGACAAAGTGATATATAAGCAGATTAAAAGTGAAGTAAGTGTAAGAAGAGAAGAAGTGAGCCAAAGAGAGGTGTGAGGAAAAAGGAAAGTACTGAAAACAAATAAGCAGTATAGAGATCTGTGACATCACACTAAACAGACTGAGCTATGTACTGAGGACAGTGTGAGAGGAGAGAAAATAGAGAGGTCTGTGAGTACACACAAAAGAGACTGTGCAATACAAAAGATCATCAGCTTATTTGGTGTGAAAAAGTAATTTATGGGCCCCAACCACGTGCAGCACTTCTACTATATTCCTGTGCACAGTTCAGCCCAGGACTGAGTGTAAAATATGGTAACGTTACCAGGGATAATATTGGTGCACCAAATGTATTAGTTAAATGTTAATGTTAAGTGATTTACCTAAAATTGATTTATTGTTATTGAAGATTTTATCGCAATTGTGCTCTATGTTGATCAAATGAATATTTTGTCATTACCATTGAGTTGAAGGGGTCAGTGGCGCGGTGGCTTACCAAAATTATCTTTACCGCATTATTAATAAACCCAAGTTATTTGACCAATCCTTGTCCCTCTCATTGAAGTATTTATCTCCTGACCACCGGATGTCCGAATAAAAAAGAACCTGACTCGTGTCTGGAGGACAAGGTAAGGGAAGGAAATCCCATCAATGCTCGGCCACCACACTATTAGGAACTTAGAGGATTAACCAAGTATGTTGTAGTTACAAACAATATGACGTTTGTTCAAAAGCAGACAGGAAATAAAAACAATTTTTGAAGTCTTGCTGGTATGATGATAAAGAACAAGGCTAAACCGGAATCATGCAGCAATATGACAGTTTGAGGCAATGCCAACAGTGAAGTAGAACATTGAACATATTTCTAGCGCAAGGTAACACAGTTTTAGGCAATGCAAGGTAGAAAGTAATGTCTCTTGTAATAAGGCTGTTGCATATGTTCACAGAATCCAAAAATAACTGTGAAGCTCTACTGGAGAGCAAAGAATAGTTATTGCAGTCCGTGTCTGGGGATTCTGAGTTGACGCAGAGCTGGAGACAGGAGACAACAGAACCAATGCCAGGAAGAAACAAACTTCATGAAGCAACCAGGTTCAGGTGTCCAAAATGAGCAAAGCTAGAACCAGCAAAACTGTAAGGTACAGTCCAGAAATCAGGATACAAATAAATGTTGAAACAGGAACAGATGCAAGAACAGGAACAAACAGGTAAAGATACAGGAGCCAAACACTATCACTGGCAATGAGTGCAGGGCCAGTAAGGGTTTAAATAGAGATGTGTTCCAATAAAGTGACAGAGAAAGGCACACCTGCACTGCAGCTCAGAATTGATTGAAAGCAGAAACAGTTCTTTCAGAGGGAGACACTCCTGTGTAGCTAAAATGCTAAGCAGATCTGAGTGCTCACAGGATGCAAAGCAGATTTAACCCTAACAGATACAAGTGCTTTTTTTAAAAAAAGTGAGACAAGCTGAGCTCTCATACCCAGATGTACTTCAGACCCCACACCATTCTCCAAGCCCTTACCCACTGTCAGAAGAAGACCTTAGTTCAAGAGGCCAGCATCTACTTGTTAGATGATTATAAGATTAGTTAAGATATTAAAGTGAATTTCCACAGCTGGCTCAGGGGAAAAAAACAGGATTTCAAGAGGGTGGCTTCTATGCTACATAGCCAGAGTATATGCAAGAGGGTGGCTTCTATGCTACATAGCCAGAGTATATGCAAGGGGCGTGGCTATAATTTGAGACAGCTGGGCTGCTCTCCAACTTTTCCCACCCCCCTTCAAATACATGGGCAATGGTAGCCAACTGTCTTGATTCTGGTGGGGCAGTCTCAATTTTGTTTGACTGTTGTGCTCATTTAGGATTTTGTTCCAACTGCAAAGATAGTTGGGATGTACGAAGACCCAAATACAAGATGGCGGCAACCATCGTAAGATCGCGGCGGCCACCATCGGAAGATTGTGGCGGCAACCATCGTAAGATCGCGGCGGCAGGGAGCCCGGCAGATGAGGCCAGGCCTGTGCACTGGACACTGGTAAGTCAGCCAGAGAGTCCGGAACGTGACAATATCCATTCAAGATTATATATCTTTTTCAGAGCCTGCCTATTAGATTCTGATTGATTTCTCACTTTATTTAGTGTAGATACATTTTCAAGGGATGGACTGAAAGCAAATGCTCCCTTCATTAACAGTAGATATATAGTCTATACAGACCTAAGGGGGCTGGTTAACCTTTAAAGTGTTTCTTCAAACCAGATAAGCTATATCAGCCTGTTTATATACTTTTGTATACCCATGTCATTTTAATAACGTTATTTGCAATTATACACTATTTTGTTATATATATAATGTTGATTTGTATAGGTGCTGGGATTAGCCCATTGAAGGACATATCTGTTTGGGATCCACTTTGGGATCACAAGTAGCCCTCCCAAACTTCTAGATGCATCTTTTTATTTATTTATTTGGTACAATACCACTAATTTATGTATATATTTGCTTACATTATCTTAACATTTGATTTTTGTTTCTCATGTTGACATTTTATTTTACTGTACAGCTTCAAAACTATGCCATGTGTAGGCAACACATTATCTGTGGTCAATTCAAAATCATGGTAACTATAATAATTAACCTATAATATATTATTCAGCGGTTACATAGAAGGTTTAATCATCCCCTTTGTCCCTATCCCAGTGGAACTTACCGTCTTAATTCTCTACCATACAAAGAGACACACACACTAACCTAACAAGCATGTTTGTTGGACAGTGGAAGGGGAATAGAGGAAACCCATGGAAATTCAGGGAGAACATACAAACTCCAGACATCGTGCCCTGGTCGGAATAGATCCCTTAGCCCCAGTTTTGTAAGGCAACAATGCTAACTACTGTACCATAATTCTTCCCCAACTAGAAGCAGGGCCACCTTAACAACTTTATGGGCCCCCGGGCAATGCAGTGTACCGGGCCCCTAAAAAATATATATAGATATATATATATATATATATATATATATATATATACACATACATAAATAGTGTGTGTGTGTGTGTGTAAAAAAAATATATATGTATGTAAAAAAAAAATGTGATTATATATATAATCACTTTATATATATATATATATATATATATATATATATATATATATATATATATATATATATATATATATATATATATATATATATATATATAGGGGCCCCCTTAACTTACCTTAAGTCCGATCCTCTTCTTTTTTCCGCGCCGCTGAGTCTCTTCTGCCCTCTTCCGTGCTGTGGTTGCAGTGAACGCCGGGCGTGACATCACGCCCAGCATTCACTGTGAGCACAGCATGGAAGAGGGGACCAGGGAGGGAGCCGGATCACCGCTGATGTGACTGCAAGGTAAGTATTTAAAAAAAATAATAAAAAAAAAATATTTTTTTTTTTTTTTAGGATTCGGACGGGGCCCCCTTGCCTGCAGGGCCCCCGGGCACCTGCCCATCGTGCCCAATGGAAGAGACGGCCCTGACTAGAAGTGCAAAATCATATACCCAAATTATCTTTAATGTAAGAGACTACAAGCAAATCACTCAGACCCACTTCTGCTACAGTTCCCCAGAGTGATGAAAGATAGAGAAGCTCTGCCCTCCTAATGAGCTTTTTGGTCAGATTCTAATACAAACACAATGGTTATTTAGGTATATTATTTAGCTTAGCAGTTCATAGGCTTTCATATATGTTAGATTTAGCTCTCGATCTAAAGTCTTAGAATAAATCTTGCCACTTATCCTTATGTTTACACGTAGCATGTGCATGTTAAATGACCATGAGAATCTGAGATTTCAATTCCTGATGAAAAGTAAAGTAAGAACATGTATTTTTTTTTGTGCAATTACTTAGACTTTGGTAACCATTCTATTTAAAGTAGTTTATCACAAGGTTCTACTGTTCCTAATGCTTGATAATTTCCATTATTGTTATACACGCGCTCTACCTTTGCTCTTTTATATCATCCTGGGACTGGAACTGTGCCTATTTAGATAAACTAGGGACTCCCCTCATTATAAGATAACAAGTAACCTTTGTGTCCAGGAAGCTATAAAAGTGTCATATGTGCAGGTCTTAGGTTAGGGAGTGGTGAAAGCGTACAGCAAATGTGGAATATTTAGTACCTGTTTTCAGGTACTAAATAGTGCAGTTAAATCAAAGGTGTGATTAAGTAAAAGGAAATATGTTGGCACCTGTACTTAGTGGAGGCAGATACTCTGTGCATTGTTATATCAAACACAGGTTGCATGCATACTTGCCTACCTACTGGACCAAAGTGCCGAGGTCAGGTTCTGGTAATGCGAATGGCGATACCAGGACCTGCCTGATGAGGCCTGATGTCGTCAATTGCGTCATCAAAGCCCAGTCCTCTTTACAAGACGAAAGGCGGGATCCAGGAAGGTGATCTACTCTGCGGGAGTCTGGGAGGATTCCCTGAAATTCGGGAGTCTCCTGAACATTACGGGAGAGTACATAAGTATGGTTGCATGTTTAATGTTCCGCAGTGGAACCCTCCCATGCGTTATTGTGTGGCATTGATCCAAAATAGCTCAATATCACAGAGAATATACGTCATCATTTCTGTGGGCTTGGAAAGGGTCTGGGAGTAGAGCAATTTATTTATTTTCCCCTTTTATATTTTGTGAGTAATAGATCTGTGGAAAGAGGGCCTGATGTGTATCTCAATATTAAAAGCTGACAAAATATCTATGTACCACTAGATGTGAAACAAGGATATTGAAATATGAGGTGCTAATAATTAGATTGATAATAATGATAAACTGTTAAAGGAAACGGCTGCCTCTTGGGGGGCTTTGTCAGCTCCTATATGATAATTCTAAGAAACAACAACAAAGTAGAGCACAACTTAGTTCTACCAAAAATAAAAATATATGAATGAGAGGATATTGATTTCAATAATATAAAAAGTCCAAATGACTAATTTATTACAACCTAAACATAAAATAACATTCAATGAATTAATAAAACATACATAAAGAAACAATAAGATACACTGAACTGTAATTCTTACAAAGTATAACTAGATGTATCCTGCACTAAATATTCAAAGATAATGAAACTGAGGGCTTGATTCATTATCAAACGCCGTAGGAGTGGATCTGAAGGAACGTGCGTTGATGAATACAGGTTTAGGTCTGCTCTAACAGACAGGACACTGCAGGATCTGTCCAGTACATATGTGGAATATAAATTCACAAAAGACCACGCAGAAAAAATAAAAACTATTCAATTAATGCCACCTGTTAATAATATAGTCATTAATGGCAAAACATTTCAAAATAAAAAAAGTGTTTTTTTCTTTTTTGATGCCGTGAAATACATATATTAGGATGCAATTAATGTCTACGATACATAAAATACATTTTTACAATTGCTCCTGATTGCAAACACATGTTCTAGCTGCATACACAGCCGTCATCGCTAGTAATTGGCATTTAGACTAGACCTGCAGCTGGTGCAACTGAAAAACACTTACCTGAGAGATGCCCAAAGCTTGAGTCGTACGTTGCTACGTGCACGTGAGCTTGGCACACTCTTACTGCACAATGACTACGTGCATACACCCAGTCCCCTCCCTGTTCCGCCCATGAAATTATAGGCTGTAGTAAGGGTCCTTTGCGCTTGAAGATTAATTGAGCGTTGCAGTGTTCTCTGCCGTACTGTCCGGTTCTGGGCATGCGTAGAGTGATTGTGAGCATTATACGCAACATACTACCAGCAGGGGCAAGCAACAGCATTTGTAGAGGGGGGTTTCCACACCACGCCACCAGTGGGTGTGACCAGCATGCATGGGGGCATGGTTATAATTTTAGACAGTGCTTGGCTGCTCTCCAACTCTTCCTATCTCCATAATATACATGGGCAATGCTGCCTGCACTACTGTTAGGTGCTCACAGCTTTCCTTTTTCAAGCAGAGCTGTGTGAAGTGGGAGCAGCGGAGAGGGAAAGCTACCTGGTTGATCCTGCCAGTAGCATATGCTTGTCTCAAACATTAAGCCATGCACGTGTAAGTACACACGGCCGGTACAGTGAAACTGCGAATGGCTCATTAAATCAGTTATACCTCAATTATACATTGCCCCAAGCTTGTAGGGGGGGGGGGGGGGTTGTTCCAGGCACTAGGAACCCCCCCCCTCTCGGTTTGCCTATGGCCAGTCATGCTCCTTAATGAATTAGACCCAGGTGCTCAGAGAATATAAGCAATAGTGGATCCTGAGAAAACAGTGCCCCAATCTAGCAGATTAAATTCTGCACAAGGGGTTTTCTAGATGTAATCTCTCTGTCTTACCACCTGAAGATCAAGGATGCTTTCAAGCAGCAGCTGATGCTACACTAAAGTGTGGTTTTCCACTTTTCTCTTGTTTGGTTCAAAGAAGACAATGCTCCCAGAGGCAGCGTGTTTTCCCATGACATATGGTAATCCACTGATCCCTTGCTTCGGGGGCAGACAGCTTGTGGTAAGTGCTCCGGTATAACCAACATGGCTGCGCAGTGATGAATAAATTATCCGCTCTAGGTGGAAGCAGGTTTATTATCGTATTGCAGATGATTTGAATGTAATATGTTCCGTCGCCGTAATAGCAACCAATTTTCAGGCAATTTCTCACTTGTAAATATAAAGAAACCATATTTAACATAATAACATAATAACTGCATTATATTGATCTGTCTGTTTCTAACTTGACTAAGGACTAATGTTAGAACTAATCGTGTTCTAAGAGAACGGATAGTACAATCAATGTACAATAAGTGACATGGACACTCTAAGGGCTAGATTTACTAAACTGCGGGTTTGAAAAAGTGGTGATGTTGCCTATAGCAACCAATCAGATTCTAGCTTTCATTTTGTAGAATGTACTAAATAAATGATAGCTAGAATCTGATTGGTTGCTATAGGCAACATCTCCACTTTTTCAAACCCGCAGTTTAGTAAATCTAGCCCTAAGATGTAAACTACATATTTGGTGTCACAGTTAATAAAATCTTGATTTTATAACTTTCTTTCTTTAAGAATGACATAAATTCATTGTTCTTAAGTTTCATATGTTGATAAGTTCATTACGCATTCTTCCACCCCTCTGCAGCTGGTTGACATTTTAGGAGGGAGGTACTATTTCGAAGCGAGAGACAGTGACTGACAGGTGTGCAGACTTGCTCTGCAGAAATGGATTGTATGTACCACTCCCTACTAGGAAACTGTCCTAAAGACGTGGGAGAGGCTCCTGAATTCTCATATGTAGTGGGGAAATAATAATAATTTATTGTTAAACAAAGCTGCAGTGGAATGCCAGGTGAAAGCTGAACTGTGAATTTAACATTTATTGTTCACCCCTAAAAATTTCAGTTCTGGGGGTAAATGTATCAAATAATCATTTTTGCAAATTGCCGATATCCGGCGACTTTGCATGGTAAATTTAAAGCGGCGATGGCTTTAAATTTACCATGCAAAGTCGCCGGATATCAGCTATTTGCAAAAAGCGCTACATTTACCCCCTGGAGTTTATTTGCAGACAGGTTATTCTGATGTATATATGTATGCCTATTCTAGGTTGCCTTTTAATAGAATGATTGTACAGAGAGCTGAATTAAAATGAAACACGTATTGTAGGAACTGATGTTAGTCCCTTGGGAAATTATGGAAAAGAGATACAAGTGCGTATAAGAACAGTTACTGTTGATCTGCACAGTTAATACAAATGCCAATGTACACTCACATCTTAAAAGGATTATTTTGGCTTTTCCTGGCCATTCCTGCCTAATGGGAAAGCTAATGTACTAATGTTTTCTTTACTGTGATACATTGAGATCCTTTGCAGACAGCCAGCGTTAAATTACTATTCTCTTCGACCCGACAAGTTCTGCAATTTATACTGGACACAAATGAATAATGTGCATGGTGTTCAGGATGACTAATAAAGATGAGACTTTCATCCAGCATCCTGAAAGCACAAATCACAAACACATGGTATGATCGATGTACAATCAACCAAGTATTCAAACAACGGCACCTGGGGTTATCAAGGAAATGTTCACCGGCAACAAAATACTCTCTGAAATATATTTTCGATATCAGTCGGAATATAGATTATGCACGTTATGAGATTTTAGGGGTTCTGAGAATAAATGTGTCTGGTATAAAGATCTGAAACCAACCAAAAAAAATCTGCAGTGTTTTCGAAGGAAAAGATGAAAGCTTCTAGAAGACCTCTTTTATTTCATTGGGGGCATTTATGAAAGGTAATATAAAGGTAACAAACAAATATAAAGGAAACAAACACTAAAAAGTTTTTTTATTTTCCCATGTACCAGTTTCATAAATGTTCCACCATGGGTATTATTTTCTGTTGGCCAATGCCTAGTGGTTTGGTACAAAATAAGGGTCTCTACCCAGCAACTCCGAGGCTAAACCTAAAATTGTCTTCTGCACACAGGACACAAAGTCTTGTATTAGTTTGGGTTCACTCCTCAGCCAGGCACTGTTGTCTGTCTCTCTGAAGGACAGGACTCTCCTTAGCTTCTGTCTTGTGCAAAGTGACCAGATAGCCTGTCTGTCTTCAACTTGTCTTGGTTTGCAGCTCCTCTAGCCCCCTGTAGGTCAGACCACAGCCCCTCACTTGTCTCATGCCTCTTGTAGAACACATAATAACCTCTCACTACTCATCTCCTCTCTGAGTCTCTGTCTGGGAGATTCCAATTGTCTGGGAAAGACCATGGGGTAAATGTATCATCCTCCGATTTTTTTCAAGTCGCCGGAAATCAGCGACTTTGCATTGAAAATTTAAAGCGGCGATGGCTTGTAAAGGCAAACTTGCCTTTACAAGCCATCGCCGCTTTAAATTTTCAATGCAAAGTCGCTGATTTCCGGCGAGTTGAAAAAATCGGAGGATGATACATTTACCCCCATGTGTCCATCTCCAGCTGGTCCTCTTTGCTTCTCTGCATCCTACAGAGCAGCTTACCTAGCCCTGAGCCTTCCTAATCATGTAGGGAAGCAAAGTCCAGAGGAAGCTGAAGAACTCCAATTGTCTTTAAGATGAGGATATCGCTCAAAATACTCGGCCAACTCCAAACACAATCAGGATTTGCTGAATACGTAACAGTGTCTCCTCCACAATTCATCAAATCTTTTTCTTAGTGATTTAGATGATGACTTCCAATTTGCATAATCTAATAAGGCCAAATTTTCAAATAAATCTTTTTTAAACCTCAAGAAAAAATGTTGCCTTATATTTCACAATGACAGTGTGCCCATTGAAAATGCATTGCCTATTGAAATAAATAGTAAAATCAGTGGTTTTTGCTCAGCAGGAAAAATGCCCCAAATGGGTTGAATTTAAAACAAATTTATTTTTCATAGATTGTAGAGTTTTGGGAATTAAATCGTGTTTTATGTATGGCCATATCGGGCTACTAGGCTTACAGCATAGCTATTTAATTCAATGCAAAAAGAGATCACACTTTTGAGAGACAGCTCCACTTAAAAGCCTTCTCTGTGAAACTATTACCGTCTGACCCCGTTATTTCATGGGAACATTGCATGATGATATACAGTCTTCTACGTTTAGATCAGTCATTCTACCTGTCATAAAGCCAGACTGATCTATTCCGATTTGAGTGAGTTAGCAAATTGTCCTGGAGCTGTCAAAAAACATGCAACCCAGCCAAAAAATATACCTTGTTTTAACTAAAAATGCATTTTGCCCCTGTGAAGCTGCAGTGCATGGGGGACTGTGCAGTGGTGGTGTTTTTTTGAAGATTTGTGGTTAGCCATATTTGCCAACTTCTTCTAGTTGGCATCCGGGAGCTGCCGGGGGAAGGTGGGTGTACGGGGGCTCCAAAAATTGCGTCATTTTGCACGCGCACCCTGTGGCGCAATGACGCAAAGCATAATTTTACAGCGGGGGCAGGGCCAAATGCAGCGATTCCCGGAGAATCGCGGCATTTTGGACCAAATTCTGCCCACTTCCTAGTGAAGTGGGCAGATGCGGGAGACGGCCATACTCTTTCGGGAGTCTGGGAGACCCACCCGGAATCCGGGAGTCTCCCAGGCCGAGAGCACTTTCTGTGTGGATTGCGTACGTCCCCCCCCTGTTCCCACAGTCCAAAAATACAATGCAGTCTGGCAAAAAAATGGATCCTTCTGTGTGTGCGCTTGTGTGGTAAGGAATCTAGACTGTAAGATCCAATAGGGACGGGGACAGATGTGACTGATTCATTATTCTTTGGAAAGGTTTGAATAATATGGTTGGGCTATAAAAATAAATACAAATATTAAAATGTACACCTTCTGGCATCAAGAAAACACCCTTTTTTTTGCATATTAATAATAAACTAATTAGTAATACCCACAGGTTTTACATGTGACTAAACACTGCACTCACAACTCACTGCTTGATAGCAAATGTTACAGTGTCTGAAAAATATATTGACATTCTGGGCCTCCATCATCAAGAAATGTAAATCGCTGTGCACATGCCCAGAAACAAACCATACGCCAGAGAACGCAGCAACGTCCAATTCATCGCTGAGCGCAAATGACCCTGACTACAGCCTACGAGTTCAGGGGTAGAACATGGAGGGGACTGGGCGAATGCACGTAGTCAATATACAGTAAGGGCGTGCCAAGCTTGTGTGCACGCAGCAGCGTCTGATTGAAGCTCTGGGCATCTTGATTTTCAGTCGTATCACTTGCACCAGCTACAGGTCTGGTATATTTGCCGCTTACGAATGATGACGGCTCTGTATGCAGCTAGAACATGTGTTTGCAATCAGGAGCAACTATAAAAATGCATTTTATGCACAGTAGACATTCATAACATTCTAATGAATGTATTTTAAACGGGGGGAAATGTAAAAAAGTAAACACTTTTAATTTGTTTTTATCATTAATGACTATATTATTAACAGGTGACATTAATTGAATCTTTTTTTCTGTGCGTTCTTTTGGGGCTTTATATTGCACATATGTATTGGATGTATCCTGCGTTGTATTTTTCAGCAGAGCGCACCTAGACCCGTATTCATCAACAGACGTATTTTCAGATCCTTGTTGAATATGGACGTGCATATACCCGATATACGTGCGTCTTTAACATTATGTTTGCTTCGCGGTTATTGAAGAACGAGGTCCTCGTTCACCACGCTGACTCAACAGTATATGTGGCTATTGGTAAGATCAGACAATCTTCTTTCACTGAAATCTGACAACTGTTACAATGAGCCGGGTGTGTAGGTATCTACCTTAGTGTTGACTGCAAACACAATCCCTGAGAAACAGCGTCCTACACTACAACAGGCCAAAGAGTGAAATCATTGAATATATATTTGCACAGTAAACTACCTAACCTGTTTCCTTGTTTGATATGAAATCTCTCTTTACGAGTCTGTTGTCTGTGGCAGTTACAAATTCTCTGTGTCTGTAGTTGACTCTGTCTGGGCTGGTATTGGAGAACGTAAAGACAGTTTGGTTATTTGTGGTGCAAACATATCACTACAGTATTCTTTACTTATTTCATCCATAATTGATATTAATCAGTGGATATGTCAGACAAATTCTCCAAAATGTTTCCGCCACCCCCAAATTCGCTTGATTCTCTTTTATGCCAAATTGTCCAACTTTCAGATGTGTGAGGTATTGATCGGTATAGATAAGCTCATATAATGAATTGATTTGCTGTTTGGCTGGATTTGCTCTTCATGATTTAGATACAGAGAGTCAAAAGTTTTTGTAATACTCATGCCATTTCTAGAAAAGGAGGTGGATGGTTATAAGAAAAATTATGTTCTAACCACAGAATCGTTTTATACTGGAGAAATGGTCCAGCTTTGCGCACATTCTGCATATAAACATATTTAAAAAAACAAAAAACAAAAAGACAGTTGGATGACAGCGCATGTCCTTAATACTGTATGTGTGTATCTAGCAAAATGCAAAAACAAAGGGTATTGGTTCATATTTTGATCAAAACATTTAAGCCTGCACCCCAGCATCAAGGGCAGCTCATTGTATGCAGGTCCTACTTGAACATATGTGCCTCAAACCCTATTAAAATAGAGTTAATATCAAATGCACTAACCTTCCAGGTATTAGGGGCTTATATCCAGCAAGGGCTGGCTTGTGAGTTACACCAAAAAGAGCCTTAAATAGGCCTGACAGACAGCTGCTAAGACAACACAAGGCAATATTTAAAAACAAAATCAGAGAAGAAATAAACCCACATTTGGTTAATCCCATATTATACATGCAGATGTAACAAGTGCAGGGGGTATATTTACTAAACTGCGGGTTTGAAAAATGTGGAGGTGTTGCCTATAGCAACCAATCAGATTCTAGTTATCATTTATGTAGTACATTCCACAAAATGACAGCTAGAATCTGGTTGCTATAGGCAACATCTCCACTTTTTCAAACCCGCAGTTTAGTAAATATACCCCAGGGAGTTAAAAGACAGGAGAGTGTGAGAGGCAGCGTGACATAGTCAAGAGATAAATATTAAATCATAAGGAGGTTCGGCTATACGAAAACCAATTTTGCCAACAAATATCTGCGAGGAGAAAAACAGAAGCAGATATATTTATTAACTGAATACATCAGTGGTGAAAGCTATGTATACCGACATCACACTGTTGTCTTACTGCAAGTGAGAGTGATTATCAAGTATATATATGTTTAAAGGATATAGATAAATACCAATTTCACCAGGGAAAGAATATAGATGTGAAGGACTTAATTACTCATATATCACAGAGACTAAGTTACTTCAGTGTCATATTACTGCATACCAAACTAGTTAATATTTATTGACTTTTATTATTATTATTACTACCATTTATTTATATAGCGCCATTAATTCCGCAGCGCTGTACAGAGAACTCGCTCACATCAGTCCCTGCCCCATTGGAGCTTACAGTCTAAATTTCCTAACATATACAGACAGACTAGGATCAATTTGTTAGCAGCCAATTAACCTACCAGTATGTTCTTGGAGTGGGGGAGAAAACCGGAGCACCCGGAGGAAACCCATGGAAACAAGGGGAGAACATACAAACTCCACACAGATAAGACCATGGTCGGGAATTGAACTCATGACCCCAGTGGTGTGAGACAGAAGTGCTAACCACTGAGCCACCGTGCTGCCCATTATTAAGCATTGGGCGAAGGAACTGTTTAGAATTAATTCAGTGCTTAGCTATGATGTATTTATGTGCGCTCCCTGTCATCAACAGGCAGCGACAAAGAATAGAGCAGTTGGAGACATTTTGGCACTGAGATAAAGACAAGAGAAAAGTGAGGTTATCCTACATTTACATAGATTTGTATAAAAGTGGTTCCACTTCAGAGAAATAATACTTGAATTAGCTGTGGGCTGAAAATCAATTATCACCAGTTATTCATTTGCACTACCGTGGAACACTATTGAAGGGCGGTATCAGCCTACGTAGGGAAACCCTCTTTTATTAACTACTATCTAACTAACTTATTATCTACTGGATAAATCCACTTCTGCAGTCTCACCCTCGTCCAGCACGCCAATGGATGTCATGTTTGTACTTTGAACAAAGGTATGATGTGCAAAATCAGAGCATGCAAATTGATACTATAGTTACATAAATAAGTATACAATAAGATTAGATATAGAAATAACTGGCAGAGTTTTAGTATCGATTCAGTCGTATACATTTAGGTAAATGTTGCCACTGTAAAATATCTCTTAGTAGCGTTATAGTCATAACAGGCAGACAAGTTAGAATTGTTAGTATTTTAAATAAGGGGATATTCTATTAATATTAAAATAGAACCTGGTTCATCATGATATTTAGTTGGGGAATATTATTGTAGGTAAGCAGTTATAAGGAATCCTAGTTTAAAACAAATTTACATTGTACAGTTTTATTACATAACTGTTGATATCTTTGTTGGTATAATTGGAACCTGGTTGGAGAAAAGCAGATTATTAAACATACTACATAATTTTACCAGTGCAGGGGCAAATGCAGGATTTGTAGAGGGGGGTTTCCACACCACACCGCCAGTGGGCGTGACCAGCATGCATGGGGGAGTGGCTATAATATTAGACAATGCTCTCCAACTCTTCCTATCCCCATAATATACATGGGCAATGTTGCGTGCACTACTGTTAGGTGCACGCAGCTCTCCCTTTTCAAGCAGAGCTGTGTGAAGCGGGAGCAGGGTCCAGCCACCTCAATTATACAGTGCCCTAGGCTTGGAGGGGGGTTTCCAGGCACTAGGATTCCCCCCCCCTCGGTTTGCCTATGCAGTGAAGTAGCACAATAGATATATTTTCTTGCATAACTACTCACTTGCTATGATCTTTTGTTGACTGTTTTCTATTTGGGGATTCCTTGCCCCTCTGCTTTTGTGGTATTCCTGCAGAGCCAGCAGTTTAACTAGCGGGTTGAGAGCGGAGTCCGGCAGGACCACGCTGTGCTAAAGTAAAGACCGGCACTGTTACACCGGTGTGCCCATTATCCATGTCAAGGAGTAACACATCAGCAATGGAGTAACAGTTGATAATAAGGATGGCCTAATATGTAACATGTTGTGGGCTGAAGTGAGTAACTTAAGACCTGCGTCGGGAGAAATGAGAGAACGCATACTGACACCTTGATGCAGTGCAATGGATGTGCTTCACCTGAAACTAGGAGTTTTCTATAATTGAAGCTGTATATATATAAGTAGTAATTTGTGCAAAATTTAAAAAAATAAAAATAATTTAAAAATAAAAAATAAATAAAAACATAGAAATTTGTGACTGTAACTACATCAGCAGTCTAAGCTTTGTGCAGGAGGAGTACGTGTGTTCGCAGTGCCCATTTAAGACTTATGCTGGAGGGGAAAGGTGGTTTGAATAAAAGAGTTTATTTTCATAGAGATCTGGCACCTATCATCCGTTTGCACCTCAACACAATGTCACAACAGCTGTGTCCTAACACCTTTAAAGAGACATTGTTGTAAAAGCTGCATGTACAGGGACCCTCTGGTCATTTATACCCACACCCATGAGCTAGCCAAGGCTAGAGAAGGAGGTGCACTACCCAATCCATGACCCCAAGACCACACAAAGGGACATGGGGGTGCATTCTATTGATGATCTCTACAATCTCTGCATTGGTGTGGATATTGCCCGAGAGGCCAATCATTCTAACAGCACAGCCCCCACTTCAAGTGGTTGCACACAGGTCGCAAACTATAGAGTAAGGGGAGAAAAAGGGAGAAAAGGGGAGAAAAGTGATACATTAAACAGCATTGAAATTGGACTTCAGCTACATCCTGTTAAATAGGATATCGCTCTCCCCCTTTTGCAATTGACAACCAAGGGCTAGATTTACTGAACTGCGGGTATGAAAAAGTGGAGATGATGCAACCAATCAGATTCTAGCTTTAATTTGATAGAAAGTACTAAATCAATGAAAGATAGAATCTGATTTGGGGATCATGGTCCCATTGCTGTTCCCCAGAACATGTGTGCTCGGTCTGGGAAGAAGCGCTACCAGGTATGTTCTTAACCACCGTGCCCTGGCCAAGGTAATTATTGGATGGCCCAAGTTGGGCCTCGTTTTGGGCACTAGGTGGCCCTGGTTAACGAAGCTGTAGGGCATGAATGATTTATATATCATTCCCGGGCTGCTGTGCCAGAATATTTTAAAGTGTGGTCCAGATGGGCAAAGTCAATATATGTAGAGCAGTCCTTGGACGTGATCAAGCAGAGAAGCGAGAAAAGAAGCCTAGAAGGTAAGTACAGACTACAGAAAGTGGGGGAGGGGGGCAGAAAGAGAGGGCTACAGAAAGCGGGGGAGGGGGTGCAGAAAGAGAGGGCTACAGAAAGCGGAGGAGGGGGGCAGAAAGAGAGGGCTACAGAAAGCGGAGGAGGGGGGCAGAAAGAGAGGGCTACAGAAAGTGGGGGAGGGGGTGCAGAAAGAGAGGGCTACAGAAAGTGGGGGAGGGGGTGCAGAAAGAGAGGGCTACAGAAAGCGGAGGAGGGGGGCAGAAAGAGAGGGCTACAGAAAAACAAGGGGGGCTGAAAGAGAGGGCTACAGAAAAACGAGGGGGGCAGAAAGAGAGGGCTACAGAAAAATGAGGGGGGCAGAAAGAGAGGGCTACAGAAAAACGAGGGGGCAGAAAGAGAGGGCTACAGAAAAATGAGGGGGGCAGAAAGAGAGGGCTACAGAAAAATGAGGGGGGCAGAAAGAGAGGGCTACAGAAAAATGAAGGGGTAGAAAGAGAGGGCTACAGAAAAATAAGGGGACAGAAAGAGGTGAGTTCCGGCACCTTTTTTCTTACAAGCAAAGCACTGAGTGTAGGTACCAAAAGGTTGCAGTCTTGTATCACTGTGCGTGGTCTAGACTGTTACATATGGCTTTATTTTTCACTTGTTATAGCTCATTTCTTCATCTATGATTCGGTATTTCCATGTAAATCACACGTTATCCAATGCAGTGCTTATAAGTTGCTTTGGGCCGCAAGAGGGATTTGAGTTTTGTTTTAAATATACTACACTATATATTTTTGGGGTTTTTTCACGTTTCTTTTTTTCTCATTTGTAATCGAGGAATAAAGTGTGACAAAAGAGAAGATTTCCAAGAAAGATTACTTTTCTTATCCCTATATAATAGGTTGTGGACAATTTCGCTTCTACTTGTATTGTCTATGAGGTGCGAGCCGCTGGCTTATACTATCATTGTACATAAGATATAACCAACATGCCAAAGTCAACAGACAGGTCAATAACTTTGAAAATCATAATCCAAAAGAATAGTCAGGGCTAAAGAAGAAGGTCAGTGACAATCAATTCGAAAGGTGCAATTTTGTAAGTCAAAAGAGTAGCCAAGTCCAAGGCAAGGGGTCGAGACAAGATGCAAAGAAATAAGGTCAGAGACAATCACTGAGCAATGTCAGTGCCCATAAAACACGTTCACTAATAATATCCAGGTCACAGCAATATAACATATCACAGGCAGTAAGTGGGTGTCAGCCCTAGTGTTAAATAAATTCATTGGGGCTAGAACGTAGAGCACTATGTGCTTGTAAGTGATGGCTGCACACGTGTGACACAATACTCTGCAACATTGGGCCTGAGTCATTAAGGAGAGCAAAGCATTAAAAAAGACAACTTTGCACCTGGGCAAAACCATGTTGCATTGGAAGGGGAGGTCAATTAAAAAATGTGGGGACAGATTTATAGTTTGGGTACGGCATGTCCTAGATCAACTTTCAGTGTAAAGATAAAGCTATCCAGTATTTGTGTGTTACATGAAAAAACAGACAGTATTTTCCTTATGTGTAAAATAATAATCTAATTTGCACCCCTTGCATTGTAACATGGTTTGTCCCAGAGAACATTTACTCCTTTTTTTGCCTTATTTTCCTTAATGACTCGGGCCCACAGTCCACAGCTGCCGCCTTTCTCAAGTCGGCATCCGGAAGCTGCCTGGGGGAGGTGGGCGTTTCGAGGGTGGGGCTATGCAAATCACACCAATGCCGCGATTCCCTGAGAATTGCGGTATTTTGGGTCTACTTCTGCCCACTTCACTAGGAAGTGGGCAGATGCGAGAGGCTGCCATACTACTTCGGGAGTCCGGGAGACCTACCCAGAATCCGGGAGTCTCCCAGACATTCCGGGAGAGTTGGCAAGTATGCAATAGTCATGCTAAACGTAACTTGCACGCATGCAAGAGGAACAGGAAACAAGGTCTATAATCAGCTATAGAACTGATTCATGAGCACAAAAACATGAGACATCCTTACAAATATGTGTTGTTAATTAGCTTTACTATACTGACTCTATCTAGTTCTCTCCTCTCTCTAACCATTGTTATTATGTAAACACACAGTGATGAGTGACTATAAATAGAGACTGCACAGTGCTTTATTTGTCATTTTTATATTTAGTAATCAATGCTGATCAAAAGAAGAAGTGCAGCTTGTAACAATCCATAAACATATGTCTAATACTGCTTATACAGTACCTCAAAACCTACTCCGCAATATCTTGAATTGGGCAATAAATAAGAGAAAAATGATGCATATATTTACAAACACATTCAAGGACATTTTGGATTTGAACATCCTGGAAAACAGACAGTTTATTGGTCAGACAGTTGCTTGGTCTCCTTCCTGCAATACCATAGAACAGGGGTCAGGGAACCTTCTTACCTTTTACCCCAAAATATATTTAATTATGCAGACGTTACCCCCTTGATTTGAAAGGAAGGAAATCATATATTAGTAATTATTGGAATTCAAAGTTTTATTGAATCTATTCAAAATTTCTTTGAAAGCTTCAACTTCAAAACTTCAGGTTTGATGTCAGAGCAATTTGGATACAGTCTTCAGCGTCCAATCGATTTCTCTGCTTTGTTTTTATGTTCATTAGAGTGGAAAATCCTTGTTCGCAAAGGTGGATTGTTGCAAAAGGCAGTAACTTTTTGACTGCCTCCTCATGTGCAATTTTGATGCCTGTGCAGCTGTTGACATCCACAAATATGACAGATCTGCTTTCAAATGCAATACGTGCTTCATTATTGCATCGGAGCTCAAGAAGTGCCTCTGCCAACCCTTGAGGCTCTTCTGGTACAACAGCAATTTCACATTTAAAGGGGTCTACAATCTAACTGACAGCATGTGAATCGGCAGCATTACCCCCAGGAATTTCGTTTTTACCCCATTTGGGGTAATTTAACTTTGTTCCCTGACCACTGCCATAGAACTTTTACCATAAACAAATCTCACCTGCAGTTCTGTAATGATCCACTAGATGTCATGATTTGCATTTCACTAGAAGTCACATAGTCAAACTAATGTTTTAGATTGCAATATATGCACGTATTGCAAAAACAAAGAGTTAAAAGCTTCTGGGTTAAAGTTGGTAGTAATAGCGAGACAAGTACCATGAACTACATATAAGCACCCTACATACAGATACCAGCTTGATATACCATTAAGTTTCGCTACAGACTGCATGCAATATACTAATAAACTTTATGCAAATGCAACATATTCAGCAACATATTTATATAATAGGGCAGCCTGTTGTATAATGCACATAACTTACTTCTGGATATAAATGTGTCCACAGCACAGCATGGCTACGTTGTATCCAATGATAATGAACATAAACAATGGTGTGAATGAGATAAGTTACTTTTTCAAACTGTTCCACAGAATGTTCGCTGGGTTCAGTGTTCTATCCCAAGCACACAGCAGAGCGAATTACCTGTCGTTGTCCCAGCTTTATAGAGTATACATCCCTAGAAATATGAATGTATAAAGACAGTGCGGAAAGACAATGCAATGGTGAAGCCAAAACGGAACTTGAAGATTGTATTATCTATTGTGACAAGCTGATAGAGTGAATAACTAATAGTATGCAAGGTATGGGTAACGTAAACACCGTGCACATCACCGTGCCCAGTACCCACCATATAGAGTAAGAATACCCAATATGTACAGTTTCATGGTTAGTATAACACCTCCATCATACCACTGTGTTACACCTCTAGGCCACAGTCTCATCATTCCACCTTACAGGTACATCTTGCAATTACATTACATACCCCCTAAAAACCTCACAATGGTGCTGCAGCTTTCAATCCTCAGTATGAAAAACAACCTTAGTCCTGTTATTGCTGAGAGTGTTATTACTGCAATATGTAGAGTGAATTTGAATACTTTAAAGATCACCATAACCCTTGATGAATTTGGATTAACTTCACTTTAGAAAGTACAACCTTAGCTTGGTAAGTAACGACAACAGCGCTAAGGTTGCATCCTCTTTATAACTCATACTTGCCAACTTTTCCTTCAGAGAGATTCTGGGGGAGGTGGGCGTGCGGGGGCGGGGCCTGACGAATAGCATCATTTTGGCCCTAAGATGACACGATATTTGTATGATTAAGCCCTGTCCCTATCACATATCTATTGCGGGGGCAAGAGCCGGGAGGTTGCCCTGCTCTCCCGAGAGGTCTCCCAGAAATGCGGGAGTCTCCCGGATATTCCGGGAGAGTAGGCAACTATCTGTTAACGAAAAGCAGCTAATGAATCTCTAGAGACTGAAGTGTCTTTTACATTTCTGTCTCCATTACAGAAGTCATGTTGTCTTACCTGTCAGTCTTTGATTAAATCTTGGTCTCCATGAAAATGGCCACCTCCATAGGCATCAATACATGGACATAGGACACAATTTCTGAACTGTGTCATCATGTCACAGATGGTGAAGCCAACCACGTCTTGTACTGGCTCAGCATCAGGGAGAATGCCAGACACTTCAGGGAGTGAGGGAGATCACCCCTATTTCAGGGAGTCCCCCTGACATTCAGTGAGAGTTGGCAAGTATGTAATAACTACCTCATGTCTCTCCTTGCACTCCAGAGGAGCCGTCGTGTCCCAAAACTTAAAAGTCCATTTTATTGTGAACATATGAAAACATGCAGTGCAGAAAACGGAGGCAAAGACCACCGGACATATTTCAAGTTGACTTAGCTCTTACTGTTATCTGTGTTTATTAACTACCGTTTATACCTGGGCTACGTCACTACCATAGGGCGCTCTGCTTTATGTATATTTGCTACCATATTTATGCTATTAATGCTGCCTATTAAGTCACTAGGTACTAGAGATATCACTAGCTCCTTGTGAACGGACAGAATATTCTGTGTGTATAATCACTGTGTATCAGCAACAGGTAGACCCTAAATATACGTAAAAACAGTATAAAACATCTCACCAGTAATTTTAGAAAGTCATGCATTTCCTCTAGTAGCCACTGGGTGGTGCTCTAGCGACGTCAAATGTTCAGAGGAGTCCATCAAATACCATTATAAATGCAGTAACATCATTATCTTTGTGACTTGTAAGCTGTTATCAGTTAAAAGCCTATATATTGATCATGCTGTGCCGATGAAGGAAATCTGAACATTTCTGAAGTAAAAAAAAAAGTATAACTCTTTTCCCTTTGTGGATGGGTGGGATATAAATGATTTCTAGACTTGTTCTATTTTTGATCATATTTTATACCATATTTAATTGAATATAAAGCAAGAACTTTTACATAAGTAAAAAAATCCCATTACACCTATGCAAATATAACTTATCCAGATATAAAAGTGGAAATCATTTTCTGGAAACTGTGGAAATGAAATCAGGGCGAGAAATGGGCAAAGAAAACCTCAGTTTATCGAATCAGACAGAGCCCTAAGCATTAAATATAGTCTTAACCTCACCTCTGATATAAGGACCTGAACCAGTATTATAGTCTGGGTAGATAACACTATAACAACCCTATAGGCGCTCAGCAAACTTAAAATTAACAAGCTACGTCCAATAAGAAGTTGCTTCCACTACACAAAGAGAAATTCTATAAAGAAAAAATGACAGCGCTAGATTGTATCAATAAAAATAAAAAGATGTATTAAAAAGACTATAAAAGGCTTAAAAGAAAAATGGAAGAAAACTATGTCTGTGATATACAAACAATAACAATGTTTTATAAAAAAATCAATACCATACAATAAAACCTCCACACTTCTCCCTGTCACTATATAAAACATATTTATTAATTAACAAACGTTGTGGCTGAAAAGCACCACAGATCCTGTCCACACAAGAGAACTACATAAAATATGGAACAATATGTCCCTCTAGAACACTGATGATGATAATAGCATGTCTCTAGTTTACACAGAGTTTCAACAGATGGTTCCACTATATAGGAGTGACCACAAACATTTCCACATACTTGTGTTACTGAGAGTTCCAAGCAGTTACTCATGAATCAGAAATAGTCACAAATGTGTATTCTGGACCAGATAGGCTTTAGCAAAGAATATACTTACCAGATATGAAGATGTCTGTTGTCCAGTCCTTTTAAAGAACTGTTTTTATTTGGAAGGTATAGTCTCCATTATAGTCTCCGTAGGAGTCCTTACTCAATATATATGTGTGGTTCCTTTGAATCTGTTCATAAACATTTTAGGTGCTCAGAAATATATTGCTGCAGCGTGCAGAACCTTATGTGAAGCAGAACTACATCAGAGAGCAAAATACCATAGTAGTGTGATGTACAAACAGGGCCGGATTAAGGGAATGGAGGCCCCTGGGCTAAGGGCGCCTCCATTCCCCCGTGAGGCCTCCATTGTGAGCCGCCCGCCGCCCCCGTCCCCGTGAGGGCCCCCCCAAAGCGCTTACCTGTCAGTCCAGTCCTCCGTCCCCGGCGCGCTGTAAGCTCCTTACTGAGGAGATCTCGCGAGAGTTCACTCGCGAGATCTCCTCAGTAAGCAGAGTACTGAGTGCCGGGGACGGAGGACTGGACTGACAGTGCTCAGCAGCATTGATCGGGCTGGGGCGCCCCCGCCCCCGGACCGATCAATAATGCTGTTGCGGACTTTGAAGGGCCCCCTGGATGCCCGAGGCCCCTGGGCTATAGCCCAGTTAGACCTCGGGTTAATCCGGCCCTGTGTACAAACATATTTGCAGATATAAAGAAGCAATCTAATTTGTCTGCACATGTGCAACAAAATACTCAGAACACATTGGGCCTGAGTCATTAAGGAGAGCAAAGCATAAAAAAGGAGTAACTTTGTTCTTGGGCAAAACCATGTTGCATTGGAGGGGGAGGTAAAATTAAAATGTGGGGACAGATTTATAGATGGGATGCGGCATGTCCTAGATCAACTTTAAATTTCAGTGTAAAACCAAAACTATCAAGTATTAATGTGCTACATGAAAAAACAGCCAGTAGTTAACTTATGTGCAGAACAATAAACTAATTTGCACCCCTTGCATTGTAACATGGTTTGTCCCGAAAGAACATTTACTCCATTTTTTTGCCTTACTCTCCTTAATGACTCAGGTTCTGTGTGGTGGAATCAGCACATCACAGACATAGGTCTAAAGTAAAAATCAAAATACTTCTACAGTTAATAAAGATTGCTTAGGAGACAGCTGAGTGTCCAATACATCCCAATAAGTAGCAAAAGTACATAATCAATTCACATAGAGAAAACACAGATCATGAACAGATGAAATTCTCAACTACCTTAATAGAAACTAATCTCAATGAATTCTAAATATCACATTTAGTTCATGAAGCAATTCAAATATACCTAATTAGAAATGTACATATAATTGTGGCTGGCTGCCACAGTGTAAACATCAAAATATATTAATAATAGACGTGTCGGTAACTCAGATCCATTTCGGTCATGTGATCCCGTTGGGGCCAATCCTAATCCAAACCCTTCTTTGCAGAGAAAAGCTCCCACATCAACCTGGTGACTTGGACGTGGTCACATGATTTAATTAACAAATCGAATACCACCTCTCCAGGTGTAGGGTGTCCCAAGTTATGTGCAACTCAATATTCTGCTTTTACTGTTCAGTCAAATCAAAATAGGGTTTTGTGGCCTGCAATTGGAGTTGCGTCCAACCCTAAATCAAGTCTAAATCCAGTTGTGGCCAATTGGGTTATATTTATCACAACTTCTAGAAAGGACATTGGAGATGAATCCCATAGCAACCAATCAAATTCTAGCTATCATTTATAAAGTGCATTCTAGAATATGATAGCTAGAATCTGATTGGTTGCTATGGGCAACATCCCCACTGATACTCTCAAGAACACTGGTCCTTTCTGCAAATGTCAGAATTGCAGGATGGCCAATCCAGGACTGGGGATTACACTGATAACAGATACACTGATAATATGTTTCACCTCCACTGTTACATTTAGACCTTTTACCCTAGAAAAGATTCAAAATGATCATCAGAGGCGAGCTTCATTATCTTTTTATAATTATTAAAAATCTTTTGCCTTAATTATGAGACTTTGTCCATATTTCTACCATGAACAAAACAATAAACCAATTGATACACACTTATAACTGAACAGTAACAGAGTTTCTAATTGTATTAATTAAAAAGTACAGCGGTTTAGATAACGAAAGAAAAGTATTTAATAACGCAGCGGTAGTTCACTTTTACATAGTTAAGGAAAACACTTTTCAGAATTATTGGACCTAAAAAATTTTTATAATTAAAATAGAACTCATTATACTATGTTAAGAGCCTTCTATTGACAGACGTTATTACATCCTCTTTGTTAATGTTTAAGAACCAGCCGTATCCCAGAAATAAAGGCTGGAGCGTGTACATGGCTGCTCACTGCTTATGCACAAGACTAAACATTGACCATAAGATGCCCACAGACACCGCTAAAGAACTCCCAGGTGAATATCTAATTTTTTTATTGAAAGCCTGGGATGGTGCTTAGGGTCACCATAGTGACAAAAAACTAAAAACACAAAAAGTGCACTGGGGTATGGCTAATGCAGGCCCTCCTCAAAAGTGGAAGAGCCCTTCTGTACCCAATACCCGGGTCCCTTACGGGGCAAGGGTCTTTGCTGCATGGCTAGGGGAGGTAGAAAAAACAAAAATATAAATGTTGTGAGTTCACAGCCCTAGCCTTCTGGGTGGCAATTAAAAATTGTCCCACCCAGCCAAAAGGCCAGGGCAAGGGAGAGATGTAAACATGTAATTATCTCATACTGTTTCAATCATTTTAGATCTCATCAGTGCAAAGCACAAGTGTCTTCTCTGCTTTGTTCGGCTTAAGCTGGGTACACACTACAGAATTTTCCACCAACTTTTTATGCAGAGCGATTTTACATGTGATCGATGGTCCGATCGCTCGGTCCATGGACTGCATACACACTAGCCTTGTTTTAGAAGATAAAGGGAAGAGCGGACGTCCCTTTAGCGACTTTTTACAGCCATGTTGTCGTGAGCAATGACTGTAATTCCGTACTCACTGTTGTGGATCGATCGGAAGTTTATACACACTACACAGCGGAAACGAGATTGGAACGAAAATATTTAACGGTACGACCAACCAAATGAGGCGATAATCGTCCATTTGGGCAGTCTTTCGACCATCGTATCACTACACACACTGACCCGATTTTTGAACGAGCGGTCGTATGTCAGCTGGTTGAGCCGATTATTGGACAAAAACCCTGTAGTGTGTACCCAGCTTTAGAGAGCACCCAAACTTTTTACCCATTAGGCTTTTAGTGAGGGATCCTCCGCTATGAATAATGCAGTCAGAACCTTATAACAGAAGACATTCACATTATTCTAGGCATTGTATAGCTGGATAGCCAGCGGTTCTGAACGCATGGTTGGCCAAGAAGAATACATAGGAAGTAGTTTTTCATATTTCTAGCCTCTTGTTTTTCGTTCTGTGGAACAATGGTGATTGCTATAAAGTAGCTACGAGGCTTCACACGTGGCAAAACCTTCCACACCAAGGGGTATATTTACTAAACTGCGGGTTTGAAAAAGTGGAGATGTTGCCTATAGCAACCAATCAGATTCTAGTTATCATTTATTTAGTACATTCTACAAAATGACAGCTAGAATCTAATTGGTTGCTATAGGCAACAATTCCACTTTTTCAAACCAGCAGTTTAGTAAATCTAGCCCCAAGTCTTGATTAAAAATCCTACAGGAATAAATTATATCCATCATCTCGATTGATAATCCAATAATGTTCTGAGATTATATCTAGTCTCTAGTTGCAGCACGTACCATACCATATGTATCATGATAGTCTTGTACGAAGAGCCAAGTGTGACTCCTGATATATATTGTAATCATAATCTGTTTGTTACCTTGTATTTTATGGTAGAACACAGAACACTCAATAAATCAGCCTTACGAATGCTCTCTTTATAACATATGAAAAGAAATGATAATGTAAGGGAGAAAATGTTAATGATGGTTCATTTTCCCTTCGCTGATAGGAACATTTACATTGATGCTCGTAAATGAAACAAACCTGAAACCTCTTTGTATTCTTCTGGCATAAGGAATATGAAACATGGCTTTTTATGTCTGCTTCAGATGACGGAAAAACCCCCATTTGTTTAGATAAAGATAACCCTCGTAAATTTCACATATCACTTCTTCCCACATGTTAAATATTCAGAGAGGCTGGTTTCATAAACAAATATTTCATTTACAAGTCTATTAGAAAACAGGAGTAGGAAAAACAGAGGAACGAGGGGGATATTTAATTTTAAACGGAAATCGATTATCATAGAGCAAGATTAGGAAATCAGCTGTTGTGGAACTACAAGTTTCAGCATGACACACCAGTCTCTGGCTGACAGACCATTCTGGGTCATGTATCATCATCATCATTTATTTATATAGCGCCACTAATTCCGCAGCGCTGTACAGAGAACTCATTCACATCAGTCCCTGCCCCATTGGAGCTTACAGTCTAAATTCCCTAATATACACACACAGACAGACAGAGTGAAACTAGGGTCAATTTTGATATCAGCCAATTAACCTATCAGTATGTTTTTGGAGTGTGGGAGGAAACCGGAGCACCTGGAGGAAACCCACGCAAACACGGGGAGAACATACAAACTCCACACAGATAAGGCCATGGTCGGAAATTGAACTCATGACCCCAGTGCTGTGAGGCAGAAGTGCTAACCACTAGGCCACTGTGCTGTTCCACAATCCCTGGTTAGCCGCAGGTAGCCTACTTCTCTTGTGCTACATATTTTTCCTCAATTTGTTTTTTTTACGAGGTTTGGAGTATATATACTAATTCTATTATTTCAGGTAATAACACTTCATGGTAATATAAACTACTGAAATCCCTGGTGATACCGACTGGCAGCGGTAAGAGGAGTATAACTGCTTACCAAGCCAGCTCTGGGACCCTCTGTGCATGCTACAGCCGGCATGCCCGCCTCGGGAAGGCGAAATGGAACTGGAAGCCAGGACTTGGACTTCCAGGTCCAGATTCTCCCCCAAATAAATAAAAATTAAAGTTTAAAAGCAAAACAAAAATAAATAAGAAATAGAGAAATTTAAAATTTTAATAATAAATTTTTTTTCCCTGTAGGCAAACGCCATCCTGAGTTTAGAGGACAGAGGTAGAACTTGTACTGCTTCCTGCCTTGGTAGATAGGAGGTCCCCCGATGATAGCTATCTGCCCATGATACCCAGTGATAGCCTGGGCAGCAGAGTGACCTAGTGGTTAGCACTTCTGCCTCATAGCACTGGGGTCATGAGTTCCATTCCCGACCATGGCCTTATCTGTGCAGAGTTTGTATGTTCTCCCTGTGTTTGCGTGGGTTTCCTCCGGGTGCTCCAGTTTCCTCCCACACTCCAAAAACATACTGGTAGGTTAATTGGCTGCTATAAAAAATTGACCCTAGTCTGTGTGTCTATATTAGGGAATTTAGACTGTAAGCTCCAATGGGGCAGGGACTGATGTGAATGAGTTCTCTGTACAGCGCTGCGGAATTAGTGGTGCTATATAAATAAATGATGATGATGATGATGATGATGATGGCCGGGGCTTCAGTGAATAGGGAGAACCCAATATTATGTGGAAAAATCCCCTTTCCACAGGATTTAGAGCTTATCTCCCTTTAATAAATAGACCCCTTAATGTTTGTCAAGCTTATCCTCCATCTCCATAAACCCTGGTAAAAGACCTTCCGCAAACATTAAATTGCCCTGTTAGGAAAGCAAATCTGGACGGTGACGTTGCTGATTGTTTGACATGGAGAGTAGTGCAGCCAAATAACACAGAGCTCTGGCTCAGACGTCTCTACCGCCCGGGATCACGATGCTTTGTGGACTAAAACTGACAGTCAGGGAGCAGAATGTAACTGTGCAGCATTGGAAATTCCTCAGTCCGCTGTCAGATTCATCAAAACTAGTTACAGTAACTGAGCTTTGAACGTAATTGCAGCTCAGTCAGAGAGAGATGGATAACACTGGGGCTGCAGCTCTGACATACAGAAGCAGTTACTGTATCCAGAACTATTTTAACACATTTACTGTAGCAATCGACCCAAAAGTTTTAACAATGTTTGGATTTATTATTCCAGTGTGGGAGAGGACGAGGGAACGGGAAACTAGGAGCTATAGTGTCAGTGTTTACTTTTCATCACTTTTATGGAGTTTTACATGGATTTCTCTTAATGAATCTTGTTGTGACCAGGAAGGAGGTCATCTACATCATGATCATTTATTTATATAACGACACTAATTCCGCAGCGCTGTACAGAGAGCTCACTCACATCAGTCCCTGCCCCATTGGAGCTTACAGTCTAAATTCCCTAACATACACACACAGACAGAGACTAGGGCCAATTTAATAGCAGCCAGTTAACCTACCAGTATGTTTTTGAAGTGTGGGAGGAAACCGGAGCACCCGGAGGTAACCCACGCAAACACGGGGAGAACATACAAACTCCACACAGAAAAGGCCACGGTCGGGAATCAAACTTATGACCCCAGTGCTGCGAGATAGAAGTGCTAAACACTGAGCCACCAAGCTGCCCACAGGTAGATCATATTCAAATAATGACTGCAAAGGAATGGTTGGCTTATACTTTGTTGAGTTCATCCAGTGCACTTCATATATGAGGTCCATTGTATGTACACTTTTATCACTGCCAGGGCCTAATTAAGGGTTCCAGCCGCCCTAGGCTAATACACCGGTTGCCGCCCCCCCCCACCACCAATTTATAAACAGTGGTCAAAGTTTTACAATGAAGACGGTAGAAGTGGCGGTATGGCATATAACAGTCTATACCAGCCCACTTCCACCACTGTGCATGTGTGTAATATAAATATATATATATATAATATATATATATACACACACGCACACACACAATTGTACAATATTAATACATAAAACACAATTAATTCTGCAAACATATTAAAATGTCATTACAGCAAGATTCCGCAGTGAAAGTTAGACAAATTGCGCCGTTCTCTTACCTGATGCTCTTGCTTGTTCTTGGAGCGTTGTTGCTAGCTGGCTGGATTCTGGAAACTTGGAGTCCTGTATTAAAAATATGCAAAAATTTTATTATAGTGCAAAATGTTAACAAACCCTGAATGATACAAACACAACACTCCACTATAACCAAATAAAACATATAGAAAATAAAATATTTAAAAATTATTTATAATCATACACTAACATCTACCAGCCCCATCTGTCTAGTATTTAACATTCTAATGAGTGACCGCTGAGACTACAGAGAGCATCCACGTCACAGCCACACAATACAGAGATCATGGCCCCCATAAGCTATTTCATCACCTACCCCAGTCATTTTTGTAAACCCTCACCAGAAAGTGTGACACCCCATTTATATAATCACCCACCCAACCATTTATTTGCTCATCCATCCCCCAGCCAATTAATCACCTCACTTTAACAAATCCATTAACCCTCCATAGCCAATACATTAACACCCATCCCCCGCTAGCTAGTTCATCAACAGTTGCAGGTAATTCAGTAACCCCCCCCTAGGTAAATTCATCAACCTGTTGCAGCCAATATATTGCTCCCCACCCCCCCCCCCACAATTCTTCAACCCACTGCAGGAAATTCATTAACCCCCTCCCCAGTCAAATTGATCACCCCATTGCAGGCAGTGCATTACACCCCCCCACCTCAATAATCAACCTGATGCAGGTAGTTAATTAACTCCCCCCCCCACACAAAATCATCAATCCATTGCAGGCAACTCATTACCCCCCCCCAGGCAGTTCTTCAAACCCATTGCTGCTGAGTCATTAACCCCCTCCCCACACCAGTAATCTCCCCCCTCCCCCTACACAGTTGCCACCTGTATCACATCCTCTTCCTTTATATTCTGGACAGAATTTACCTGGCTGTCTTCTGCTCCTCCTCTCTTCTGACAGACAGCTAACAGTAATCCGAGGATGTTAGCTGTCCTGCCAGTGCGGGCGTGCTGTCACTGCTTAGTGTGGTCAGGTAAGATGTGATAATCTCACGTGACCACACTAAGAAGTGACAGCACGCCCGCACTGGCAGGACAGCTAACATCCTCGGATTTACTGTTGGCTGCCTGCCTGCCTCCTAATTGGATCTGCGGACAGTCGGGACGCCCCCTAGAGACTAAGGGGCGGCCTCGAGATTGAAAGAAGAAGGCGCCGATCACCGGTAATTAAAAAAAAAATTGAAGTATGACAACAAATGTTACTGTGCCCGGCACTGCGCCCCCTGGGACCCAGCGCCCCAAGCTGCAGCCTGGTCAGCCTGTTGGCTGTTCAGGCCCTGATCACTGCTATGGGCACATTTTTGTTAAAGACATTTTGGGTCTGAAATGCTGCAATAACTTTCCTGCAATAAGCTCTCTCCATGGACATTTGGAGCTGATGTAGAGTTGAATGCATTTGCTCCCCAGTCGTAAGCAGGGAAATATGCACGCATGAAAATTAGTGATGCTTGGGCTCGGTTTTCTGAAGACAGAGCCCATCCGAATTTAGGGGATCTGAGTAGGCTCGCGAGCCGGCTCGGTACTTTCACGCGTCCTCAGATCTGAATCGAGGCAAAACGTCATTGTTGCGTTGTGGGATCTTGCAGTTTTTGGATTCCATAAGTACCTCCCTCCCCAGGATATCCAGCACATTGCTCACACAGAAACAGCGGTAGCAGTGTTCTTGTCACTCTCCAGTCTCCAGTGACATTGCTCAGTGCCATTGCTCACACAGAAACAGCGGTAGCAGTGTTCTTGTCACTCTCCAGTCTCCAGTGACATTGCTCAGTGCCATTGCTCACACAGAAACAGGAGGGGTAGCAGTGTTCTTGTCACTTGACAAAAATTGACTGGAAATGACTGCAAATTAATGTTATTGAGGTTAATAATAATGTAGGAACAAAAAAAGAGCCAAAATATGTGATTTTAGAGAAAAAAATAGGGATTTTAGGAAAAAAATAAAATCCAAAACCAAAACACGAAGTTAATCCAGATCCAAAACCAAAACTAAAACATGGGAGCCAGTGAACATCTCTAATGAAAATGTACATATATACATGTGTTCATTCGGATGCATATCAAGATGCATCCAGTTGTACATGACTACTCTACGCACCAGGTTTATTTCAGGACAGAGAGAATGTAGAAATTGTGCTGAGAAACCATAGAGACATCTTACAGATGTGGATTCCAGTGTTCGCAGTAAATGTTAGAGTCGCGTTACCCTATTCATACACAAAATAATAATGTAATGAAGTGTCATCAGCATAAGAGAGAATTTTGCCTTGACAGATATTAATAAATGTGTTTGCCATATAAATTATAATTAAATACGTCCACAAATACAGAAAACAAATTCAATGCAATTAATGACAACCATGTGTTGTTTCCTTTTTATAAATAAAATGAGAATCTTTCCTGCAGGAGTCCAACCGAAAATATCAATTATGCAATGCGAATAGACGTCCACGTCTTCATATAATATAGCAGGCGCACTAATGATGTAAGTACTGCATGAGTCACTTAATGTAAATCTAAATATAATCAATGAGGTTATTGGTATATGTATAGAGGCCAAGATTTTAGGATCTCAAGTATTTAGCTTCTTAACTAGACTATATGTGTTTGTGCATACAGATGTATAATATATATATACATATATATATATATATATATATATATATATATATATATATATACCTTTATTTGTATTACATTACATCTACCAGATGTATTTTCGGCAGTATTAGTTGAGATATTGTAGAGCTGAACTTGGAGGCATTAGCACCGCAGCCAGATACACGCGACATATTGACAATTTTACAAGACTAATTCATCAAACTTGTAGATCTGTCACCCAAATATATTTGTCATTATTTCTTTAGGGATTACCAAACAACTGCTGTAGGTTTGCGGAAATTGATACCGGAGACATCAATGAATCATTTATGCATATTCCTATAAATTATTATTATATGTTTGTCAGTCACAACAACACCAAAGGACAAGTAGGAGACGTTAGAAGTATAATATTGGTATATATAAAAGAATTAAGGAATGGTTAAATAATGGGTTATTATTGTATAGGTCAGGACCTAAAACATGTAAACCCATAGTGTGTCATCATGATTCTACAATTGTGTTTTACAAAAGAAATATTTATTATTATTATTATTATTATTATTATTATTATTATTCCAATCTCCTGTTTGTAATATTCATTTGTAATAATATGTTTAAATAGAGAACAGTAAAGAACAGTAATGTAATTACAATTAAGTAGAGAGCTGGCAAATCTCCCGCATCCCGTTACTGACACCCCAAAATGACGCGATTTGCGGTGAATCACGTCATTTTGGCCCCGCCCCCACGGCAAAACGGCATTTCCGTTGTGCGGGGTGGGGCCAAAATTATGCGTTTGGCTGCGCCCCGCCCTCTCCCGCCCTCCAGTCATGCCCCTCTCCCGGAAAGAGGTTCGAAAAAGTAGGCAAGTATGGTTTACATCTCCCGGTGATGGAAGCTGTGTGGTTTTAGGCGATCCTAGCTAAATGCGGCCTTGGTGAGGTCATGCACCTTGAATTGCTTCCTTCTGAAAAGGTAGAGTGAAGGAGTTGCCCATATCAACCAATCAGATTCTAGCTATCATCCTCTACTACATATGTACTACATAAATGATAGCTAGAATCTGATTGGCTGCTATAGGCAACACATCCACCTTTTCTTTTTAGAATATTTACCTTTTAGTTTAGTGACATGAGATTCAATAGGTGGAAATAACTCATTTACAGGGGCTTTCCTTGGGTAGTAGTGGTCGGCCCCAGAGTTTCTTTCTCCCTGCAGTATGACTGCAAGAGATGCAGGTAATCAGAAATCGTCCTATACAATGCGATTACTTTTTCTTACCATCCAGACGTAATTTTAAATGAAATTTTACCTCAGTGCCACACACATATCATGAAATTAATGTATTAAATATGATAGTTAGCCCCACCTGCTACAATTTTATTAAGCCAAAGCATGCATGTGGCTATGAATTTTTTCCCAAGGCACTATGTGGTTCTTTTTTTACTGTAATATCAAGCAAGCTTGATAAAAAAATAGCCGCAGCACTAATGTTTTCATTGCTAAATATGGTAGCAGCTGTATGGCAATATAAATGCCCACATATGTACACAAAACAAAAAGACAGTGATTGTTAGCGCTTATCTTTAACACAGCATATCTGTGTGTGTCTAGCAAAATGAAAACATGAGGTATTGGTTCATATTTTGATCAAAACATTTAAGCCTGCATCCCAACGTCAAGGCCACCTCATTGTATGTAGTTCTAGTATACTCCAGATAAGTTTACATATATAGCTGTAAATGTTGTTTGAGCTCCCTTACATAAGCCAACTAGTATTTTAGATTGAATGGTCTTTTATTTTAAAACCTGAAACATTGATCCTTAAACTGATTCCCAGATTTAGACTATGCCTGGACAGACATTTTTTTATTCTAAAGTGTGACAAAGCAGCAACTACCATCCCCTCGGTTTTTCTCCAGTCCTCACGAACTGCCAACAGCTCATCTTTTCAGGATACTTTTAACCATCCACTACAAGCCAGTTTCGCCAGGGATCTGGACATGGCTCAGATGCCCGACCTTTTTATGGTAAATTGGGTGAAAGAAGATTTACTAGCTCTGCAATAAGCTTAAAAACTTCAATATCATCCAATGATAATAGACCTTAAGGGGTAAATGTATTAATGTGCGGATTGTGTCTGGATGATGATCATCATTTATTTATATAGCGCCACTAATTCCGAAGCGCTGTACAGAGAACTCACTCACATCAGTCCCTGCCCCATTGTAGCTTACAGTCTAAATTATCTAACATTCACACAAACAGACAGAGTAGGGTCAATTTGATAGGAGCCAATTAACCTACCAGTATGTTTTTGGAGTGTGGGAGGAAACCGGAGCACCCGGAGGAAACCCACGCAAACACAGGGAGAACATGCAAACTCCACACAGACAAGGCCAGGGTTAGGAATTGAACTCATGACCTCAGTGCTGTGAGGCAGAAGTGCTAACCACTGAGCCACCGTGCTGCCCATGGATGATGTGGTCAGATGTTACCAGGAATTGAACACCTCTAATGGGGCACTTGCGGCTGTCATAGAGGAAGGAGTCATGTACATGGTACTGTACAATAAAGTGCGTGTCAGGGACAGATGAGCAAAGTTGTGGCAGAACCGTTCACAAAGGTGCGACGTTCAGATAATGCAATCTTAATGTTCCGCTTTGCTTCACCTTTACGCACTATGGGTGTGAGTCATTAAGGAGTGTATCCCTCGAATGTGTGCTTATCGTCAGCACAAAACACACAGCGCATGGTCAGAAGTGGACGATACAAATTAGAACACAGCCACGTCCAAGTCACCTCTGAGCGCAAAGACATGTACTACAGCCAGCAATTTTGAGGAGTGAAGGGGGTTAGAAATGGGCCAATTCACGTGGGCAATATACAGTGAGAGCGTTCCCGTGCAGCCACGCCCAAGTCAGACTCAGGTGCATGCAAAAGTGCACTGGTTTTCTGCCGTATCTCTTGCTCCAACTGGGGGGCTAGTTTAAGTTCCAAATACTAGTGCTGACGGCAGATTATGCACGCTATAACGTGTGTCTGCAATTAGGAGCAAGTGTAAAAATGTATTATATGTACAGTAGACATTAATGCAATTGAAAGAGTAAAATATATAATTTTTTTTTTAAAATTTTCATGTACAATCATACATGACTATTTTATTGACAGTTAAAATTAATTTTTTTTTCTTTTTATTCCGGTGCGTTCTTTTGAGATTTTATATTCCACATTGGTATTGTACCTATCCTGCAGTGTCTGGTCTAGTAGACAAGAGTAAAACTACACCTGTAGTCATCATCACACGTATCTGTAGATCCGTTCCTTGTTGCAGGGAGTGCGCAGAGTGGTTTAAAACAAACACAAGGGGCCTGAGTCATTAAGGAGAGCAATGCAAAAAAAAGAAGTAACTTTGCAACTTGGCAAAACCATGTTGCATTGGAGGGGGAGGTAAATTTAAAATGTGGGGACAGATCTATAGTTGGGGAACGGCATGTCCTAAATCAACTTTAAATTTCAATGTAAAAATAAAGCTATCAAGTATTTGTGTGCTACATGAAAAAGCAGCCAGTATTTCCCTTACATTCAAAAAATAAATTAATTTGCGCCCCTTGCATTGTAACATGGTTTGTCCACGATCAAATTTACTCCTCTTTTTTTGTCTTGCTCTTCTTAATGACTTAGGCCCTAGATGCGTTCTGTATTCGTGCCTTAATGACTCAGGCCCTGTACTTGTAAATTCTGCATGCTACATTTAGCAGAATTTCCAGTCTCTAAATAGAGCTAGCACAATGATGGGGACAGTTTATTCTGCTCTGTGGTGTGGTGAGGAGATAATAAGGTAGAACATTGATAGGGGAAATCCAAGCAGAACAAAAAAGATGGACGGAATTCGGTACGGAACACCACGGGCCAAATTCTGCTGGAGCAGCTTGTCTCCATGCAGAATACGTGAATATTCCATTGAGCAGTTTTGCAATTTCTCTCCTCTGGCATCAGGCAAGAACTGGTCCGTTACTCATAAGATGCAGGCGAGACATTAATCAGTCAACTGAAAATGTAATTAAATTCTTAACCTGAGCTCCTAGTACTTAACGTCATTGTGATGTATCTCATTTGCTGGGTCATATATTGTAAAGGCTATTGGAAATAATCACTATATGTGAGCTGCCAATTTGTTCAGATTTTCACATAACTAAAACACAGACCTGGAGAATTTCCATTATACATTATTGGTGTGAGAGACTGAAGGGTAATGTCAGTGTTCTCAAAGTGATAGTGAAAATTGGATGAGCTTGTAATGTCTCCATGTTGCTTGGCTTTGTGCTTTTCCCCCCTATAATGGATTTGTTCTTTGTCTTTGGGGGAAGCAAATATTTTTGAAGAAGCTTTCAGCCAGGACTGATGATGGCAAGTTATTATCAGTGTTGGCCAAGAACTACAGGACCAAACCCAAAAAAAAGCCTAAAACGGAGTCCAGTTTACACAGGATGATCTAAAGATTTATTTGTTTTAAGGAGGAGAACGATTTGAACCATGTGACTCACATAAATCACATATTTTAACAATGTGTTCAAAGCTCAAGGACACTGTTTTTGCAAGGTTTATTAAGAAATTAATTTATATAATAATATCCCTGTTGCAAGGTTTCACCCAGCGTCCATAAAGGTGTAACTACTGCTTGCAATGCTACTGTAACAGTCTGCAGTCAGATTCAGAGTCCAGGGGGAGGAGAAAAATACAAACTGAGATAGGTTCATTAGAAGGCCAGTAGCTCAGACTGGTGAAATGTGACAAAGTAACTGTACACTGTACAATGTACAAGCAGTTAAGGCTTGGAAGAATAAAGCAAAAGTGAATAGTAATCAAATACATTACAGGTGGAAGCACAATAATCTGGTACAGTGGAAGTGGAGGGGACTATCTTTAATAGGAAGTCAGGCAGCATATGAACTGGAAAAGCCATATATCCGTTACATAAGGCACTGTCCAAACCAATGAAAACTTACTCAGCGAACCTGCTGACTCATCAGAAGCTCTGGATTTGAATACTTACACTTTTCTTGGAGTGCCATTGTTTTGTCTAAGTCCCATAAGCTCTTTATCTACTTCCATAGCATGTCCATCAGTCCTACTCATGTGATAGCCCTCTCACAAATGAAAGAACTTGGCTTCATTGTAACAACCCCAGCGTTACAGATGTGCACCCCCCCCCCCCTCAGTGGTAGCAGGTGAGGTCACTGGGAAGGCACTGTATGTATCTTCATACAGTTATGTGGGCATCCACATCATTGGTTGGGGTGTGGCCAACAACGAAAAGTAAAAGTGCCCAGAGATGGAGATAGTAAGATCATGTCGGGACCCGAGTCTTTAATGACTTGGGTTTCCACTTCTGGGAGAAGGAATGTCATCTTGACGGAACAGGAGAGGAGGAGGTCCTGGGTCCCCCGGCTTATCTGTGAAGTGGCTCCTCAGCACAGCCTGGTGGGATAATTGGATAATAGATGGGGAAGAAGACCCCATGTGGAAGGGTGGATTGCTGTATAAAGGAGTGTGGCAGCATTTCAGAATTGCTAAAGAGGACCCCTGCACAAAATATTAGTTGCAGTACAGTAGATGGCATAGCCTTGACTTAGCCTCGACTTAGCTGATGCACAGGAGAGCAGGAATAGGGTTGTACTACATTACATTCTGACATTCAACGGTTTACAGATGATTCAAAGCATGACTTAGAGGGCAGAGCTTTTAGAATAACAGGCAGGAAAACAACAGAGAGGAAGAATAAGAGATGCAGCTCCAACACCCATGCAAGTTCAGCACCTGTTCAGAGAGATACAATAATCATGTCTAGTGTATACATTATTCTGTATTCATCTTTAGGTAAATACATTTTTGGGGTTAAAGTGCATTTAATAGAGGTCTTATAGAATGAATAATCCTAAGAAAAACATTTTTAAATATTCTGCAAACCTGGAATGTTCTATGTATGACTGTGAGTAATTAAAATAATTACCCTGCAATAACTGAACTATATATACTTAGTTAAATCTGTCCTGCATAACAGTCTTACAATCCCAGCTGAAAGCTGATCGCTTGAGAACCTATGGACCAGACTAGAATGGGTACGGAGGGGTGAGGGCTTAAATTTCATCATTAGCTTAATTGAGCTTCAGATTCCTAAAAAACAAACTGAAACTATTGTTGTGTTCATACACACTTTAATGATTGCAAAGTTCTGACAATAAATACAAGTAACTCCTTAGTTTGCTATATCGATATTTTTTAAATCAATTTTAAGATAAACAAGTTTCACTGGCATAAAAACAAAAGATTAACTGGCACTGCAGGGGTGTCAGTGCAATCTAATGTAGCAAAATGTTGAAAAATATTCAGTCTTTCAATACAGTTGCAAACTGGCCCTAATATCCAGGTATAGTTAGTTATAGGTTATATAGATTTCTTCCTTGAAATTTCAGTCCCTGGAAATGTCACCATTTTTCAATATTGACCATTTCTAAATTATTCTTGTGCTGTATATCAGAAGCAATCATCGCTATCTATGCTTCTTCTGTAGACTAATAAAGTTAATAGAGAATTTCTTTAAATGCTGTATTTTAAAATGGCAAAGCAATCACATTATATTGAAGCTCAATAAGCAAGTCATGATGGAGATTTTATTGCATCAAGATCTCTGTATCTAGTTTCATAGTGTAACAATACTCACTCTCTTAGATAGAAGAAGTGCGGGGACACAATGCAGCGATCGCATCATCACAGCGCTGGGGTCATGAGTTCAATTCCCAACCATGGCCTTATCTGTGTGGAGTTTGTATGTTCTCCCCGTGTTTGCATGGGTCTCCTCCGGGTGCGCCGGTTTCCTCCCACATTCCAAAAACATACTAGTAGCTTAAATGGCTGCTATCAAAATTGACCCTAGTGTGTGTGTGTGTGTATGTTAGGAAATTTAGACTGTAAGCTCCAATGCGGCAGGGACTGATGTGAGTGAGTTCTCTGTACAGGGCTGCGTAATCAGTGGCGCTATATAAATAAATGGTGATGATGATGATGATTGCTCCACGGGAGGCGTGGCCAAAAGGATTCATTCTGTGACAAGTTGCACCATCAAGTTCCACGTCCCGCCTACTTCACTAGGAATTGGGCATTATGCGGGAGGGAGGCCTGCTCTCTCAACACTCCCAGAGAGGTACCCAGAATTCACGAGTCTCCTGGACATTCCGGGAGAGTGGATGAGTATGTCTCACACACGTGTAGCAAGATGTCATATTAATGTCACAATTACAAGTATCTAGGTGGTGTCACATGACTAAAAGGAATATGGCATAGGTAACATGTAACAGTGTGAATTCTGTTTTTCCTCCACCCACATAAGGTAACTGTACTCTAACCCTAAAATGCAGTAACCCACCTCACACCCCAGAGATTTCTCTGCCCGATGTCCTGCAATAATTTACCACTCCTTGGCAATGGCAGCAGTTGGCCAATAGATAACATGTTATCAGAGGATCCATTTTAACTCAGCACTAATATAGACCAGATTTGAAAACAGATAACCCCTATTGTTTTTGGCAAATATGTCAATATCAGCATGTTACTACAGAAAAACGCCAGGCACACAGCTATTCCAAACTAGCGGATAATCACCCGTGCAACACATACATAAGCCTTCTCCAGGAGAGGAAATTCAGTTGAGATAGATGATGAAGGACAGTTAGGGCTAGATTTACTAAGCTGCGGGTTTGAAAAAGTGGGGATGTTGCCTATAGCAACCAATCAGATTCTAGCTATCATTTTGTAGAAGGTACTAAATAAATGAAAGCTAGAATCTGATTGGTTGCTATAGGCAACATCCCCACTTTTTCAAACCCGCAGCTTATTAAATCTAGCCCTTAGGGTTGACAGCAGCTGGCGGTTTGAAGATTTCTACAGTAACCAATGAATTTTTTGTGTTCCCACGTTCAGCTCTTTCTCTTTGTTCCAACCGTGTCGTCGAACCACCACAGGGGCAAAGGCAGGATTTGTAGAGGGGGGGTTTCCACACCACGCCACCAGTAGACGTGACCAGCATGAGAGCATGGCTATAATATTAGACAGTGCTTGGTTGCTCTCCGACTCTTCCTATCCCCATGCTACATGAAAAAACAGTCGGTATTTAACTTATGTGCGAAACAGAAAACTAATTTGCACCCCTTGCATTGTACCATGGTTTTGTCCAGGAGACTGAAATAAGAAGTTTCTCAAGTTAAGATCCTTAATGAATCAGGCCCCATGTGTGGAAGATATGGAGTGAAGAGAAAGGAATGGAGGGAGCAGAACTCTGAGCAGAGACATTAATAGACATCATCAGATTAGGAAAGACCCAGAACCATAAGCCAAATTTCACCAAAGCAGATACTGACACTGGTACATTGACTAACCTACATTGTTGGTAGTGGGAACATTGCACACTGGCTCTCTGATGTACTATACATAGTGCTTCCTCCTATCCTGTTTTTGTAGACAGTCCTGGGGGTATATTTACTAAACTGCGGGTTTGAAAAAGTGGAGATGTTGCCTATAGCAACCAATCAGATTCTAGTTATCATGTATTCAGCGCATTCTGCAAAGTGACAGCTAGAATCTGATTGGTTGTTATAGGCAACAATTCCACTTCTTCAAACCCGCAGTTTAGTAATTATACCCCCTGGTCTTCGCCTGGGTGTCTCCTGCAGCTAAATCTCAATGTAAAATAGTTGGGAGAACTATTAATATCTAGACGCTCACCAAGAATTTTACAGTCTTCTACAGTATAATGAAAACCCTCTCAGACACTTCCATACCGCTTATTAATTTGAATGTCATTTTTGTGAACTTTTACTTTTTATGAAAGTGCGAAGAGTAAAAAAAAAAATCCACAGCTTCAAGTTTCTGAGCTTTCATCTGCTGAAATACAATGATATTTTTTGTTATAGCTGAAAGAAATATAATCTTTAATTAGTTTAAAATAACTTATTCATTCCCAAATCCAGGTACCAAGTCCACGTGTTACAGTACAAACACTGGTTCTTTGACGAATGATCATCCATTTTTTTTTGACAGGTATTGATTTGGCTATATTGTGTTCCATGCTTTTGTGAAGTAAACGTTTGACGTTCGGCCCCATAATTAATGCCACCGTATAGGAAACGTACAGGTAAGGACATTTGATATTGAATCTTGACTCTAGTATTACATTGTTGTGACCTTTATTTATAGGCATTCAATGCTGCTATGAACTTTATGTTTCAATTGTTTTTGTATCTTTATAGGATTTTTATTTTTCTTCTTTAAACCCTTGTAAATATGTAATAGTAACAAATGAAATGGTAATTTTAACCTATTTACAGTAGAACAAGATACAAGTTCAGACCCAACTTTACATAGTCACATTCTATCCTAAATAAGTTCAAAGTGTATTAGTTTTTCCAGCTCTAATATCAAATTTACCCAACCACCCCCTTCCCTATAAGAATACTTTGGTGAAGTTCCCTCCCCCGGGATCCCCACAATTTGCTATGTTTAGCAGGGTCTCAGCACTCAGATATTGGAGCACTCTCCACGCTCGAATTGTATGATCTGCTGTCACTTTACAAACAGTAATTGGTGTAGTGGATGGGATCTAGTGGAAGAGGATGCCAACGCCTCCCCAATCGACCAATCAGGGTTCAAGGCAGAGTAACCATAGCGATGGAATGTGTATATAAACATGATTATCTTCATACAGTACACAATGTATATAGTATGGTATTAATAATTATAATATAGGCAATTTATTGTATTATATATTAATAATGTATTATATACACTATGCACTGCATTAGGAGAACAATTTATCTATCTATCTATCTATCTATCTATCTATCTATCTATCTATCTATCTATCTATCTATCTATCATAAACTGTTGAAAAATGTGCACTAAGAACCTCATGTTTGTTGTAGAAGAATTGATATCACTGCAGAGTTCAATGGATATCTGTCTTTAATAATGTAGAAATATGGTTTTCGGGCCTGAGTCATTATGGAAAGTAAGGCAAAAAGAAGGAGTAAATGTTCTCCGGGACGAACTATGTTACAATGCAATAGCTTTAATTTTACACTGAAATGTAAAGTTGATCTAGGACATGCCCTAATCAAACTATAAATCTGTCCCCACATTTCAAATTTCAATGCAACATGGTTTTGCCCAGATGCAAAGTTACTACTTTTTTATGCTTTGCTCTCCTTAATGACTCAGTCCCTTAGTGTTTAAAGTACCCTGCATCTGCATTTTGGATTATGTAGTGTACAGGTCACAACAGTGTAGCCTTTGAATTTACTTGTAAATTAGGGTGTGCAGATCAATACTATTGGAATTTTTTGTGTTTTGATGGTTGTGACTGCATTCTTATTTGGGCCAACACCTTATCCAGAGACAGAACTATAACCATCACAGGGTATGAGACTATAGCCCCTGCGGAAAACGACCAGACGCACACAGATCTTACCTGATTATGATGCAACCCGTTGGACATCCACAAAAGGACTCCGGGTGGGGGTTTAGCGATTGTCCTTAAAGTTTTGTATCAGTTGTCTTTGCAGAGATTCCTCAACGTCTCGCCAAATACAGATTTTCTTTTACTTAACCTCGATCCGCAGGGAACACACAAGGACAAACAAACACAAAGACAGGGACAACTCACCAGCACCTCTGATTTCTTGATCGCTGTGTACTCTCTCACTCAGCGGCTGTGGGGACAAACAAAACAAAAACCTACCTGCATTGCACCCTACTCACAGCGAAATACAATACAGTGGATAGGGGAGGATTGTCCCACAGGTCTATTGCCTGAGATATATATACGGCCACTGGTTAATGTTTGAATAATATACTGTATGTCTTGCCTTACTCCTAAGCTCTGAGCCTGAATTTGCCGGGCAGGCTTCTTAGTCTGAGTTAAACTGTGCTCAAAGAATATTTGAATTAAAGATTAAAGAATGTAAGCTAAAGGGTCCCCTAGGCCTTGTTCCCACCCATCTGTGCTAAGGACATAGCCTGGCTTTTCCAAGGGGGGTGCATATTTTTTTTGTGCTAGCCCAACTTCCCAAGGGGATCAATTTTATGCTTAACAGGCTGGGCCTGAACCCCTCTATACAGGGTGAGGCCACACTACAAATCTTCCTATTATTGTGGGATTAGCCCATCCTGTCATAGTCCAGTGCTGGTGGCAGGTTTTATGGGGAAAGCCCACGCCGTCAGTTCCTCCTTATTTGCGGCAGCCACTCATCTTCATTATGTTGATAATAATGACTGGCTTATCTAGTATGTGACCGCTTTAAGTGTATCTTGATGGGCTTTAAGCATCTATTTATGCGGCCACATTCGTGCACACTACGTGTACATTAAATTGTGCTCAACGTAAATCGAGGCCCTATACATGGATATATGTTCTACTAACATCAATGCTTTGTATCTATTTTCTGATGAACATTTCCCTTTACAAAGTGGAAAATTAAATAAAACAAAAACAGCAACAATGTAGACATTTAGGGCCTCACGTAGTCTGACGCAAATCCAACTGATCGGAGCATAAATCACTTTTATACAAGGATCCGTCTCAGTCTTGCCCTCTGACTGAGACAGACCTCCCCCGGCACCTCTCGGCACTTAGAGAGGTGGAACGGGGAAGGTAGTGGGCAGGGCTCTCAATGTAAAGACGTGTTCACGCACTTTACCTGCTACGCTGAGTTGAAAGCAGCCACAGTTAGGTCTTTAGGAGACGTATCTTTTGTGGATGCTTTCTCCTGGTGCAACGGACCTTGATGTATTAAAAAAGAAATAATAAAATATTTAAATGTAAAAAAAACTAGGTGTGCACCCCCTCCTAAACAACCTAACCAACCATGGTGCTGTTTGGGGTTGGATAAGCACAACTAGTTTTACAATAATTAATTTATTTATTCATTTATCTACTTTACAGTGCCGCTGTGACTGATACACTTAAGTGAATCATGCACAACGGCCCACAAGGCAGAGAGTTGTGTTTGTGCAATTTGCATAGTGATCTACAGATCTGTGCGATCTGGAATCCTCTGCAAGTGACAGGATGCAACTTACACTTACGACTTCAGTGTAAATTGCACCCAAATCTACATCAGGCCATTAATATCTGTGATTTACTGAATTTTTCTGTTCTGAAAACAACCGTACACTCTTCCCCTGGAAATTAACTGCAAACTATTAACTTTACATGTTGTTCCCCTAATACTACATCACTACAAAAACATCTGCAAAACAGTCCGATTTTATTAGTGCTGGCTGCACTCGTTGCCAGATCCTGTTCATGACCTAATACAGCTCAGTAAACAATAAGTTTCTTTGCTGCTGTTACGTGACATGGATTTCTGTGCTGGCATGTGCGAAGAAAAGCAATTGCTGAATTTTATATTTTACAGGCTTAAATCTGATTGACGTTTATCTAAATAAAAATTTCTTGTATTGGTTTAGATATATATATATATATTTTTTTTTGCAAACTAGCAAAAGTGAACAGTAATAATCGTTATCTATCTTGTTATAGTCTAATTTTTGTAAAACATCTATATTCAAAGAACCCTGAGTTTTTAATATTGAGCAATTATTCCATACTTGCCTACTTTTGAAGGCAGCTGTCGGGAGGGGGTCCGTCGAGGGGGGCGTGGCCATGCGTGGTGCGCCGTTAGGCTCCGCCCCTGTCAATCTTAGGGGCCACAACATCGCATTTAGCCCTGCTCCCACCATATTTAACAACGGCGACAGCTGGATCCGGAATTTTTGCCTGCTCTCTCGGGAGTCCGGGAGAACCCAAAAAATTTGTGAGTCTCCCGGACATTTCGGGAGAGTAGGCAACTATGAATTATTCAGGTATCAATTATCAGTATGGTGTCTGCTGTATATGTTTATTGAAGGTGAATATTTAAGATGGGGTCTGTTTCCACTCTTTCCTCTGTATTTGCCTCCTCGCGGTCAATTCGCGCTGCTATCTGCTGGGTGGGTGGTCCTGGAGGAGGAGTTCCAGCACAACTGAATGATAATGAAATCAATCATTACCATGTTGGGAGATCTGCCAATGCTATGAGCCAGTACATAGAGACTGAGGTAGCAAGTTGTTACCAGTGGCGGATCCAGGGGGTGGGCGATCGGGGCGATCGCCCTCCCTAGCAGACACTTGCTGCTGACGGCTGCACACAGTATGTGCAGGTCCGTCCAGCCGTGACAGGCAGGGACAGTGTGCTGCCCGGCTGCTCTGACTGTGTTTAAAACACAATCAGAACAGCCGGGCAGCACACTGTCCCTGCCTGTCACGGCTGGACGGACCTGCACATAGTGTGCAGCCGTCAGCAGCCTAAGATGTTAGAAAGGGGCGGGGCCTTAATCGGCCCCCCCCCCCCTATCTCGCCCCGGGTACAGCATTTTTCTAGATCCGCCCCTGGTTGTTACTTGTCCCTAACTTACTGGCACAGGTTTAAAAGGATAATTCTTTCCAAAAAGATTTGGTCCTCGACTGATCGCACAAGATTAAATGACAATAGGGGGATTTCGCAAACCTTCTAAATAGGAAAAATGGAGGTGTTAGAATCTGATTGCAAGTGTTCTCCCCAGAAAATTGTGCCAGCTGCATGGCATTAAGAAGTAGCCAGGTGGTGGCAGCTTAAATATATTTTATAGACTCTGGAGAATATTGCCCACACTTATTAAGTGGTAAAATGTGGCAGCAGAATAGCTTTTAGTTCCACGGGCTAAGTTCTTCCCCCTCTGTATTTTTAAATAGTGTTATAAGGTATACTATCACTGTTTTATTGTCTATTTGTTACATGATGCTTTCAAACCATATCTCTGGCATCCATGCAGTTGCTCCGCTTTGCACTGTGTGGATATAAATTAATCGTTTCCCCTGCTCACTGTTTTCTCTGTTCTACTCAAGCTTGGTGCGTTGTAGGATCTTTCTTATAAGCTAAATCATTTACCCTAGGTAGATTGTCTCTTGCAGTCCTGGAATATATAACACTCTATAGTTGCTTCACAGCCTCCAGCCTCCTCCTTAGCAGCTTTTCGGGGTAGATAGAATCTTATTGGTTACTACAGGTAACACCTCAACTTTTATTAATTTGCAGCATTCGTATTCACGCTGATCGTATATTGTTCAGTATTCAGCGTTACATATACAGTCCATATTTCAATAGCTCCAGATTGTTCCTATCCTAGTCATTTGCATATTATATTGATCTAGCGAGTATAATTAAAATATTCCAAAACCACAGCGAACACCGACGCGCGTTTCGCTGTTTAAGCTTTAACAAAGCATCACAGTAACGCAGGTGCAGAGCAACTCGAAGAATGAGGACACAACCAGGGAGAAGTACCCAGGAAATACAGTGTGATTGGTATGGGCAACATCTCCACATTTGATTTTTAGAAGGTTTGATAAATCTACCCCTTGTCTAATTTAGCATTATCCTCAGCAGGCCTGTGTCTAAGTGAAGCAGAGGCTGGGGGTTATATTTACTAAACTGTGGGTTTGAAAAAGTGGAGATGTTGCCTATAGCAACCAATCAGATTCTAGCTGTCATTTATGTAGAACATTCTACAAAATGACATCTAGAATCTGATTGGTTGCTATAGGCAACATCTCCACTTTTTCAATTTTTAAATACACCCCTGAGAGTCATTTCCACACCTGCACAGGAGCTTATTCAGAGCTAGGTGCAAACTCTACTTTACAAGGGGTGCAAGTGCAAAAAATATTGCTGCTTGCCAGCTGTATTTTACATTGCATTTTTTTATTCAGGGGCACATTTTACACTCAGTAGTTGCATTTGCATCTTTTGAGCCGAGGGAATGAGAAAAAAATCAACTGATGGAATTAATAATTGTGTTAGGTGTTGGTGCTACAGTGTAATTTTTGTCAGGATTAGGATATCTTAGTAATATTCTAAAAGAAGAGGCAAGAGGATGAGACGGGGGTTAGCAAGCCAATATGTATAAGCCTACAGTCTATAATTAATAAATTAAGATATATTTGGCCATGCCTTTAAGAGCAGGAACTAAATTAGTGATTTTTCTTCAATATTTTCTTACCCATTAACCTCGGACCATTGGTTCCATTGTGTAATATTTCATAATAATCTCCCGCGCCTCCCAATAGGGGGTCTGGTAAATTACACTAATTGGATGTTCTGTTTCTCACCTTTATAATATATGTACAATATAAATTTCTGTTCATGGAACTCTCAAACAATAAGGTAAAATTATACCAGAGAACCAACAAACCTCTATTATTATTTCCATTGTACTATTTAAATATCTGTGTAAAGAATGTGACATGAGCCCAGGCATATCAACGTGACACCTACAGCAGGTTATTACTATATATAAAACTACAGTCTCAACTGTTAGACGTTGACAAACGGAGAAAAAAAAACATGTTTTGTCTAAATGAAATGAATATTAAAATGTCCAAAAAAAATAAGTAAATGAAATGTCCAGATGGCGCAGCGAGCAGGGCTATCTCTCATTATAAAAGCAGCATATGCATATCAAATCTTCATGTTTGTACCCTCAGGTGAGAGCGCTCCATGTAATGTATTCAGGAACATGCTCAGTAGTTCCACTTCTTGATCCTGTCTTATTCTTCTTTATTGCAACATCTATTCTGGAATATTATGCCCTTCATCTGCAGATAGAGCTCGCTGAATAAAAAGAGACACTTTACCAAAATTGTTAAAAAGTGTATTTCTGGTATATCTCCCTCAAAGCTCTGCAATGTCATTATCATCATCATTTATTTATATAGCGCCACTAATTCCGCAGCGCTGTACAGAGAGCTCACTCACATCAGTCCCTGCCCCATTGGAGCTTACAGTCTAAATTCCCTAATATCGACACACACTCACACAGACAGGCAGACAGAGAGGCTAGGGTCAATTTTGATAGCAGTCAATTAACCTACCAGTGTGTTTTTGGAGTGTGGGAGGAGCACCCGGAGGAAACCTACGCAAACACGGGGAGAACATACAAACTCCACACAGCTAAGGTCATGGTCGGGAATCGAACTCATGACTCCAATGCTGTGAGGCAGAAGTGCTAACCACTTATATTCAGGAGGGCAGCATGGTGGCTTAGAGGTTAGCACTTCTGCCTCACAGCACTGGGGTCATGAGTTCAATTCCCGACCGTGGCCTTATCTTAGTGCAGTTTGTATGTTATCCCCGTGTTTGCATCGGTTTACTCTGGGCACTCTGGTTTCCTCCCACACGCCAAAAGCAAATTGACCCTAGTCTGTGTTTGTGTGTGTGAGTTAGGGAATTTAGACTGTAAGCTCCATTGGGGCAGAGACTGATGTGAGTGAGTTCTCTGTACAGCGCTGCGGAATTAGCGGCACTATATAAATAAATAAGTGGTGATGCATAATGCTAGAAAAACTTACAAAGATGAAATGACTGTCTCAGTGCTGCAGTCATTCAAATTCATGCACTGCAGATTCAGTTCTTTATTAATTCTTCAGGCCGTGATGTGTGGAGGATAGAAATCTGCATTAATGACTGTTATTGTGGCATCTGTTTTAGGGAAGGATAACATTAATATACTTCCTTCCTCCACCCTATGAACTCAATCTGAATAACATGATGAGTTTCACGTAATACAATGTAAAATGTATTTAATGTAGGACTGACCAGAAGGGAAAGACCTTGGCGTGAGTTGATCAGCTCAACATGTGTTGCAATATGTTGAAGGAACATTTCCTGTTTTTAGTACAGAGTGCAGTTTGAAGTGGCTAAAATAGAATTAATGATGTCTTTAGTGAGAGCAGAAGATGGATGGGGTGTATTAATGTTATCTGGGAAGCATATTAGTGTCATATTTGTGATATTATTGTATTTATGTATGTTAAGGCATTTTTGCAGTGATGGATGGGGGAAGGGGGCGAACCAATATTTGGTTTGGGGACCCGTAGGGTCTTAATCCAGCTCTGGCCTCTAGGTAGGAACAAAAGAAAAAAAAAGGCAGCAACGTCTAATAATTAGAAAGATAAAATAAGGGCTTTACTCACCAATAACACAATAGTGCAACATTTTGATCCGTAGAAGAGGTGTTGCAGTTGCAGGACAAGGATTTCTGAAGATGGCTAAAGTACTTAGTAAATTTATACTGTAGAAATGTTTATTATAAATATAAAAGGAAATAGTAACTATGATTGTGCACATTTTTAGAACCTCGTCAACAAGAGTGAGTAAGAGAAGTAACAGGCTTTGTGTGATGTATGAAAAGTAATGCATTTGATAAATGATGTGTGATGAATGTATGACAACTAGTTTGCATGTACTTTACCCCATCATGGCAATAGAGGGCGCTGTTCACTGCTGATATTTACAGAATACTTTTCATACAATCCGTGCATTAATGTGAAGTGTAAGGTAGATCATTTTCACAAATTTTTGCAAATTTCAACCTGTGGCACGAATAGCCAGTTTAATGAAAAAACAGTCAGACAAGAACAAAACTGAGTAGGGCATCACAGTCGGATCGCAGTGCATAAGTCATCATATCTAGCAATGTACATTTGCAGGTTCAGTGGTACAAAGAGCACAGGCAATATTGCAGCATGTATTTCCTGTTTGGAAGGATGTCTTCTAGGATGACAATGCCCCTAACCACAGAGCATGAGTGGTCACTCAGCAGCATTAGTCAGTAGGGTGGCTCAGTGGTTAGCACTTCTGCCTCACAGCAGTGGGGTCATGAGTTCGATTCTCAAACATGGCCTTATATGTGTGGAGTTTGTATGTTCTCCCATGTGTTTGCGTGGGTTTCCTCCGGGTGCTCCAGTTTCCTCCCACACTCCAAAAACATACTGGTAGGTTAATTGGCTGCTATCAAATTGACTTTAGTCTGTTGGTATGTTAGGGAATTTAGACTGTAAGCTCTATGGGGGCAGGGACTGATGTGAGTGAGTTCTCTGTACAACACTGCAGAATTAGTGGCGCTATATAAATAGATGATGATGATCACTGATGACTATAACATCCATAAGTCATGGACCTCTCAGCCACCTGATCTCGACCCAATTGAATATTTATGGAATCTCTGGAACAACACCTGAGGCAGGGTTTTCTACCACCATCAACCAGGTGTCAGTAGATTATATTTCTTATGAAAGAATGCTGCTGTTTTACGATTCCAGACAATGGTAGACAGGATGCCACGGTGCATGCAGACTGTACTGGCTGCACCTGTTGGCCCAACTTTCTGTTAAGTGACTTTATATTGTTGTTTCCATTGTTTGTCCATTACCTTTATATAGCTGTTTGTTAAGGTTGCACGTCTGCAATTGTTACTAGCAACAGACACGTGTATGTGTTTCCAGAGCCACCAGGAACATAACAAGAATTTACTGGGTCCTAGAGCAACATTTTTAAGGGGCCCCAATCATTCCACCTTTACTTTAATGCAAAACTCACATAAACATGCCTAAATCTGTTCCACTGGAGAGGAATATCTTGAATATTTACATCCTCGAATGTAGCCAGATAGCATGTTTATTTAGTCCTATATGTGTCCAGTTACTAATGGTCAACTCAACCAATCTATATTAAGCTGGGTACACACTACAGAAAATTACTGCAGATGTCTATAAGTCCTGATGAGCCTGTACATTTATGTGTACAAACCTACACGATTTAACTTCAGATCTGTGCTCTTCATCTGTCATAACCATCTGCTGAAAAGATTGTGAATCTATAGAGATCTGCCTACAATGCTGGCCGTGAGTGTGGACACACTTCCAAATTTCCCCGATATCATCGCTCAATCGTTGACAGAGATAGAGAATGTTTATCAAATCGAATGAAACAATACAATGTGCTTTGGTACAAGGGCCGCACTGGGACTAAAAATCAGCCCTGGCATTTAAAGTACACAGGCCTACCTCAGTTCCAGCCGTAAAGAAACTGCGCGGCGGCACCGAAAAGGGCGTGACCACATTGCGTTGTGGGTGTGGCCAACATGGGGCATTGATACATACATTATAATAAAACATTACATTTATCACGCCCTCCCAGCCACATCACGCCATCCCCCCCAGGCACATTATGACACCCCCAGCCCACTGTACTTATCTATGCCTCTGGTGCTGCTGACATCCATTAGGGTGGGAACTTCCTGTAGAGTGAACAAGGAAGCTCTTTGTCTTACAAGATTACCAAATCTTGTGATACTTAGAGCTCCTCGGATTGCTCTGCAGGGTGTGTCCTGTCCGGGAACTGGGAGCAGCTATCAGTTCCCTTCCCCTAACCAGAGGTGGATTAAAGGAACCCAGGGTATTTAAGACAGCAGGGCCCCTATTATGTAACATGGTTATCATTTTAGACAAATACACAGGCACTACTGTTAGAAGCACACAGCTTTGCTTTCACAAGCAGTACGTTGTGAAGTGGGACATACCTCCCAACTCTCCTTGCAGTCAGACCAAATCCTGACTAAGTGAGACAGTCACCCAAATTTAAGACTGCCCCACCAGATTTAGGACAGTTGGCAGACTGTCCTGCTCTCTCCTAGCTGTCTTGGTCACTTTCACCACTTGTAGCAGCTGGTTTCTTTAGCTCAATTCCTTCTTGTCTTCATCCTGGAATATTGCATGCCCTATTTTGAAAAAAAATTGGTACATGAGATTTAGAAAACTCCAACCAGACCCGGTGTTAAAACAATAGCACTCATGTTTTATAATTAGGCCTCACTCCAGTCCCCACAATAATAATATTCACATTTAATAAGAAGACCTATTTCCCTCCAACCAGCCCCAACATTAAATTAACAATATACTCATTAACTCAAAACATATTTCCCTCCCTCCAAACAGTCCCAGTAATAAATTAAATAGCATTAAAGTTTAATAAATATAGCCATTTTCCACAACCATCCCGGCAATAAATAATTCATATTCACATTTAATGAATAGCCCTCCTCCCCAAAATCAGCCCCATTTTCAATTGATAGCCCTAAACCACCCCAGCATTAAATGAAAGGTTCCTTTACCTCACCTTAAATATTTAGCCCCCACCTACACTCCACCATTAAATAGCCTACCTCCCACACTATATTAAGATCCTCCCTTCAATCACATATTATATTAAAATACTGCGCCCACACGCACACTGTTTTAAAATACTACGGCCACACTGTATGAGAATACTGTGGTCACATGCACACTGTATGAGAATACTGTGGTCACATGCACACTGTATGAGAATACTGTGCCCACACACATACTGTATGAGAACACTGTGGTCACATGCACACTGTATGAACAAACACTCTGCATGAGCACACACTCACACTCACTCACTACATATCCGGCCACACACTTACCTTATTATCTCCCTGCGCGCTGCTCCGCAGACAGAGTTTCAGTGATGTGCGGCCGATGCCAGTAATCACATGGGACGCGCTCCACGTGACAGGTGCCGTCCCATGTCATTAAAATCACATGGCCGCACATCACTGAAACTTCGTCCGCCGAGCAGCGCGCAGTGAGCTGCTCGGCGGACGGGGCAGGCATGCTGCCAGCTGCTGGATCGGCCCAACTAGCCATCGGCCCTTCTGGCATTTGCCAGAAGTGCCAGATGGCCAGTCCGGCCCTGTTTGGTACAATAAAACATGATCCTGGCTGCGTACACACTAATGCAATATCGGACCTAACACTCGTTTATTGTGTGATTGGCACGACAAAACCTGTAGTGTGTACCCAGCTTTACTCATCATCATCAACATTTATTTATATAGCGCCAGCAGATTCCATAGTGCTGTACAATTGGACTCTCTGGTATATTTGCTCTACATCACCCTCTTAATTACTAGCACTTACTTACAGATACATTAACATTGCCAGAATGATTTACCTGTCCTACTTTTCAGGTCACCGTATGTTTTGTTGTTGGGTTATTGCTTCAGCCAAGGCTGTATTTAAGTAACGTGATATAATCTACATTTCTATACAGATTGTTTTGTTTTCTTTCTCTCCTCCATTGCAGATGCAGTTTGACAGTTTGCCTGCTGCTATATACTACTTGTTTGTTGAGGAACATAAGGGAATTAGATGTATTTAAGAAACATGTCAGACTGAAAGCTGATGTCTAATTAGGAAGCAAAAGTTATTTTTTTTCTTAAATTGTTTTCAATCTGTAGTAAATAGGCAGTTTCTGGCTTCCATGTGCTGAAACTAACTTCATTATTTCTTGAAGGGACATTACACCGAAATATGTTCATTTTGAAAGCAATACACAAACTTTTGATTGATCATTCTTGCTCATTAAAGTATAACTCTTTTCTGGTTGTTGTTTTATAATGCAAATTGTTCTTCCTTCTTTGGTGACATTCATTGGTGTCAGTAGGAGTCATTTATGAACCAGAAAAGGATGGTTTGCACAGTGCGGGTTCTTACATTTATACAAAGATGTTGGTTTGTGTGTACAATATTTTTGAACTAGAAGATACACCAGACCATACATTTCAACAAATTTTCATGCTGAAAATGTCCATACATTCATTTGCATACACAAAGCAGACTCTATTTTGGTAGCTAGTTTACAAAGCTGAGCCTGTTATGGTGCCTAGTTTGCAGAGCAGACCCCAATCTGGGGGCTAGTATGCAGACTAAACTCTTCCAAATCTGGTGACTAATATGCAGTTAAAAATCCTCAAAATCTGGTGCCTAGCAAACAGAGAAAACTTTTACAAATCGGGCGGCCAATATGCTACCAGCAGATGCTCAATCTGGTAGCTAAAATGCACAGCAGATCCCACTAGTTTCTAAAGAAGTATGCAGAGTCCCCAATCTGTAGGTTAGTAGGCAGAACAGAGCTTCTCTCTTGGCTAGCATGCAGAGCAGAGTCCCAAATCTAAATCTAAAGGCTAGTATTCAGAGTAGACAACAAATCTGGCAAGTAGAACAGAGGTAGGAGTCAAAGCAGACCTTCATTCTTGTAGCTAGTATGTAGAATGGTGAATTTAGAATAGATCTACCAAGCTGGTTGCTAGTATGCAGAGCCAACCTTCAATCTGGTAGTTTGCAGATCTTTGCCTGTTCAGCAAGGTTCCCTAGCCTCCATTTACTGTGCTCTTGTCTTGGTAGGGGCAGCACACACTATTTATATGCTCTCACTGCCAGGAAGAGATCAAACATCCCACTTGCTGCTCACTTGGAAGGGAAAGCACACGGCAACTTCCCACCAAACATTGACTCTGTGCTATTACTGCCTGGAATGCAGGAAGCTTCTTTCTCTTTCTTAATGGTTCCCCTCTCTATCTGTGCATCTTATTCTCCAAAAAGTACTATAATACTCTAAACTCAGCAAAAGGCTTCTAAACCATTGACAGTTTATAGACTGAGATTGAATTTTCTTTGGTCCACGGAATAATAACATTATTGCAGTAAAGAGGCACTGCAAACTAAGTTAAAAAAAAGTCTAAAAATAAACTTAACAAATTAGTTATTTAACAAATTAGATAGAAATGGCTTTAATACTGTAAACATACATTTTTCAGAATTTGTCACGTCACTACACTGAAATAAATGTACTCCATCTGTACAGTAAATGCATTTACTGCTGGTCAATATCCTACTCTGATACTGCTGTCTGAGGCCCACAAAGTTCAGGCTCCTGGTTAGTCCCCTTGCAATTTCAACAACAAAACTGACTGGTGAACTGAAAATGTCAAACAATTTTTTATAATACTTAAAGCTTCCTCGTGTTTCATCAAGTGACTGAATCAGTTGACCTGATCTATTTACCGTTACATTTGTGCATTTTGGGCTAACATGTGGGAAATGCCAAAGATGTTCATACTACGGTAAAATATTAGATCAAAGGGCAGAGGGACATTTACTCAGAGGAGTCACAGTTAGCTTGAGCTATGAAAATCTAATGTGTCTGTTTGTTCTGTTGTGTTTGCACAGGTCAAAGCTACAGTTATTTTTTTTTATGGTAATGTTTCACAAGGTAGGATTTCCAGTATTCTGTGTTTTCAAGGTACCTGTCATGTCCTAAGTTCTAAAGATTCAATGGCGGTTATTGATTTAAAGAGCATACATGCACATATGCAGTAAGACTTAGCAACCAATCAGCATTTGACTTTGATTGATCTGGTGTTGAAAGGAGATGAATGCAAATGTTTAATCGGTTGCTATCATGATCTGTCATAAATTTAACAGAAGGGTTTACAAAAGATGCCGCAATAATAAAGGAATTATAAAAGTACAATGAATATAAATGTAAAAACTTATGTTAAATGTAAAAAAAAATGAGTAAAGTAAGATCTAAATTAAAGTAGGATGTAAAAAAAATGTAAAAACTATTAGTTATCTTGAAATAAATCCATCTTCCCAAACTAATTTAATACCTTGTAAATTAATGCTAATATATATTTTTCAAAGGACATTTTTTAAAAAACCTTTTACTCTATTTTTATTGCCTCCCAGGACACCTACAATTACATTGCAAGCAAGGACATTGTACATGAAAATGTTGATGTACTGTGTGCACTATCTATGGGCTACTTAAATAATAATGGGCCTCATGTAGCAGTAGGAGCAAAGTAGAAACAAAGGAGCAAACCATGTTGCAATGCAAGGGGTGCAAATGCACTTTTGCATGCAGGGAATATACTGGCTGCTTTTGCATGTAGCACACAAATACCCGACAGCTTTATTTTAACACTGCATTATAGAATTGATCTAAGACACGCCCCCTCCCACATCTAAATCTGTACGTATGTTTTAATTTATCCCCCCCCTCCCGCAGTGCGACATGGTCTTTCCAAGGAGCAAATTTGCTGTTTTTTTTTTTAACAGATGAAATTTTTATTGCAAATTTGGGGATGAAAGCAAAATAAGAAACATACATAATAATAGGGGAAGTAAGGGGTGGAAAGACATTAGGGGGGATACATTAAGTCACACTAAAGTACTTCAGACAATAGCAAAAATTATACATAAAAAACTGGTAGTGCTGTGTTGTTTTTGCAAAGAGGAGATACCTGTGGTGGGTCTAGGAATTATAAGTACTCCAGTCGAGCCATTTAATCAATGAGGGAGAAGCTGACGAGGAATATGGGAGGCCCAGAGTCTCAATAACGTAGCTCCTCTGGATTTTGTCCGTAACAATTAAAAGGGACGGGGGAGGGGAGACTTCCAGGATTGTGCAATAGTTGCTCTAGTAGCAATAAGGATGTGGCCAGTTACATCTCTTATGATTTTGGAGAGAAGGAAGGGTATAATTGCAGCAGAGCCATTTCCGGCGATGGGGCTAATGCTACGGAACTCACTGCATTAATCAGATTGAAAACTTCAGTCCAAAGCCCCGGAATCTTCGGGCATGACCAGAACGTGTGTATCAAGCGTCCAATCTCACCACAGTTCCTCCAGCAAAACTTTGACACACTGGGCATAAATCTATGAAGTTTCTCAGGAGTCAAGTAAATTCTGTGTAAAATCTTGAGAAACATTTCCCAGTGATTAATACATTTTGACATCTTATACACGTTTAAAAATATACTTTCCCAGTCCTCATCAGTAATAGACATTTGTAGGTCCACTTCCCTCAGAGACTCACTGGAAGAGAGGAGTAGTAGGTACCAGGAATAGATGCCACCAGATTGGTTGGTTGAGGATAACCTCGTAGTTATATAGGGGGGTGGGGGAGCAGGAGCATCATGGTGCCTTACTTGGGACTGAATTCAGTGTCTGACCTGTAAGTACTTATAGGAACCCCTTGAGGGAATCTTAAAGCATACTTGCCAACATTTTTTTTTCTGTTTCCGGGAGATGCCGGCTGGGACGTGGGCGTGCAGGGGGCGGGGCTGCGAAATCGCGTCATTTTGGCCCCGCCCCCGTGACGGAATGACGCAAATCGCGTCATTTTACAGTGGGGGCGGGGCTAAACGCCGCGATTCCGGGTGAATCGCGGCGTTTAAACTAAATTTTTCCCCCTTCCTATCAGGGAGATTGCCACACTCGTCCGGGAGACTCTCGCAAAATGCGGGAGTCTCCCGGACAATCCGGGAGAGTTGGCAAGTATGTCTTAAAGTGGTCTCACAAGTATGTCAAGGGATAGAGGGAGGTGTCCTCCAAGATGAGGCGTAGGTTAACAATAGCCAAATCTTGCCATGACACCAAATTCAAGTTGGGGATTAATTTAGATAGGCCCGACATTGACATGTTAGAGGAGGGGATAACTTTACCAATGTGTCACTCAGTGAGTCAAATTTGCTGTTTTTGTTGCTTTGCTCCTAACTCAATTTTAGATCCATTGTGTTAAATATCAATTTGTCCATATTCCCCTGATTTATGAAGTTATAAAATTACTGTTTTTGTTGATTGGACTTAAGTTCGCTTTTGAGCAATGGAAGGATGTTTATGCATGAAAATCAAAAGATAATTTACAGTTTAAGCTTCCTGATGTTACATGGCTTAACACGTCAGATGAAAAACTCATTTATTTTATTTCTGTATGTGATAATTATCTCCGCTCAGTCTGCAGGTTTTGTGACTACATACATATATCTAAAACGATTCTGCCAACTCATTATGTAACAGAATCATTTGGCCCACATTTGAAATGGCCAAACCTGTGGCCAGTTCCACACCACAAACTGAGGTTCGGTTTGACTGGTTAGGCCAGTGTTGGCTAACCTGTAACACTCCAGGTGTTGTTAAACTACAAGTCCCAGCATACCCTTCCAGAAATAAGCTGCTATGTATTGGCAAAGCATGCTGGGACTTGTAGTTTCACAACACCTGGAGTGTCACAGGTTAGCCAAGACTGGGTAAGGCCATTCCAGGGGGTAAATGTATCAAACTGAGAGTTTTCCGGTGGGTTTGAAAAAGATTCTAGCTATAATTTATTTAGTACATTCAACAAACTGATAGCTAGAATCTGATTGGTTGCTATAGGCAACATCTCCACTTTTTAAACTCTTCGAAAAACTCAGCTTGATACATTTATCCCCAAGAGTTTGAACTGAATGATTGGATTACAAAGAGCCTTTTTCCTGGTTGGCACAAACTTAACCCAAACGATCATTTGCTGAACAGATTTCCTACTCGTTTAAATAAAATCCAATCTGATTGGATTGTATTTAGATTGTTCAGCAGGATTGTTTATTCTCATGGGCATCATTTAGACTTTGGCACACTTTATGTAAATATTCTGTTGTAAGAAATGTATACTTCTGTATGTTGAGTTGCAGGTGATGATGTTTGTGAAGATAGAGAAGGTCCAACTGAAAACACTGCAGCATTTCTCCATCAGGCGTACAAATGCCCCGCGATAGCCTAGAGATGTGGCTTAATAGTGTTGGTGGTAAATGTAAAAGTCGCTTTAACCTACTGTGACAAAGGGAGCGGTTTGCCACAAACCTCTAAGAGAAAAGTTAGGTATTCAGCTGACAGTCTGCAGGTCAAGGCTGCAAACAGGGTCACACATTTGTCCAACAGTGCACCTAGCACCTAGCTAGGTGGAGGACATATGTGTGAGAAAGTTAAAAGTATAAATTGTTATTTAACTTATATAGTTTGAGGTGGTTTGGATGTATTTTTGCCACAGCTAACAGCAGCTGACAGGGTGTGTCTGCAGTGAGACTGATCAAACAGAGCACCTGAAGAAAGAAAAACTTCTCGCTGGAGTGTTACCTGTCCCTCAAGCTAAAGGGGGAAGTATTTATGCCTGAGTGGCCCATTATGCAGGTAGACCGATGGTGCGTACGTTGGCAGGTAACTATTGCGCCAGTCTCTGTTAAACTTACCATCAGGGTCTCAAGGAAATTGCGTGGAATATTGTGTTGTGAACTACTTTGTCAGTCTGATATAAAAGTGCAAAGTAAAAGCAAGAAGTTTGCATGTGTGCGTCATTGGAGGATGTTCATCTCACACTATTCATACACAATATGATGTAATTAAGTGTCATAGACACAAGAAAAAATAGTATCTTGACAGTGCTATTAACAAAGTTCTTCAAATCTCAGCAAGGCCCATACTGTGCAATTCCAGGACAATCGAATTGTCTCATCTGATTTAAGAGTAGAGGTCACAGGCTTCCAAATCTAAACAAGCCTCCTTAACCTAATGTTTTGCAGGCCCCATTGCTGTAGAAGATTTATGGCTCATCCAAGGTGCTAAACGGGTGTTACGCTGATATATCTATGGAAATCCATCACGCATTGCAAGTCACTGGTGTGAACACATAAATAGGTTATGAATGTTGCAGACCCTTATTTAACTTCTGTTAACATCTTTACATATCCTGCTGCTTGGGTTAACATGCAAGATTATCCCACTTTATGTACATGCCCAGGAAAACTCAAGATAACTTGAACTTTAAATATATCATTACGCCCATCCTGATCCATAACAAGGGAGATGCCTGCAGAAAAATACATAAGTATTGTTTTGGGGGTTCACTGAAGTATATCTATATTGTCAATATAATTTGTCTTTATACTTCTCAAAATCATGAATAGCAATGTCATTGTCAGAGGGATGAATGACAATGTCAGTATACCATCGTATGTTCCTCTGCAGATTGATTAGAATGTATAGGTGACAATTCCGCGACTCCCGTAGTAATGGAGTCATCAAGTAATTATATAATACTCTTTATGGACACATTACGGGAAGGCAGATCAACGTTAGATTTTTAATTGGGGGAGTGGTATGCTAAAGAATTATTTAAATTTAAGCTGTCTGTGCAGCCTACTAAGAACAATTCTCCATCTGAGGTCAATATGCTTGTTTGTTGGCACAAATAAAAGTCCCCTATTCAGAAAATTGTGCTCATTTGCAGTTAATGTGAGGGTAGAGGGGTGGGAGGTTAAAAATCAAATCCTCTTTGATAGAGGTGGTTTTCTTCCTCCTATTCCACAGGCTGCCCCTCCTGTTTTGGAACCTCTTGTGCATGCTCTTTAAGCACACATACGTACCCCTAAAAGGGATCTCTGCACTGGACCGTTTGTTGAGTTATCCAAACTCACTGCCACTGAAAGACGAAGAATTGGATCCACTTGAGGTATCAATCTCATTATTACCCTTTTATGTGGAATTCTTTGTCCACCACATTTAGGTTGTTCAAACGGTAGTACATCCACTGGGGTGGGGTACGCGTCACCGATGCTGGTAAATCCAACGCTGAGGACACCTACAAAAGAAAATCAATTTCAGAAGACAACAACAAGAATAAACACAGACTTACCTGATCAGCGACTGTCCAGATATCCTATCGTACCAGAAGACTGACAGGAGCTTCTTCCGAATGCACAGGTGTCCGGCAGTAGTGCCTGACGTCAGTGTGCCCTTAATGAATTTTTATTTAAAGCGACAATGTCGGGACTCCTCTCTTAACAGTTAACCTGCTTGTTCCCGAGATTGCCGCTTTAAATAAAAATTCATTAAGGGCGCATTGATGTCAGACACTACTGCCGGACACCTGTGGATTCGGAAGAAGCTCCTGTCAGTGTTCTGGTACGATTGGATATCTGGACACTCGCTGACCAGGTAAGTCTGTGTATATTTTTGTTATTGTCTTCTGAAATCATTTTTATTTTTTTCTCTGTGATACCCAGAAACGGTTACCTCATGCGGAGGACAATCAATTTCTCTCTTCTTTAGTTTTAACAAGTCCCAAAATAATTATGCATTAGAGGCTTCTCCACATCTGCTTAAAATATTGTTTTTAAATCTAATAGCCTTAGAGTCAGAAAAGCTCAACATGTCTTATATTAGTAAAGATATTTTGCTTGGAATTGTATTATCTTCTATATCTACCACCGTAGACATGGTACAAGGCAATAAAAACATTGCAACAAGGTGCACAAATGTTCCTGATCCAATGCTTTGGTGCACAAGAACAAACTTATCAGGATATATATTTATAATTCACTTTTATACTTGACTGTGTTTGCAGAATAGATTATATATAAAAATATAATATCTAAAATGCGGTCTAATTATTATATCTTCAATTCAAGTATAATTTATTCTGATTTGAGATTAGACCGTGATTAAATAACTTATTCAGCAATTATGTCATTATCATTTATATTTTAATCTAGTCAGAAGTTAAGCTAATTGGAATTTTTAATCTTGTCCAATTGAAGCCATTTATATGATATGATTTCTTTTGTAGATACTGTTTGTATAATCAGTTTAAAAACCAATTGCTTTTTTTTTTGTATTTTCTATTTCTCTTGGTGGAAAGTATCATATTAATGGTATAACATGAAAAAGGCACATAAACACAGAGGAAGAAGATTTAACTTATTTAATTGTTAATTGTAATTAATTAGAGAGTTCAGATTATATAATGCAGACTACAATAGGGTTCACAGCAGTCACATGTGTGAATGGACGCTACAAACCCAGAAACTTATTGGACCCATGAGAAAGCCAGGGTCATAGAGTCTGTGTTGGCTCTCCAACACTCAGGACTTAAAGAAACATTTCAGACAGCAAGATCAGGCTTGAGAGCTGTGAGTGAATTTTTTCAATTTGAAATTCCCCTATAACTGGAGTGCAGGATAAAAGTTCACATCAGGACATATAGAACTTTTATTATAAATTATAATAACAACTGTTAACAGTATAATAATTTCAATAAATAATTATTTTCAAATATATATATATATATATATATATATATATATATATATATATACATTGTTTACATAAAGATGACTTAAATATGTTTCCTAAATACAATACATATAGATAATATATCTTAGTTACATACAGTTGCTTTGTGATAGTGTCTCAGATCGAAGTGCGGAAGTTACTTTTCAAGCCCGCTGTCCAGCACGCTCCCTTTATTTGTCTCTCAGAACCTTGTGCCATAATAATATAATACTTTGCACAACAGAAGGTGCATGGCCCTTTAAGAGCTTTGAGCCTGTGATCATGTGTTCTGTCCTGAGACCACCCAGCTCTTCAGCTATTTCAACCTGCTGAGAGCACAGGCCTGTGCCAGAGTATTTGGCTCCATATTTTTACTCCTTTACTTCTTGTGCATATTGTGGCTGATTCCTGTGTATCCCGGACTCTTCCTGACTTTATTTCTGCTTGATGTCTGGTGATGTGTGTTCCTGATTGTTGTTTGGTGCTGTGTGTTCCTGACTGTTGTTTGGTGCTGTGTGTTCCTGACTGTTGTTTGGTGCTGTGTGTTCCCGGCTGTTGTTTGGTGCTGTGTGTTCCCGGCTGTTGTTTGGTGCTGTGTGTTCCTGACTGTTGTTTGGTGCTGTGGGTTCCTGACTGTTGTTTGGTGCTGTGGGTTCCTGGCTGTTGTTTGGTGCTGTGTGTTCCTGACTGTTGTTTGGTGCTGTGTGTTCCTGACTGTTGTTTGGTGCTGTGTGTTCCTGACTGTTGTTTGGTGCTGTGTGTTCCTGGCTGTTGTTTGGTGCTGTGTGTTCCTGCCTGTTGTTTGGTGCTGTGTGTTCCAGCCTGTTGTTTGGTGCTGTGTGTTCCAGGCTGTTGTTTGGTGCTGTGTGTTCCTGACTGTTTTTTGGTGCTGTGTGTTCCTGACTGTTGTTTGGTGCTGTGTGTTCCTGACTGTTGTTTGGTGCTGTGTGTTCCTGGCTGTTGTTTGGTGCTGTGTGTTCCTGGCTGTTGTTTGGTGCTGTGTGTTCCTGGCTGTTGTTTGGTGCTGTGGGTTCCTGGCTGTTGTTTGGTGCTGTGGGTTCCTGGCTGTTGTTTGGTGCTGTGGGTTCCTGGCTGTTGTTTGGTGCTGTGTGTTTCTGCCGGTTGCTGACCCGGCTTGTTCTGACAATTCTTTGGTTTCCTGTTTGTTCATTCTGCAGTCCGTTGTGTACCAGTCCTGGCGACGTTGACCTTACTGTACATGGCCCATGTTTATCAGCCTCTTCTCTCCCTTGTTCTGCCTCTCAAGTCATAGGGAGTCGAAAGTGTCACTTGCCTGCTACAATTGCACTCATTCGCATAATGCCTGCTTCTGGGTATGCACAGTTTTTGCTACCAACGTCATGACCCCTAGGTCAACTCTGCACTGGGACCCAGGGTTGTGCAGCTACTACAGGAAAATATGTGTTATATTTGAAAAAATAAGAATTTCAAGAAGGTCAAACTGGCAACAAGTTTACACTTCAGCTCCCCGTTAATCAGGTTTAGTTTCACCATTATGCCTCAATGGTCCGTCTGGTGCACATTAAGGTCCTCACCTCCTCTCCTTCCTCAGGAGAAGCCTCTGCAAACTGATTGTTCTTGTTTAGGAAATGCTCTGTAAATGGCACATCGAAGTCCAACCTCCTACCCCTTTAGTACCACTAGACTTGTTAACGGCTTCAGTAAATCAGGAGAGTGAGGAAAGTTGGGGACTGTTGTGTGTGTGTGTGTGTGTGTGTGTGTGTGTGTGTGTGTGTAGCTTTTTATTACATTGCTCAGTGTGCACCTAGAAATGCCGGATGATGATTTTTTATTTTCATTTATTTTATTTCACAGTGCACTGTGTGTAAGAGTTGCTTTATCTCATTCAAAGAATAGGATGTTATGCAATCTTTGCCAACTCTGAACTGAAGCATTGCCCAATATCCTTTTTTGAAAGGGTATGGCCGGGGTCGGCAAGGACAACCCTTGATTAAAGACTCTCCTCTATCTCATTGCAACAATCTCATTGCAACAATCTTACTCTGCAAAATGTTTTCTCTGCACTGTTCCACATTACACCACGAAGTGGAAGTGGTGGGCTTCTTCCATACTTCAGTGGGAACCCCGTTACTGCTACCAACTACCCCTCTCTGCCCGTGCAGACTTCTGCCTCTTTGCAAATGCTGCCATTTTGCTCCATAAGCCTAGAAATCCCGCTGGGAATCTAGGTGTCTTTGCGCATCACGGGTCCTTAGTTGTATTTGTGTTGCGGACCAGCCATTTTGCCCTTTGTAAATGACCTCAACTGTGTCTTTATTAGCACATGAAGACTTTAATTGTTTGAACACTGAACTTTTAAGGACTGTAATTACTTTGTTGTTTTGACAAAAAAAGTTGAGACACCCATAGATCTGCAATTAATGACTCACTCAACTCCAGCAATTAAAAGGGTTGAATGTTAATCTATTTTTAATGGAGCAGCATTACACATGGCTCGGGCGAGAATATAAACAGTCTTGATCCGTTTACAATATACATCAGTTCCACCAAAGTAGGAGCAGAGGTTAGCCAATCATTATAGTGTAGTTTGAAGGGCCTGACTACGCTTGAACTTGGTCTAGTTTGGTCTTAACCATAAACTAATATTTCAGAAATACAACTTGCTAACACAGTGATTGTTGTTTTCTTTTTATAACCCTTCAATTGAATTAAATAGCAGGATCTATTAATTAAAAAAGAGCCAGAAAATAATTAATCCTATTAATGCATGCTTTCATCAAGATGTAACGTCTAATTATGTTCAGTAGATTTGCGTTTAATTTAAACGGAGCAATTTATATAATTAGAAAAAAAATGTTTTGGGTTTTGGTTATAATTCTTTTTTGTCATCATGATTTACCTCTGTACCATATTGATGACTTTGGAGCACTTTTAGTTGGCTAAATCTCCTAATCTAAAGTAAGAGCTACAGCTGCCAACTTGGAAGATAAAAAGCATCATGATTAAATAATATCCTGAAATATAATGTATTGTTTGTAATAAAATAAATGTAAATATAAATTTAGTAATACACTCCATAATAAAAGATAGATTTTGATGACATATAGTCATAATAACCACTGCGGCATTTCAAAATCTGCTGGGTTACCAAAAGACTCTATGGGACATATTCAATTGGCTGCGTTACTGTCAAAAGTAATGCGGCCTGCGCACTATTACGGATATTACGGTAATAGTGCGCATTATTACCGTTAACACGGTAATTTTAATGCCGGCTTTTTGCTCCCTGAACAGAAATCAGTGTTAAAATTACCGTATTAACGGTAATAGGTTTAACACTTTGGTGTTAAGGGGAAGAATGAAATCCCCCTGAAGGGTCCCATGTTACTGTTTTGTATTCTAGTCTCCCTTGCAGGAATTAAAAGCATACTTGCCAACTCTCCTGGAATGTCTGGGAGACTCCCAGATTTAGGATAGGTCTCCCGGCCCGGGAGAGTGTGGCAATCTCCCGCATCTGCCCACTTCCTAGTGAAGTGGGCAGAATTAGGTCCAAAGTGCTGCGATTCTCCGGGAATCGCGTCATTTGGCCCCGCCACCCGCTGTAAAATGACGCGTTTGCGTCATTACATAACGGGGGTGGGGCCAAAATGCCACGATTTTCGGGTCCCCGCCCCCCGCATGCCTACCTCCCCCTGGCAGCTCCCAGAAGCCAACTACAAGAAGTTGGCAGGTATGATTAAAAGGCTGTTGTGAAGGAAACACATTGTCATACATTGAGAAAAACTCACACAGGGGAGGTGTCATGATATGCCTAATCAGGATAATTATAAAATAATATAGTTATGATGTTATGATCTAGATCTTAAAATGTGAAATTTTATATAAGTGTGGTAACTTTACACACACTGGAGCAGAGAGGAGCAGAGAAGACCAAGATAGGAGAGAGAAGAAAAGGAAAAGGTAAGTAAAGGGAGGAAAACTGGAGCGGGGGGGCTTGGCACAGATGGGTTAAAAAATGGGGGGGGGGGGGGCTCAGCATGACACAGAGAGGTTAAAAAATGAGGGGGGGCATGGCACAGAGTGGTTAAAAAATGGGGGTGGCAGCATGACACAAAGGGGTTAAAAAATGGGGGGCATGGCACAAAGGGGTTAAAAAACGAGGGGGGGCATGGCACAGTGAGGTTAAATAACAAGGGGGGGCATGGCACAGAGGGGTTAAAAAACGGGGCAGCATGGCACGGTGGGGTTAAAAAAACAGTGGGGCAGAATGGCACAGTGAGGTTAAAAAACGGGGGGGGGGGGGGTAGGCACAGTGGGGTTAAAAAAAGGGGGAGGGCATGGCACAGAGGGGTTAAAAAATGGGGCAGCATGGCACAGTGGGGTTAAAAAAAACAGTGGGGCAGCATGGCCCATTGAGGTTAGAAAACGGGGGGGGGCATGGCACAGTGGGGTTAAAAAACGGGGGGGGAGGGATGGCACAGTGGGGTTAAAAAAAAGGGGGAGGGCATGGCACAGAGGGGTTAAAAAATGGGGCAGCATGGCACAGTGGGGCTAAAAAAACTGGGGCAGCATGGCACAGTGAGGTTAAAAAACAAGGCGGGGCAGCATGCCACAGTGGGGTTAAAAAAACAGTGGGGCAGCATGGCACAGTGAGGTTAAAAAACGGGGGGGCATGGCACAGTGGGGTTAAAAAATGGGGCAGCATGGCACAGTGGGGTTAAAAAACAGGGGGAGCTTGTCACAGTAGGGTTAAAAAAAAGGGGGGCAGCACGGCACAGTGGGGTTTAAAAACAGGGGCAGCATGGCACAGTGGGGTTAAAAAGGGAGGGAGGCATGGCACTGTGGGATTGAAAAAGGGGGGGGAGCAGCATAGTATAGTGTGATGAAGGTGAGCCAGGTGAAGGGAGCAAAAGCAGCATGGAGGGCGCAGTGTGATCATAAGGCATGGCGATGATGAAGGGGCACATTATTGTAATGTTGGAACTGGAGGAAGGCCTAATTATTAATCGTGGGTGGTATTGATTTAAAGCCAGGGTTGTTTGGAATTATCTAAATGTAGCCATTTTTTTCCAAATAGGGCCCCCAGCATTCCAGGATCCAGACAAGCCGCAACTAAAGAAACCTGCAGCCACAGCTGGTGAAAGTGAGAAGAACAGGTAGGAGAGAGCAAGACAGTATGTTAAATGTTGTAATTCTAGTAGGGACAATGGCAATTTTTGGTGAGTGTTGTGCCCAATGTAAGGTGCAGGCCAAGACTGAACTCTTTGTATACTACACTGTGGTGCTAGATGTCCTGAAAGTCAGGAGTGCTTGGACATATGTGACGCTTCGGCGAATTGAGAGCCTAGTGTTTTTGATGTGTATGCCACGCCCCAATGGTGCATTTGCCACGCCCCCAAATGCATGACCACACCTCGGAAAAAATCGTCGTTAGGTGGCGCAATTTTGTTTAGCATACTCGACTATAAAGGGGGCCCCATGAATTTGTTGTACCGGGGCCCTGAATTCCTCTTGGCAGCCCTGAATATCATACTCCAACCAGACATACTGCTGTATTCTGAATTTCAGATGTTTCAGGAATGTCGCAGTTACTCAACCCTGCTGCAAACTTTAGAAATTGATAAACTGCACCTGTTACTGAGCATTTAAATTTTGGCTCTTCTACAATCATGCAGCACGGTGGCTCAGTGGTTAGCACTTCTGCCTCACAGCACTGGGGTCATGAGTTCTATTCCCAACTATGGCCTTATCTGTGTGGAGTTTGTATGTTCTCCCCGTGTTAGCGTGGGTTTCCTCTGGGTGCTTCGGTTTCCCCCCACACTCCAAAAACATACTGGTAGGTTAATTGGCTGCTATCAAATTGACCCTAGTCTGTGTCTGCCTGTCTGTGTGTGTGTGTGTTAGGGAATTTAGACTGTAAACCCCAAAATGGGGCAGGGACTGATGTGAGTGAGTTCTGTGTACAGCACCGCAGAATTAGTGTTGCTATATAAAAAAAATGGTGATGATATATATATATATATATATATATATATATATATATATATATATATATATATATATATATATATATATATTAAATTAGTGTTCAATACGTGAACTAGAAGCATGCATTCAGGTTACAGAATGTCTGGAGAGATGAGGAATACAATTTCAAATTAGTACTGTTGACACAGAAAAATCAGCTGAAAAGAAATGACTATTATTCTACAGAGAAAGCAGATCACCCAGGACACAGAACACTGTTATAATGCCTACAGGCAGATTAACAGATTAACAGATTTTGTGCACCATGCGTTGACAAGATGTTGTTGTTTTTTGGTCTTGATTTTCCCATTTTATTTAACTTTAAAAGTTCACTCAGTGAAATGTTTTACTAGAAAAATAAAGACATACAACTGCAATTTTGTTTATGCAAGCCGGAATATGGAATTGCTTTATATAAAATGCTGATGCAGAATTTTCTTTAGTGTGACAGACATCTAGCAGCAAGTGATGTTGACACATTCATTTCAAACAGGCCAGAAACATTCAGGAAAATGTGTTATTTAAATATTTTCCAGACACTCTTAAAACTCTTACAAAAATGTCTATGAAACTTTGGAAAGTGTGTCTGCGCTGGTTTAAATGGAAGAAGCCATTTACTTGTATTATTTGATTTATACCACAGTAGTTTTAGGTGAAAGTCTCATACATTATCCCTCCACCCGACACGCACAAGGCTGCTAATTGTCAGGAAATATGGTGAAAATTCTATTTAAATTTTCAAGAGAACCTGTGAAATCGCAAGTAATAATGTAACAGAATTGCGCATTAAAATGTACAATACTGATTGTTTATACTTTAAGCAATTGCATGTGCCTTGACTTTGAACCTAGTTTTAATTTACAAACTCTGTCTCCTGCCACCCATCCGAATAGCTGGTGTCTCCTAATTCATATGTGACAAAGGCCACTTAGTAACAGCTAGGCCCAACTGATTTACCGTGCTGAAGTCCTGAGCTACCGGACAAGCTGCTTTAAACCTGTAAACTGCTGGTGTCTGGTTGTTAATACAGAAGCACTGCTGTCATCCTAAGAAGTGATTTGTAGCATTGTTATTCCTTTGTCTGCTGCTTTATGTTTGCAAACAAGGCTTGAAATTTTGCTGCAACACTAAGGCTTAACTTTTTTCAGTTGCAACATTGTTGTAACAACTGACGAAGTTGTATAATTGGATGAACGAAAGTATATTGCTTAATATTGTTTTACTGTGCGATTGCGATCAGTACGCCACGTAACACGTGTTGTGGCGCGATCGCATGGTAAAATACGCACGCATACACTCGCACTCTCACATTTAGTTATTTATATATTTCATATTTATAATGGTTCCATTTCATAGTGATTTATGAGCAGATGGTATTTAGTTTATAGTTATATATATATTAAGGTTATATGTACACTTTAGTGAAACTTAAGGTTCAGGTTACAGGAAACATGTCATGTTTAGTATAATTTTAATCCCCTATTCATTCGCAGTCGTCCGGTTCATTCACCGAAAGGATCGCACATTGCATACTCTAGTTAGCGATGTTAGGGAATAAATGTTTAAAACGTTACTGAATGTGTATTGAGAATAGACTAGCTTAAACTGATTTCTGGGCGGGAGAATCATCTGGAATGTTGACCCTCACCCTTGGAGGGGGGTTGTTTGAACTGGCCTATGACCTGCATTAAACTGGACCCTCCTGAAGCCTGGACCTATAGAAGCAAGCCACATCATCTGTATTGTGTTCTCTGTAACACTGAGTGTATATAATACAGCTTTGCTTGTACTAGCCCAGTCATTCTCTGACCACAGTATTCTGGAGTGAAGTACTGTAGCTGGTACCAGCGGAGCGCAGGCGGGCGCAGCGCTATGTATGTATCTTTGGTATCGGCTGTACTGTATTATAATTATGTATTGAACTGCTAAAACGTTTGCCTCTGCTAAATAAATTGTTTGTGCTTTGGAAACACAAGAAATCGCTTAGACAATGCTTATTGGAAAACGATAAAATTACTTTAATACAATGTAAGAAGGAACAGTAGTCATGTTCTTTTAGCAGTTTGTAAAGATGGGAGGGGTCAATGTGAGCTCAGACAAGTATGCTTTCAAAAGGAATTGACACTTCTTCAGCTCACAAGTAGATAGGTTAGAATAAAGTTTACTATATGCTTATTTTTGGCGTATTATTATTTTCAAATTTTTAGTGACCGTTCACATATATCCAATTCTAACTCCAACTCTCAATTGAAGTGGTGCTTTTGGAATGGATTTGGAAATCATTAACCCGGAAGTACAAGTTGTTTAATTTTAAGATGATTTTAACAAGGATTATTAAAGTAAATCAGAGAACACTGTATGGATTCCAAACTATGGGCCTGATTCATGAAGGATCTTAACTTAAGAAACTTCTTATTTAAGTCTCCTGGACAAAACCATGTTACAATGCCAGGGGTGCAAATTAGTATTCTGTTTTGCACATAAGTTAAATACTGACTGTTTTTTCATTTAGCACACACATATCAACTTTAAATTTCAGCGTACAAATAAGCTATCAAGTATTTGTGTACTACATGAAAAAACAGTCAGTATTTAACTTATGTGCAAAACCGAATACTAATTTGCACCCCTTGCATTGTAACATGGTTTTGTCCAGGAGACTGAAATAAGAAGTGTCTTAAGTTAAGATCATTAATGAATCAGGCCCTATAATTGTATTCAGACCCTAAACTCTGTGATCTGGAAATAAAAACGTCATTGATTCACGTCCCCTGGCAGTGTGACAAAGTTAAGAAACTCTGGCTTGAGTTGAGCAAGGTTATAATTTCTTTTTAAAATGAGAATATTACTTTTGGCTCACAATAGATCCATTCAGGGGCACTACATAGAGATTTACCAAAACGGAAGACAGTTTTATTAAAATGACCTTGTCTTTCCTCAATTTCAAACAAAGATTACTGAATACACCTGCAACTATCAGTGTACGTAATACCTACTACATGCTATCCTTTACACCCACTCCTTTTCATCCTTTCCCTTCTCTACTTCCCTCCATCCCTGGCCCCCCAAATTTTTGTTTGTATATAGTTATTGTTTATTCAAAAATACTCTTATATTTCGAACAAAATATGAACCTTGTACCTGCTTCCTTTCTCATTTTATATATTGTTTGTATTTATTACGTGTCCTTCCCAAATAAAGACTTTTAAAAAAAAATTGCCTTGCCACGAGCCGAAAATCACATCTCATCATTTTTTGTATAGTGCCACTAATTCCGCAGCGCTGTAGAGAGAACTCACTCACATCAGTCCCTGCCCCATTGGAGCTTACAGTCTAAATTTCCTAACACACATATACCCACACAGACAGACACACAGACTAGAGTCAATTTGATAGCATCCAAGTAACATACTAGTATGTTTTTGGATTTTGGGAGGTAACCCACGCAAACACGGGGAGAACATGTAAACTCCACACAGATAAGGCCATGGTTGGGCATCAAACTCATGACCCCAGTGCTGTAAGGCAGAAGTGCTAACCACATAGCCACCGTGTTCTGCCATGTTTCCCTGAAGTCTTCCCTGCTACTCTGTTCTCTGATTCAATTTTCGACATTCTGAATACCAAGCAGCTTAGTCATACTTTCCAGAGCCGTAACTTAGAATTCTAGTGCCTGGGGCGAGAAAGACAAACGTCGCCCCCCTAGGCCTCAATTTTAACCAGATGAACCTAAAATATTCCTAAATTGCGCCCCCCCTTCAGCTTTGCACCCTGGGCGGTCGCCCCCTGTCACACAACCCTAGTTACAGCCCTGCATACCCCCATGTACTTCCCATTTTTATGTGTGGAAACGCCAAATCTTTTTCCAAGTTATGCAAATGCTGCAGCTCCCGCTTTTAATATTTCCGTAAATGGGGGTTTTAAATGAGGTATTTTAGGCTGTTTGTCATGTGACTGCAGGGGTTACATATAATTTGTGTTCCTCAAAGATGGAAAATACATTGTCAATACTCATTGCACTCTCCAAACACTGGACTATAGATGCTCAACCCGCTCGTGTATCTGTAACTGGTTTGTCGAATCGGGATAAAAATTTGAAAGTTCTCTGGAATTTCTTAAATCTATGACTGATTAAAACAATTTATCTAAACTTGAGAAAGTCGAGCTAAAGTCGAGCAGGTTCAGCCTGGTTGGGCTCATGTGAGAGAGGCCGTTTGCACGTGTATAAGCTGATTGGCACGTGTGCCGCTGACATGAACACGTTCGAGCTTAAATTGATATATATTAATGTTTTTCAATGGCAAATGGTGAACTTTTGAGACAGTGGGGGTGGCAGTTCGAAATGAAAAAATATTTAAAATACTCGTTTATTACTTACCAATATAATTTAAATAGTTTTAGAAAGAAAATTAATTAAAACACAAATTTTAACATGAAAGACAAGCAGTGAATGCGAAGACGATCTTGGAACGCAAACAGCAAATATGAGCCACAAATTTGAATCTGGCCAAGTGGCAAATGTATTGCAAACATGTTCGTGGCCATAGAATTGGTAAATTTGATGACATTTTAAACCGATTCTAAATTGGGCATCTCTACGCTGTGCAAACCAATGATAGAACAAGCTGCGTTCAGGGTCTCTCCAGTCTTGAAGACAGAACAGGGCAATTTAATACTTTGCCCTGCAAAGGCAGATCTGCAAGCACTAGTGAGCACAGGCATTGTTTGAGAATTAAAGAAATATACAGGCTATGTAAAATGTAAACATCCACCTGAAAGTCACAGCAGGAAAAATGGCTATTAAATGAGGACATTAGTATTCAGACAGGTAGTAAACAAAATTACATGTAGTGAACAACTCCTAACTACTGTCTGTGACTGGATCACTGATAAATAACTTTTGGTATAAATTTATTTAAAGGAAATAGCACAGGGCACTTATTTATATAATTGCACGTGCACTTATTTTTGATATTGTTTATATTGGGAGATAGAAAATCGTTATTTCTGAGACCAGGGTAGAAAATTTGTTTTTCCTGTTTTAACCTTTCAAAAGCAAATACCTTATTTCTGATATATATCTGATATAATAAGTCTTTGTTTTGAAAGCCTTTTACATATCTTGGTGCAAGAAAATGCTTTGTTGTACCTGTCTTTGGGAATGCGAATCCTGCTACTGTTGCTACTGTTGCTACAATCATGTTGATTGGATCTTTTGATATGTGAGGCCTTTTGAAGGCAAGAAGGGTTAATTAAGATCTTGTTCCTAGATTTCCTGTGTCTAAAGACAAGATGCAAGACATCACTGGATTTGTAAGATATCACAGACAAGTGTAAATATCGTTAGCTTTGCAATGCATGCAAATATATATTTTGGTAAGCAGGTTACATCCTAATGCTAAAATTAGCCTGTGTCCAAATCTGTATAAAAGCACTGTTTTGTACACTGAAATGTATCTTTCTGATTTCATCTGACCTGAACGCTGGTACCTTCAACCAGTGTTTGAGCAAATAAACATCACATGCTTCATGGACCTGCTTGAAAACATCTTCCATGCTAAAAATCCTGTGACCTACAGATTAGACCCAAACTCTAATCCTTTCTCCAGTACCACCGCTCTGCCTGCTACCTGCAGCCCTGGTCAATGTGATAGGCCAGGGGGGATCCATCCACAGCAACCCTGATCCATAGTAAGAGGTCAGGAGGACCAGCCCAGGTACACCAGCAATGAGGTAAGGTAGCAGCGTCAGTTACCCAGAAGGAACGTGGTTCTGAGTGCCATAAAAGGAGCTCAGTGGTGGCAGCAGGCCCCTCCCACTGTGGCAGGAGAGGCGTATTTGGAATAACAAAAGGGGACGGTGACAGAGTAAGCCCAGCCGGTTCCCAGCAACAACAGACAGGGTGGCATAGCGGTCCATCATGTCACACTGTCGTTAAATGAAAATTTTTACACAAGCATCTGCATCTGTATTTTAGTTAAAATGACTCTCAGCTGGGACGCAATACAATAATAATCAGGGACTTTTATGACTTCTTGTGCAGAAGTAACTGTCCAAAAAGTTGCTGCAATGCATGGATACCAATCAGATATTTTCCTTCCTCTTCTGCACTGTACTGCACAAATGACAGACTCTGATTGGTTGCTATGAGATACAGCACGTTATTTTTGCACCAGTTTCATTAATATCCCCCATTGTGACTAACAGCATTGCTTGTGTAAAACTGTTTCAGTGGTGATCACTGCTAAAATAATATGGATAATTGGTGACATAACAAGACTGACTTGAAAGTCAAACAAGTACATAAAAGTAAACATCACAAAAGAATAATGCACCATTTATGGGTCAGTTATAGAGACTTAAAGTGGAAACAAAGTCATTATTACATAAATGTAATTTATAGACTCATTTTCCATCATGTGCCCTAACCCCGTCCTGTGGGATGGGACACATTCTTCAGGAGATTAGGGTCAGAAAGGAATTTATACTCATGGTAATACGATCAATACACTATAATACCTGGTACAATAAATGTCATCATTTATTTTCTGATTCAGAAACACAGATTATTACATAGGAAAACAGCTCAGATTTAAGTCTTTATTGTTGACATCTAGATGTACAATATTAAGCCCTTGTAGTTTATACAATATTTATGTAATGAATGAAGATTCCAGTACTTTTTTTCACTTAATGAGAATTGAATCTGATGTGATAGATGGAGCACTTGGTGTTGTGAATGGATGTACAGTATACTCACCACTCATCATTATCAAGCTCTAAGTAATTCTATAAATGTTAAGTTCCGAAGTCATCAATTTAGTGTCCATAAGGAAATCTTATGCATTTTAAGGAATTTCCGTGACCTGTATAAAAGCCTCCAGCTTCGTGGTTTTATACAGAAGCCGAACTCCTGTGTGGTGTGACTTGTGATATACTTATATATTGCAGCAGGGGTAAATGATTACATTACATTATTACATATATATTTTATTTTTATTTGGCTCAGTTTTTGAGCAATGTCAAAATTGTCCCCTTCTTTTACTCATAACATATTACTACATCATCCGACTATTTTGGGTTACACCTGTCTTTGAAATAAGTTCCTTAACTTGCGCGTATCTAAAGATGAATGTAACTCAAATGACTGACATGGAAACATAAGTGTGCAGATGCTTATTTGCGCTCACGCAAAGAGGTCATTTTTATGTTCAGCTCCAATACCCCCCTAGGTCTTTATTTTCTGCATATATGAACACTAGTGGTTGTACTATGTATAGACCTAAATCAGTATCATCATACCGATATTTCGTTTTTAAATCTAGGTGTTGAAGATGTGCAAACTAAGAGTGTTCAGTGTGCCACTGGTCATCACAGCAATGTCCGGCTGAGTCATTAAGGAGAGTAATGCATAAAAAGAAGTAACTTTGCACCTGGGCAAAACCATGTTGCATTAGAGGAGGAGGTCAATTGAAAATATGGGGACAGATTTATAGTTGGGGTAGGGCATGTTCTAGATCAACTTTAAATTTCAGTGTAAAAATAGAGCTATCAAGTATTTGTGTGCTAGATGAAAAATCAGCTAGTATTTAACTTATGTGCAAAACAATAAACTAATTTACACCCCTTGTATTGTAACATGGTATGTCCTGGAAAAAAGCTATTCATTTTTTTTGCCTTACTTTCCTTAATGACTCAGGCCCCTGAGTTTTCCTATCATCACAATCTTGTGCTGCATTCACGTCTTTTTAAAATGACAACATACATTTGCTAAATATTTTTGTATGGCAGAACAATAAAAAGAAAACATTTTGTAAAGCAAAATATATAATAAAGTCTAATTGAGTCATTTTGTTATGAGTTTACTCTTTTTAAATGAATTGGGTAATAGAATAAAACGAAAGGAAATAAACAAAACAGGGAGAGGGAAAAGGAAAGTGGTTTTGCCAGATGAGACGTTCCAAGGACAGACTTTGAAATGAATATACAAATGGCTGTGAATAGTACCTAACAGAGATGAAATTAGAAAACAATTATGTTCTAAAGAAGAGGGTTCTCATGCTAACTATTTTTTTTTTGTTACAATAATATACCAAATTTCTTTACAACAACTTGGAGGGATGGGGAGGTCCTTCCAAATACTTATCTAAATAGATTTAGTTTAGTAAAATCACAAAATACTTGTTTTCCGCTGGGTTTTCTGTTCTCAGTGGCAAACACTCATCACAAGACAGTCCTGTATTGGGTAAATCTTGGAGAGTGGATACTCTACTATAAATCTAGAACATAGAACACATCTTTCACAGTTGATTTTGTGTTTTTTTCCCGAACTTGTGAAACAGCTTAGGCAGCAATTCCTTTAACAGCCACTTTCACCAAGAAACAGCTTCTCATTTGTACTGTTACAGATTAGTTTGCTGTGACTGCCATTCACCCTGGTTTCTTACAGTGAAAACACACTCTGTATTCTTTTTTTACTTCATCATCATCACCATTTATTTATATAGCGCCACTAATTCCACAATGCTGTACAGAAAACTCATTCACATCAGTCCCTGCCCCATTGGAGCTTACAGTCTAAATTCCTTAACACACACACACACACACACACACACAGAATAGGGTCAATTTGTTAGCAGCCAATTAACCTACCTTTTGGAGTGCGGGAGAAAACCGGAAGAAACCCAGGCAAACACGGGGAGAACATACAAACTCCTCACAGATAAGGCCATGGGCGGGAATTGAACTCATGACCCCAGTGCTGTAAGGTAGAAGTGCTAACCACTAAGCCACCGTGCTGCCCAGAACGTCCTACTTTCTCTGGCTTTAAGAGCTGTTTTTGCCTTTGCTGTTTCTTTTCCTGTTCTGAGATCCTTTTCTGCGTTGTGTTAATCAAATTATATACCTTTTCTAAGCCGCCCAAATTTTTTTTGATTCTGGTCTACAGTTAGTAGCACTAATTAAAGTTCTGTATGATTCAGTATGATTATCTGTACAGTCTCCACGGTTACCTCTCCACTGCTCTGCAATTTATAAAATTGCATTTCCTGAAGCATTTGCAGTCTAATGCTTTATACTTTGTGACATTTACTCATCAACTTCAGCTGTGCCCCTCTGGAGTAAAGCAGATTAGCAAGACATAGTGTGCTTTTGTAGCTACCCCAGCCAAGTTGTTCTCTCCTGTGAGCAACCAACATAGTGACCCTCTCCCCTTTAATTTGTTTTAAATTATTACATTTATTCAATGGGGCATTTTTCCATTAATTTCAATGGGTGATGCATTCCTGTGGTCTTTCTGTTGCAATTTATATAATGTAAATAGTAAAAATTATAACCACATTAAGGTAAATTGAGAAAAGTCCTTTATAAGATTTGGCAAAGAGGAACATTTCTATTGCAATTGGCAGACTGCAAATTGCAACAATTGGAATTACCTATCGCAATATTTATGAGACTGAAAAAGGTGTTTATTTATTACACAGACGCAAACAGAATATGATGGCAGATAATAACCACACGGCCCATCTACTCTACAGTTTTATTATTAACAACCTCACACCCTATTTGATCCTTTAGTTTTTCTCCAGATATAGGATAGTCTTATGTCTATCACAATCATGGATACATTGCCCTACTGTATTATTCTCTACCACCTCTAATTCAGGGCCCTCTTAAGAACCTCTTGGGCCCCCGGGCACAGCAGTGCACCGGGGCCCCCTATATATACAAAAAAAAATAAAAATGATTATATATATGGGCCCTGCAGCCCAGGGGGGCCCTCCGGAGGCAGGAAAAAAAAAACCCTGCAAAAAAAGAAGAAACTACTTACCGTGCTGTTAGCTGGCGATCCGGCTCCCTCCCTGGTCTCCTCCTCCGTCGCGCTCCGCAATGGATGTCGGGCGGGCGTGATGACGTCACGCCCGACATGCACTGCCAGCGCGACGGAGGAGGAGACCAGGGAGGGAGCCGGTTCGCCAGCTGACAGCACGGTAAGTTAGTTTCTTTTTTTTTTGCAGGGTTTTTTTTTTTTTCTGCCTCCGGAGGGCCCCCCTGGGCTGCAGGGCCCCCGGGCACCTGCCCAGCGTGCCCAATGGGAAAGACGGCCCTGCTCTAATTGAAGACAGTGTAATCTATCAACTAACGGTTAAGTAAAATAATTCTTCCTCATTTGTAATGTAGCACTTGTACCATTTTAGTAGCTGTTTTTTGCACAATCTTTTATACATTTATGTCCTTCTGGAAATATGGCTTCCAGAACTGTACACAGCATTCTAGGTGTGGTCTCACCAATGACCTATAAAGTGGCATTACCTTCCATCTCTTTCTGCTATTAATTCCTCTTCCTCTGCAATCTAGCATCCAACTGGCCTTCCCCATTGATGTGGTGCATTATCAGTTTACCTTTAAATCATCTGAAATAGAGACTCATATATCTCTATTCTCCTCAGGATTTGCTATTTTAGTGTCATTAATGCTATATTCAGCCTTTGAGACCCAAGTTTATGATCTTACATTTTTTAGCATTGAATTGTAGAGTTGCCAATTAATTTCTCCAATCTAACTAGATCATCACCCCTTGGTGTGTCCACTGTTTTGCATAACTTTATGTTACCTACAAAAAGGAATACTTTCCCTCCATACCAGTCACAATGTATCAGTAGCACCTATAAAGATATTAGAGAGGACAGGGAGAAGTACAGAGTTAGTCCACTGGCAACATCTTCTTCTAACAAATGTATTCCCTTTGCTACAACTCTTTGTCCTCTATCCAGTATTGTATTCACGTAACCACCTTTGTATCCAATACTAAACATTGCAGTTTGTTGATCAGTCTTCAATATGGTACAATGGCAAATGCCTTATTAAAATCTCGATAAGCTACTTTACATCTATGATTCCATCTTATTTATTTGTCACCTAGTCAAAAAAATCAGATTTATTTGACATGCTCTTCCGCAAGTAAATCCATGCTGATTGGAATCTTGTAAACTGCTGGATTTGAGATAGACTATAATATATCAGCATTGTTTTCATTAATTTCCCCAGTATAGAAGTCAGGCTCACTGGTCTGCAGTTTCCAGCATCTTTTCTACTTCCAACTTTGTGAAGCAGAACTAGACAGGATCCTGTCCTCTGTGAATGGACCCATGCGGACATTATTTGCATCACTATTCCTGATACTCAACTGGGATCCTATGTCTTCCCCTTCTACTCTAACTGCTTCATTAATTAGAACAAACTACTGTGTTATTTGTTTGACAGACAAAAAAGGTGTTTGAATGTGTGATTGGACAAGAAGACAAATCTTTGTCCATACTAACCCAACCATACAAGTATGAATAAAGATGGAACAAAGGTATAGGAGATGGAATGGTACACATGAATAAAGTATATGTATTTATTTATTTATTTACAGTCTCTCTACACAGTGTATCTTTTCCACACGTGAAACAACACAATACAGCATAAATCACTTATTCCCATCTGTACTTTGTAGTATAATCATATTGTATCATCCCACACATCACTAGGCTTATTGGATGATAACATGTTCACTTGGTTCAAGAGCTAACAATCACACATGTTGGGGCTATCACTCACTACTTTGCTTTCTTGCTCCTGCACTGTAACTTTTGGCTCCACTTTGACGGCACTTGTGGAACTCATCTCTCTAATGTCTCTCTCTGTATACAAGGGTACCTGGGCATAATCAACTTACATGTACTTCAATTAATGTGCATCCATGTTGTGCCCTTGCTGGGACCAGCTTCACGCTAAGCCAGGGCCGGATTAACAATGAGCCTGAAGGGGCTACACTACCTGATCTTCACCCATAACCCACCTGGCTTCAATTTGAGAACAATGCATAACAGCATCACTGAATTAACAACCAGCACGTATTTACAATGGGTAACTTGGAATGAAGCAGTCTCTTATCTAGACATGGCTACAATGTCCACTTATCCACATATAATTAGACATGGCAGTTGTACTCTGTTCAGCTGGGGAATGAAAGCAAGGGCTATAAAAGAACACGCTATAATCCATATTTTTTGTGAAACGAGGGACAGGCTGGTTAGGGCAATATTAATACCTTGTTTCACCACAGACGTATTTCCACACTTTACATACATGCTGTGTGAACCACTTAGTGGTCCACTCTTTGTATAATGGAAAATGGGAGGGAGATGTTGGTGGTTGGAGGGAAGTGCAAGCTTTGCCCTCCATGGTGCTAGCCACGCCCACACACAGCTGGCCACACCTCCGATGGGATGGCGCTTCTCACAATAGGCCCTTTATCATTTTCAGCCCCAGGCCCATGTGACCCTTAATCTAGCTCTGCGCTAAGCTCTCTTCTTGTGGTCGACACCTGATCTATCATAACATTTGTTTTATATCTGAATCTCTATTTCAGACTCAGGATTCTCATATGCTTCTATCTCTCTATCTTGGTACTTTACTCTGAGTGCCTGGCTTCTCACAAACCTTGAAGCATTTCTCTCTCGTTCTTGCGTTTAGCAAACATTGGTCAGCTTGCAGTTAGCCTGCTGCCAGATCAATTTTCGGTGTCACTACCATGGCGTGGTGAGAGTGGAGTTTTGCGTGACTTAGAGAGAAAAATAGCAAAAATTATTGAGCAAATTGTACTAAACCTATGACCAATCCAGGCATCCAGCAATGTATGACTCATACACACCTGCCTACAGCAACAAGAAGACAGAGACATAAAAGGATATAGCAAAAAAAAGGTCACACCAGACTGGGATGATGAGCCCAGGAGGGATCAGGAACAGCATGAAAATTATATAATTTTTTAATAATTTCTATACACAGTAGTGCAGCACTTTTTAATGTATTTGCAACTTTGGGTGTGTAGATCAACTTCCTTGAAATTTTGGAGGTTGCACTTGCAACCACTTTATTTTTGGTCCATCCTCTCATAGGTGTTTAAAATCAAAGTTATAACTTCAATTGAACAAAAATATATTGCCAGGGCAGTTGATCGATACTCAGTTGACCCGACAATGCTTTGCCATGCCTGTCTTTGCATATATGGGTATGCATGAACTGGCTTAATATGAGCTTTTAGTTCCTGAAATCTATTATATTTAAGCTGTTTTTATGTTATCTTGTTGTTGTTATTCTGACAACAACAAGTTCTGGCGATACCAGAACTGGTATTGCAGCAGCTCTTGTCAATAGGGCCATCAAATCCTTGCTTAGGATTTGGCTTCACTCTTTTTTAATGTTAAACATGAAGCCTCATCTGCCACTAATACATTAAGAACTGATTCTCATTGTTCTATAAGTGGCTTGGATTTGGAATAGTGAACTTTCCTTCCATTAGTTTGTGACCCACTAGCGAGGATTTAAACATTTTAGAATTGCTTTAATTTCCATAGGCTCCTATGTCAAGGACAACAACATTTTAAGAGCTACCAACAATTGCCATTAATACAATTGAAAACAATATTTGAGAGCTGTAAAACATTTATCCACTTATATCTGCCCTCTGTATTCAGATGTCCTCGCCATCCGCTGCACCAAGGCAATTTGGAATGATGTGGATTCCAAAATAAATCACTCTTCAGTACCCCTTTTCAGGTACCTCTTAAGTCTTCGCAAGTCTTGAGCATACCTCAAAATGTTCTTAAAGCAGAAAGTGAAAATGGGGGATGAAAAAATTTCTCCAGTCGACAGATATGTAAATTGAAAAAAAAAAAAAAGTTAATACAATATATTTTTATTACTTAATATATATACCCCAAAAATAATTTAAATTACATGTCTAAATTATTTCTTTATATATAAAACACTTCCTCTTGTATTACCTTTTTATACTAGACACAAACAGTGGTATAAATGGAATATTTGTAAAGCGCTACAGAATTTGCTGGCGCTATATAAATAAATGTTGATGATGATGTTGATGAATATTTGCAATCACAGGGCACTAACAAATGTAAAAGCAATACTGAGAAATAATTGCATTTCATTAGGTGCACATTTTCACTGCATCATCGCAAGTCATAGCAAATATACGTTAAAAAGGTGCTCCTAAATCAAATGTTATTACATAACACAACACACAATAAAACAGCAGTTGATATCGGCGATGCTGATAAAAGCTCTTTTTGGTTTAAAGTTGAAAATACTCAATTATAAGGAATAATAAACTCTTCCTACAGGAAAAAAAATAATAGAAGCCAATCTGGAGATATATATAATGCACTCCTTATGATGGGGTTCACCAGATCACAAGCCTGATTCATTAAGGAACGTGAATACTGATTCAAGCTGCAGTTTTCATAAAATTGCATTGCGCACGCCCGGAACCGGAAGATACGGCAGAGAACGCAGCAACATCAAATTCATCTTCAAGCGCAAAGGACCTTTACGGCAGCCTACGATTTCATGGCCGGGGCGTGGAGGGGATTGGGCGTATGCATGTAATCAATGTACAGTAAGGGCGTGCCAAGGTCACAGTAAAATCCGATTCGAGTTATTTTTACTTTTGGGACTTTATATTCCACATATTTATTGGACGTATCCTGCCGTGTATTGTCTGTTAGAGCAGAGTGGACTTAGACCCATATTCAGCAGCGGACATATCTTGAAATCCACTCCTTGTTGAGTAAGGATGTGCGTATGCCCGATGTAGGTGCGTTTATAATAAAAATACAATTTATGTTTGTTTTGCCTGCCCCATGACACTGCATAGGCTTGTAATATCCTATTTTTATCTGTAGGGGTTTATTATAATATTTGCATTACATATTTATTATATGATGGGGAATTATTGGGTTATTAATATTAATAATAGGGCAGCACGGGGGTCATAAGTTCAATTCCCGACCATGGCCTTATCTGTGAGGAGTTTGTATGTTCTCCCCGTGTTTGCGTGGGTTTCCTTCCACACTCCAAAAACATACCGGTAGGTTAATTGGCTGCTATCAAATTGACCCTAGTCTGTGTGTTAGTGTTTGGGAATTTAGACTGTAAGCCCCAATGGGGCAGGGACTGATGTGAGTGAGTTCTCTGTACAGCTCTGCGGAATTAGTGGTGCTGTATAAATAAATGGTGATGATGATGATTACATCATGGTGAGCAGCAGCCTGTACTTTACAGATATAGCAGTCCTCATGTTGGTCTTAGTTTTCATGAGATTTGATCGTACAACCAACAGGAGCAGGGCCTGATTAAGGGTTCTGGCCGCCCTAGGCTAATATGGCCGCAGCGCCCCCCCCTCCTCCGAATATATAGGTGTATAGGAACACTCCTGAATATGAATGTTCAGGTGTATTCTCCAGCATTCAAATTTAGACAGATTGTGCCATTGTCTCTTACCTGTTCTTGCTCTTCTCTCTTGCAACTTTGTTATCCTCTCGCTGGCTTCTGGAAAGTTGGCGTCCTGTTTTGAAAATGCAAAAATGTATTATAATGCAAACCCTGAATGATTAGGCCCCCTTAGTTAAAACAAAACACTCCATTATGGCCAGCTAAAAGTACCCCATTGGACAGGCATATATAAGCAATATCTGAATATTTGTTGTCAATCAAATACAAACCTCTACCAGCCCCATCTCACTAATATTTAGTATTCTAGTGATTGCTGAGACCACCCATGTGACCACCACCAGGGCTGCCAAGAAGAATTCAGGGCCCGGGTACAACAAATTCATGGGGCCCCCCCCTCATAGTCAAGTAAGCCCCAAAAATTTTTTGCGCCGCCTTACGGCGGCGCAAAAAAATTTGGGTGTATGGTCATACATTCAGGGGCGTAGCTAGCCAAACGGCGGTGCAAAAATTTTGGGAGGTGTGGTCATGCATTTGGGGGCGTGGCAAACGTGCCATTGGGCGTGGCTAACATAAAAACCACTAGGCTCTCAATTCGCCGGAGCGTCACATATGTTCAAGCACTCCTGACTTTCAGGACATCTACCACCACAGTGTAGATTACAAACAATGCAGTGTGTACACAAACAGTTCAGTCTTGGCCTACACCTTACATTGGGCACAACATTCACCAAAAATTGCCATTGTCCCTACTAGAATCACAACATTTCACACACTGTGCTGCTCTCTCCTACCTGTTCTTCTCACTTTCTCCACCTGTGGCTGCTGGTTTCTTTAGTTGTGGCTTGTCCGGATCAAGAAATGTTGAAGGACCTATTTTGAAAAAAAAAATGGCTACATTTAGAAAATTACAGCCAGCCCCGGCGTTAAATCAATAGCACCCACGATTAATAATTAGGCCTTCCTCCAGCCCCAACATTAAAATAATACTATTCACATTTAATAAATAAACCTATTTCACTTCCTGCAAACAGCCCCAGCAATACCTATTTCCCGCAACCATCACTGCCATTAAATAATTCATAGTCACATTTAATAAATAGACCTCATTCTCCCTAAACTCACCCCAAGATTCAATAGCCCCCAAACCACCCCATCTTAAATTAATAGTCCCTACTATTAAATTGCCTCACCATCATCCTACAAACAAAATAGCGCCTATTAATTAGCCGCCACCTACCTCACACACACTACATTGCAACAAGCCCCCTGTGCCATCACACACACAATACTGTGCCCCTTCATCACAACTACACTGTACCCCCTTATGCTCACACTGCGACCTCCATGCTGCTTTTCCCCCTTCTTTTTTACTTTGTGCCTCTCTCCCACTTTTTTTCCTCCTCTGTTCCTCTCTCCCACTTTTTTTTCCTCCTCTGTTCCTCTCTCCCACTTTTTTTTCCTCCTCTGTTCCTCTCTCCCACTTTTTTTTCCTCCTCTGTTCCTCTCTCCCACTTTTTTTCCCTCCTCTGTTCCTCTCTCCCCATTATCTTTCCTCTGTGACTCTCTCCCCCATTATCTTTCCTCTGTGACTCTCTCCCCCATTATCTTTCCTCTGGGCCTCTCTCCCCCATTATCTTTCCTCTGTGACTCTCTCCCCCATTATCTTTCCTCTGTGCCTCTCTCCCCCATTATATTTCCTCTGTGACTCTCTCCCTTCTTTATAGCACTGTCCCTTTCTGTTTTCCCCCTTGCCTCTCCGTTTCTTTGCTCACCTTATGTCAGCTTCTTTCTGTTCTTTTCTCTTCTGTCTTCTGTCTTCTCTTCCCTCTTCTTTCTTCATGCTTGGTCCTCCTGGCTGCAGCGCTCCTCACTGACTGACGGGCGTGACTTGATGACGTCACGCCCGGCAGTCAGTATGAATGAAGCAGAGAGAAGGAGCGCAGCTGTCACGTGAGTATGTATTTTTTTATTTTTATTTCCTACAGCTCCCCCCACCAACGATCGAGGAGGACCCGTACCCCACTACCCCCCACGGGGGGGGGGGGGAATCCGCAGGGCATGAAAAAAAAAAAATAATAATTTTTTTAAATTAACAGTAAGGTTCCGGCCCGGGCCCCCTGGCATGGCCGGGCCCGGGTAAAATGTACCCGCTCCCCCCCCCTCTCGGCGGCCCTGACCACCACACAATCATGAGATTCTGCCCCCCAAAGCTGCTCTATTTTTTAAATACCCCCTGCAGCCATTTTCCTTAACCACAACCCCCCCACAGCCATTTTCCTTAACCCCTGCTGCAGCCATTTTCTTTACCTCCCACCCTGCATCCATCCCCCTTGCAGCTATTTTCCTTACCTCCACTCTGCTAGCTAGCTATCCCCCCGTCACATCAAAACTCCCCCAGTCACATATATCAGCCCCCCTCCTCTGCCCTCCTTCATACATATCAACCTCTCTCCCTCCCTATAGATTTTCATGGCAGCCCCCCCCCCCCTCCCACCCTATAGATTTGTATGACAGTCCCCCTCTCCCTCCCTATACATATGCATGACAGTCCCCCCTCTCCCTCCCTATAGATATGCAGGGTAGTCCCCCCTCCTCCCTATAGATATGCAGGGTAGTTCCCCCCTCCCTATAGATATGCAGGGTAGTCCCCCCCCCTTCCTATAGATATGCAGGGCAGTTACCTCTCCCTATAGATATGCAGGGCAGTTCCCCCCCTCCTTATAGATATGCAGGGCAGTTCCCCCCTCCCTATAGATATGCAGGGCAGTTCCCCCCCTCCCTATAGATATGCAGGGCAGTTCCCCCCCTCCCTATAGATATGCAGGGCAGTTCCCCCCCCCTCCCTATAGATATGCAGGGCAGTTCCCCCCCCCCTATAGATATGCAGGGCAGTTCCCCCCCTCCCTATAGATATGCAGGGCAGTTCCCCCGCCCCTCCCTATAGATATGCAGGGCAGTTCCCCCCCCTCCCTATAGATATGCAGGGCAGTTCCCCCCCTATAGATATGCAGGGCAGTTCCCCCCCCCCTCTTTATAGATATGCAGGGTAGTTCCCCCCCTCTCTATAGATATGCAGTGTAGTTCCCCCCCCCCTCCCTATAGATATGCAGGGTAGTTCCCCCCCTCCCTATAGATATGCAGGGTAGTTCCCCCCCCTCCCTATAGATATGCAGAGTAGTTCCCCCCCCTTCCTATAGATATGCAGGGCAGTTACCCCTCCCTATAGATATGCAGGGCAGTTCCCCCCCTCCCTATAGATATGCAGGGCAGTTCCCCCCCTCCCTATAGATATGCAGGGCAGTTCCCCCCCTCCCTATAGATATGCAGGGCAGTTCCCCCCCCTCCCTATAGATATGCAGGGCAGTTCCCCCCCTCTCTATAGATATGCAGGGCAGTTCCCCCCCTCCCTATAGATATGCAGGGCAGTTCCTCCCCCTCCCTATAGATATGCAGGGCAGTTCCCCCCCCTCCCTATAGATATGCAGGGCAGTTCCCCCCCCCTCCCTATAGATATGCAGGGCAGTTCCCCCCTTCAATTACCTGTAGTTGTGCCAGCGTCGCTCCTCTCCTCAGATCAGCAGATAGGAAGTGAAGACGTCCTGCTTCCTGACTGCTGCACAGCAACAGGCAGCCTGGCGATTGGCTGTGTGTTGCTAACCACTGACCACCATTGCTTTTGATTGTCGAGCCCTCCACCCCCCCGCGGCGACCCCCCCCTCCCCCACCCCGAAAAAAGAAATGAATGAAGGAAAAAAAAAAAATGTAAAAAAAAAATAGCCACAGGGCAGCGCCCCCCGGGACCCAGCGCCCCAGGCTGCAGCCTGGTCAGCCTAGTGGTTGATCAGGCCCTGAACAGGAGCTTATCAAAAATTGTGACCACTCCTATAATGCAAAATCTCCACTCCTTCAAATTCATTGCAATATTATGCCCTAAAAAATTAAATCTCATTTTGTAATATGTGCATAGAATCAGGGGCATTACTGTCATAATTCAACTTTATCTATGGAACAACCCAACCACCCAGCAATCTCCTCGCATGAGAAGGAACTACATTTTAAAGCAACGTGCGATTAAGGGGCCCATAGCAAAATTTGGGAATGAGGGCAGTGATAAGTGTCCATTTGCTCCAGAGACCTCCTGCTGTGGTCTTCTGAGACTGTGAGGAGCCAGTACAAGTGAATTGAAGCACTGTTTTGGCTTTCAGTTCTGGAACTCTGATGGGATGGACAAGTATCACCCATACTTACCTACACACCCCAGGAGACTCCCAAATTTCGGATAGTTGTCCTGGACCCCTGTGAGAGCACACCTTTCTCTCAGATCTCGCTCACTTCCTACTGAAGAGGGAAGGACAGGAGACTCAATCATGTGTGGAAGTCAAATAATTGGATGAAGTAAACCAAATTGATTAATATTGTTTTACCGAGTGATTGCGATTAATACGCCACGTGTTTTGACGCAATCGCACGGATTCATAACACGCACATTTACATACGCACTTACACTTGTAGATAGTATACATTTATTAAGGTTCCAATCCACATTTATTTATTAGTAAAATGTATTAGATTGTTTATTTGTGCATAGATAATACTATAGTAAAGGTATTTATGGTTCAGGTCTTGTTAAAGGTTAAGAGTTTGGTTTTATATAAGATATAAGCAATATGAGATTAATATTCAAAAGTACTTTGTGTGTGGGTCAGTTGGAACTGGTCATTCAGAGAGAAGACACGTAGACAACAGTTGGGGGAAGTTGCCCCTCACCCTTTGAAAGGATCCAATGAACTGACCTATGACCAGCAGGCAACTGGAATATCATTAACTCTGGACCAATGAAGACCTCACTAAGTGTTATCTGTATACATAGTGACATCATCAGTGTTTTTTCTATACTGAAACTGCATATAAGCAAGCTGCTCCCCCAGCTAGATCTCTTAGCCTGACTACAGACAACATGACCCTATCTTATAATGGGCCCGGGTAAAGCACTACTTAACATGTAATGTATTCGGTTTATGTTTATACTTTCCTGATGGATTATAATATCTTTTATTGCTTCATGGTAACATATTTTATGCATTATGATGGCTTGCTGTAAATCCTGCTATATTTTGCAATTAAATATCTTTGTGCGTTGGAACCACAACAATCGCATTGGACAATGACTATTTGTAAGCTACAAAACGACTTTAATACATGCGATTTGGATTAAATCTCATCATTTTGGACCCACCCTCTCGGTGTGGACGCAAAATTTCTCCCCTGAACTTGCCCTTCGACCTGCCCTCTGGGATCTTCTGGAGGGGTGAAATTGTGGGCAAACATGGTATCACTTGACCGCCTCACAGTTTGGATGCATTACAGCTGTCTAGGCAGCATCGGCGTGGAGGTAGTTGCGTCACTGACACATGCATTTACCTTTCAATAACAGGCACAGCGTTGCAAAAATAGAAGCATATTGTCACACAAGAATACACAGCTGTTCCTCCAGTATTTTCTGCATTAATAAATGGTCTTTTGTTGTGGCTTTTATCAGTATCTTCCTGCATAATTCATGCATGCTGACAGATACCGTGCCTGTCTTATGCAGGGCAGCTAGCTGGATTCTTAGCAATATGAAGTTCTAAAGGGCTACTGTACGACTGCTGACAGATCACAAGAGCAAGATTTTAGCCACTGGGCTACAAATATAAAAATAATTCTTATATTACAATCAGAGATAAATGTTTAAACATGCAAATGAAAATAATTTATTTCCTTACAATGTGTCCTAGATAGACTTAAGGAGTAATTTATTACTCCCCGTCGAACATATTATTGTGCTTATGATCGGGAAATAATATCAGGATGAATACAAACTAAACAAGATACATTATGTATTGTGCAATGCCTGTCTGAAAAAATACAAAATTGGCCACTACGATAGCCATGTTCTCTTCTCTGGCATTGTCTGACATTTGACAACTAGATTATATTTTCTATTTAGTGTTTTTTTCTTGTATTGTTTTCCTCTGTTTCTTTTCATATCATCAGCACTACTGGTGAGTGCATTATTTATACTAGAGATGCTCACTGAACCCCGTGTTTTGGTTTTGTTTTTGGTTTTGGATCTGGATTACCGTTGTGTTTTGGTTTTGGTGTTGGTTTTGCAAAACTGACATTGCGTGTTTTGGTTTTGGTTGTGTTTGGTTTTGTTTTACTATTTTGTTGGAAAATCAATGTTTTTGGGCATAAAATAACCAAATTTTGTGCTCCACCTGTTTCTTGGATAAGTAATGTAACTGTAAAGCTAATAAATTATCAAAAAAACTGTTTAATTCCTGGTAGGTAGGCCTTCATTAATTTTACACACAAACCAGATTGTCTTTCTCTCCATCTATGCATATTGGCAATGCAGCCATCGTCTTTGGGTGTATATTACACCCTACACTTATAGTTAAATATGTGAAGAAATGGACAAAGGCAGTTTGGTTTCTGTCTCTATAGCCCCTCCCCCCCCGCCCTCCACTTGTAGTTGAATAGAAAAAAAGCAGCCTGCATAGACAGTAGAACTAGAATATACAAAGAAATGGACAAAGGCAGTTTGGTATCTGTCTGCATCAGCCCCCCCCCCCCATCCACTTGTAGTAAAATAGAAAAAGAGCAGCCTGCATAGACTGTAGAATTAGAATATACAAAGAAATGGACAAAGGCAGTTTGGTATCTGTCTGCATCAGATCCCCTCTCCACTAGGAGTAAAACAGAAAACTATTCAGCGGTTATATAATCTAGAATATAAATAGAAATTGAGAAAGGCAATTTGGTATCTGTCTGCATCATATTCATCAACATCATCATTAGCGCTCTCGTCGCCTACACAAATCTCCCCCTCATCCTCTTCTAATTCCAAAGTGGCATCCTCAATTTGTGTATCACCAGCTACACTCGGGCTGTCCAGGCACACATCAGCAGAACTGCTGAAAGGGCCCTTCTTTATGGGTACATTACCAGAATGCTCACGATTACACATACCACTGGTGGATGGACTCTCCACAGGGATTGGTGTCATTTCTGATTCAGAGCATACATTATGCGAAGTAATTTTTTTTTAGACTGATGACAAATCTGACTTTTGACAGCCAGAACAATTAATGCAAAAGAATGGGGAACACCCCAAAAGCACTTGGAGTGCCAGAAATTTAACAAAAACGCTCCTCTATCCTCCTCTTAAAACTGTAACAACTGGTATTAAGATTAGAATGGTATTGAATAGAAACAATAATGTGTCCAATTACTGCTCTGTCCCTGTGCTGATATAGCCTGTGTGACCTAACCCTGCTCTTTCCCTCTGTCAAAATGGTGAGGATTGCTGTGGAGGCGTGTATTTATGCTTTTCAAATCTCGCGAGAACCGAACTCAGAAATACGAATATGTCACAATGACGTTTTGCCTCGATTTCGATTCCGAATGGGCGGAAGAGTACCGAGCCTTCTCGGCTAGGTACTCGGATAGGCTAAATTCTGTAGGATTCAGTTCTCAGGGAACCGAGTCCGCCCATCTCTAATTTATACCCTCAATATGACAGTCACTCTGTAAACTATTTTACTGCAGGAAATCCCAGCTGTAGAAAAAATAAATAAAAGAAATATGCTGTTATTAAAATGGTCACGAACAGTAAATAAGCAGTTGAGGAATCTCAATTGGTTTTATTTTTATATAAACTTGAGATTTAATTTCAGACATGAAAAACACACAAAGACATTTTCAGTTGATGATTAAACGACAAAGTCTGTGAAGAGGAAAAACTAATAATAAACGTATTTCTGCAAAATAATATATTTTTTTCAATTTGATCATTGATCAATAGCTCAAAATGAATAAAGATTTTAATTAGAGGGTGGTAAAAACTTGTATACTTGTATAACTGTCTTTAGATTTCGGAGTAGGGATCTCACAGCTGCAAAGTTGGTTAACATTCTAAAGACAATTCTGCTGTGAGCCTAAACTCAGTGTCATGATATACAGTAGTCTAAAGTCAGAAATAATTGAATCAAAGTGATTTTCAGCAAATCACTGTGTTTCCTATGATCAAATAGCGGATTAATATATATATAAGGAAATGGAAATGATTATGATGCCTGTTTTCTGTCAACTTGCCTTGATGGTTAATTTAGAGATGTCCTGTTATCGATAGAGGGATAAGAGTTCAAAGGAAGCTAAAAGATTGGCTAAGATTTCTTGGGCCTGAAAGAACCATAAGGGTCAAACAAAGTTCATGCTGGATGGATAATGAGAATTTTGATCGATGAAAGGAAAACATCACATAATAAATGTTTGTCAAAAAGCCTTGTATAAATATTTATCTCCTGAAATAAATGGAATAGAAAGTGTCAATGATATATACATTCCCCATGAGGAATGATGTATCTCTTTTAGGGATCAATATAACCAAATCATGTTTCATATGTATGTGTGGAAAAAATTATACCAGGTTTAGTGGAGTTAGTGCCACATTTTTTGGAGATTTCAGAAGGAAATTATACTAAATTTTGAGGCAATGAATAGAAATGTTCTGAGACAAAAAGGACTATAGATTTTCATAAAACAGATTAACATATCAGCACACCTCTCATTGAGGTCACAGAGAATAAACTAAATGATTAAAAATCCTTGCAAAGAGTTTTTGGGGATTTCTCTTTCTGCTGAGAAATTGTCCACTTATTCTAGCCTTTTCCTAGGCCACAGTTTATGCCAGAAAGTGTCGGAGTCTGATTAAAATTTTCCTATATATAGTAGTTTTATATTAACAAATGGCAATATAATATTCCTGTATGTCAGTTTGTGTTAACTTTTTAACAATAAGCATTGTGACTAATTGCTGTTATATTAAATCACATTTAATAACGTTCTGTCTTTGTTGTTCTTAGAATCATTCACATCTTCAATAGTCTTGGTCATCTAATTAAACACATAATAAATGTCTTTCACTACAACTTCTTATACCTTTTCATTTATCACTTTTGCAAGTCTTGTATGTGCCCCCTCCTCTATATTATTGTAGTTTAGAGAAACATTGTTTTTGTTAGCTATTATTTTTACCAGTCAAGTTCCAGCCAGTTTGCACAAACTCTATTTTAAGTTAGTTTGCCTTAACAGTTTTAGAATTACAAATTGTGAGCAACAAATCTCAAACATGAAGGGTGAACTTTGAACACAATAGTGTTGGCAGATTCAATTAAAAAGACCTCGATCGCGATCATTGGCTATAACATGAAATATTAATGGCAAACGCAAGTCACAAATTCTTAACCACTTCAAGTCTATTGAAGATTGAGTACCAATATGTTCATGACTATTACATTTGAGTTTGATGATCTTGCTAAAGAAGCAACTAATTATTATTATTTGCAAGACTCTCTCCCTTTTCCCAAGACTGTGACTCATACCCAGGGGCTGGCTTGGCGAGGGATGGGGGGCATCTGTCACCCACCTGGGCCGTTCCCATAGTGGACTACCCTGAGCTGAGTCACTGGGCTATCTGCATTTTTTTCCCTTTCAATGTTTCTAATATGCTGCCCCCCCCTCCCCCCCCCCCCGGGCCAGCGAGAACCTGCTCATACATCAGTGATGGCATTGGATCTTCAATGATACAGTGCGTTCTCATGAATATTGGCTAAAATCACAAGATGATTGCTCCAAGTGTGCAGTCTACTTTTTATCATTTCTAATGGATGGTGTTACTTTTAAAAATATGTGGTGAATTTGTCTTGGTAACAACAGGGCAAAACCAATGGAAAAGGTCCTTTGCAAACCGCAAAATATGCAGGACTGTGATATATTTCTTTTGTGCACAAATAATCTAAAGGGCCTACTGGTTCAAGGTACAGGCAAGGGTCACAACAGCAGATCAGGCAAATAGATATTCAAGAGCAGGTCAGCACAGCACAGGACTGGAACGCTATAACCGGCAGGGAGGCTAAACCCTCCCTGCCTTAAATACTGAAAGTAGATCTGAAACTATCCCCAGGCACTGCCCAATTACTTAAAACAATAATTACTTAGCCCACAAGCTGTGTCAAGTTACTGCGCACATGCCCGGCTGCCCTGTATTGCCGGGACGCGTTGCTGAGAGCCTTGGCGTCCGGCCGTTGCCCTGGGAACGGTCGGGCCAGAACCAGAAGTGACGTCCCGGTCGTCAAGGAGATGGCCGGGATGCCAGGCAGCGGAGAGAGCGAGCCGCGGCGGTGTCCATAGTAACAGAAAGAAATTACAGAAACCTCTTTTAAACAGCATTTTTAAAAGAGGTTTCTGTAATTGAGATTGTAAATGTGCCAGTGGAGAGAGACAGGTTGAGGAGGTGCGCTAGAGGTGGGCATAGAGTGGAGGAGAAGGATCAGAGAGGTTGGGAGGGACTAGGTTTGAGGGAACAGGTTGTAGGGTGCGATAATGAGATAATTTTTATATATTTCGTCTTTAGTTACTGGAGAGAATGAATTAAGGGTGGATTGGGTGAAGGTGGGCAGAGTGTGTGGAGTGTGTGGAATTTGGCATGAGGAAATATCTTGTTGAATGGCTTGTCAACTCCAATTACCACATGGTGCCTAGCTCACTCTTATCGACCTAGCGCTTGGACATTCATCACTGGCAAGGATAATTGGGCCTTTCACCCCTATCAAGTGTTACATCACCCCAGCCTGGCCTTCCTGAGATTCCCCTGCATAACATTCCTGCTCTTTATCCTAGGCCTCCTGCCTATGACCTACAGCCTCTAGCTCCACCAGCAGCTGCCTTCTGTTGCTTTTACAGTTGTCCGGACTCTGTACCATATCCATCCCCTACAATCAAAGCCCCTGTACTATGACCTTCTTGCAACTGCTGGCTCCCGATCATCCCTGCCTGCGGCCTAGTACTTGGACCTATTTTGAGCTGCCTATCATTTGTGCCACTTCCCACCTGGCCTGAATAATCTACACTACTATGTAGTCCTTATCTAATCCTTCATCTAGTCCATACCCCAAACTAAACAGTACCTCTTGATCCTACAGTCTACCCACCCTATAGAATGTAAGCTTTCATGGCCAGGGTCCTCTCTACCTTATGTTTCATGCTCTCCTCTATCCATCTATCTTGTATGTCCCTTGCCATGTATAATGCTGAATTGCTTCTGTATGTTATGTGATTTGTTCTGTTTCTAATATTATTCTACCTATTTGCACCCATGTACCCATTGTTGTCATGTATGTCATGCATGTATGTATGGTGTGATTATATCAAGCGCTACGGAATCTGTGGCACTATATAAATAGATGATGATGATGATAAGTATCACTATTTCTAGATACACTGTGGCTAAATTATTGGCACCCTTGTGGTTTTTTCTAATTATGCACCATTTCTTCCCCAAAAATATTTTGGTATCCACATATGTATTTATTTGGTTTGCAGAGGAATGAAACACAAAAAGCAGAAACATTTTATTAAAAAAAAGCCATAGCTTGTTCCACATAGAAATCCTTACATTGGCCGGGCAAAATTATTGCCAATTTTTTAAATTATTTTGAAATAACGAAATTTTAAGCAAGTGATTCCCACAATTTCGGAACTGTAGTTATCTGTGTTGAGTAACAGGTGTCTACAATATGAAAATCACACATTAAACAAGCTTGACTAGAGAATAGAACTCGTTCTCCTGTAATGTGTCACTGTGAGTAATGCATCGAGCATGGAGAAAAATAGAAAACCAGAGAAAAGTCTGAGGAGGTCAGAAAGAAGATTGTAGCCAAGCATGGATAATATCAAGGCTACAAATCAATCTTCAGAGACTTTGATCTTCCAGTTTCTATCATACGCAATGATACTAATGCTATTAGGAAGTTCAAGGCCCATGGTGCTGTATACAATCTCCCTTAAAAGAGAAGATTTGATTGAAGATTGCAGCATAAAATGATTTGAATGGTGGAGAAGGCTCCCTGATGAACTGCCAGACAAAGTCAAGCTGATCTTCAGATACAAAATATGTCAGTTTCAACTTGCACCATCCGTCACCAACTCAATGAAATCAGATTATACTGTAAGAGGCCCAGTGTCAGAAAGCTGGGTATCCATCAAAGGTCATGGGTCTTCCAGCAGGAAAGACCCATGTGCACTTCAAAATGCTTCCATGAATGGCTCATTACAAGACGCTGGACTGTTCTGAAGTGGCCAGCAATGAATCTAGATCTAAGTCCCTTAGAGAGATCTGAAAATAGCAGTTGGGAAAAGATAGCCTTTAAATCTGGGAGGACTGGAGCAGTTTGCACAGGAAGAATGGACCAATCGGCCAATAGAGAGGTGCAGGAAGCTCATCCATGGATATAGGAAGTAGTTGATTAACGTTAGTTTGACCAAAGACTGTGCTTGCAAATATTAAGTATAAAGTGTCAATAACTTTGTCATTGCCATTTCTTTTCATTGTTCTGATTTAAAAAGATATACATTATTAATTTCATGGGAAAAAAACTAAGGTCCTGCATATTAACAGAGAATGAACACTGTTAATTTCCTCTTATATTTAGAGGAAATTGTAAGTTATTTGAATATAGACCAAGAGTGCTAATATATTTAGACCACAAGTCAAAACTGTCTGAACAAACTGGAACATGACTTGATCATTGGAACTTGGTCGAAGAGGCACAACTGTGCAAGGTCTGAGCAAAAATGGGTCCAAAATGAGGCAGAGGGGTGCAGGAAATGTAAAATGACATTAAGAGATGGGAAGTAGCTCATACAACTAAAACTGTACCAATAATGCACTTTTTCTAAGCCAAATCAGACCTCACATAGAATAAATTCCAGAAGCCAATTAAGGGAAATTTCTAAACAAAACTGTCCAGTTTCTGTAAATGTTCAGCATATTGTGCTTATTTGAAATGCTGTACTGTGCAGTGCTCCTCTAAATGTTATGAGTTGTAGTTTATAGCCACAATCATCAGCACACAGTGCTGTTTTGTCACTGCCAGTTCCCCTCCTCCCACCAGAACCTGTACCTTGAAAAGATGCAACACCAGTGTTACGGCAGAGAGCAAATATCATAAACTTGTAGAACAGACAGGAGAGGTCTTTACCTATAGCAGCCGCCTTTCCCGTAGAGCTGGACGCGCTCACAGGTACTCAGATGCCCCCAGGTCTTTAACTCAGAGTAGTACAAGTTTATGATATCACTGCAGCGCTGACGAGGGCCAGATAGTAAGTAGTAGCGGAGTCCAGTAAACAGGCCGAGGTCAGAGGGGCAACAGCAGGCAGCAGAGTGAAGTCCAGGCAAGGGTCAGGGCCGGCAGAAAGCAACATATCCGGAAAACAGGCAGAGGTCAGGGTCACAGGCAATCCAACAAAGTCCAGTAAGCAAGCTAGGGGGTCATATATGAAGAATCAATCAGAATAACACAAGAGCAGGAGCAGGAGAAGGGAACAGGAAGCCAGAGCAACAGGAAGCTTTAACTGGCAGTGAGGTTCAGTCCGTGACCTATCATCAAGCAGAGTGCCCAGCGAGCCCATTCCCCTATCAGCCATAGGAGGCTGCGCTCACACACCCACAGTTGGCCGGGCGCTGTGGCAGGGGGAACTAAGCGTCCCAGGTGTTGCCTAGGCAACTAAGATGAAGAGGGAGGAAGTGACGTCCTGGTCATCATAGTAACGGCCGGGACACCAGAAGCACCAGGAAGCGAGACGTGGCGGCCAGCAGTGGAGCCGCGGCTCATAAAAATTGCTACTGGGATTCACAAAAGTTTCTACAAAAGGTGTTCGGGGTAATAGTGCCCCCGCTGCGCGGGGTGCAGCCGCTACAGGTGATGTTATGCATTTTTGTCTCCAATTTTAACTAGTCACTAAGTCAGCCACATTCATAAGTCATAAAGATCTGACGGTCAGTGAGCGGAGGACAGTCAGGAAGAGAACAATGAGTACTGGGAATTCCCCGAGCACACGTCCCCTCCCAATCCTCCCCTCTCCTAATCCGGACCTGCACAAACACATTTCTTGGGCAAATATTAGGTTTATTACAGGTATTATTGAAAGATGGAATTATCCTCTCAATGACAATACATTCCTTATCTAGCTGTTGGCAGAGAGCCCTTAAATGAGCACTGTGCAACAATAATCCAGCTTGGTAAGACATGAATGTATTGTAAAACAAAGATGTTATGTTTTGAAATTTTAGAAACTATTTCAGTTGTTTGTCTGTACATTAGAGGAATTGTTTTTGCAACGGAACCACTAACTGATTGATGTACACCATGGTTACCTACAGTCAAATGGCGTGTGGTTTACTTTTACTATGGTCTTTTGTGTCCAGTTCTAACAATGCTGCGTGCACTACTGTTAGGGGCACACAGCTCTCCCTTTTCGAGCAGAGCTGTGTGAAGCGGGACATACCTCCCGACTGTCCCTACAATCAGGAGAAAGTCCTGATTGAGTGTGTCAGAACAGTTGACAGACTGTCCTGCTCTCTCCTACCTGTTCTTGCTGCTTTCAATACTTGGTGGGGAGAGATGGCTGTGAACAGTGCAGACAGAAACGATATGCACAAAAGCTGCAAAGCTCAAGCATAGAGTACCCTAGGCTGTGAGGAGGGTTTCCAGGCACTAGGAAACCCCCCTCGGTTTGCCTATGCCTGTATTTAATTTTCCCATATCATGCCACACTTGTATTGATTCACCCCCATATACTGTCCACCCTGTACCGATGCTCCTCATATGTTCAGCTCAAAAAAATCAGATGAAAACATTGAGATAAAATATATAAAATGCCTCACGCGCCCCCCCAGGCAGCCACGTGACACCCACGGGAGCCACTTCCCATTGGCCTACCAAAAAAAGTCCAGTCTATAGCCAATCTGCCCATGAAGCCAAGTAAGGATGAACTTTACACTGTACCAAATTGAAAACAGCATGGGGATGTTATTGTATCTGACTCATTATTGCAAAAATAGAAATATTTTCAGAAGCTTCTTCAGAAAAGTGCTAATACTTTTGATGTCCTGTTTTAATAAACACTTTAATATATTTTGTATCTCAAAATCGCTCTATAATGAAAACTGTGTGCTATTTTATTTCCATTTCCATCAATGCAGCTACTTCACATGTTCCGGAACACAACTATTCAGGGGAAAAGAGACTCTTAAATGTTTTTTCTATTAAAAGTTTGGCTACACTGGCACTTGCCACATGACACTGCTTTCAAACAATCTTCCTCAATTCTTTTCAATTGCTGCACATAGAACACAAAGCAGAATTTTACAGAATATAAAATATCCAGTCAGTTCATGCTTAAGAAACGTGAAGTTGTCCAGTTATTGTGGAACAACAAGCCCTATCAGTGATGAGTTTATATTTGTGAGGTGCAGAAATAGGCAACTGGACTCAGCAGCCTATTAGGAACATTTTAAAAAATGCAGTTGGCAGAGTGACCCAGCCCACGGTAGCCCACTATGGGGCCGGCCCAGGGGACAGATGCCAGTCAGACCCTGGGTTATTATTATTATTATTATTATTATTGTTTATTTGTAGGGCGCCACAAGGTTTCCGCAGCGCCGCACACAGTACAAAACAGTAGACTATACAGTAGACTATACAGGGTAGAACAGTACAGAACAGTAAACACACAGTACCAGTACTTCAGAAACTCCGGGGGGGCAGATACAGTAGAGACGGAGCAGAAGAACAGGTATGGAGACTGGAGGGAAGAGGGCCCTGCTCATTCCTAAGGGATGTTAGCTTGTAACACAAGGAAGTTACACATAACTTCCTTGTGTTACAATTTTGTTACAATAACTAGGGGCCTGATTCATTAAGGATCTTAACTTAAGAAACTTCTTATTTCAGTCTCCTGGACAAAACCATGTTACAATGCCAGGGGTGCAAATTAGTATTCTGTTTTGCACATTAGTTAAATACTGACTGTTTTTTCATGTAGCACATAAATACTTGATAGCTTATTTGTACACTGAAATTTAAAGTTGATATGTGTGTGCTACATGAAAAAACAGTCAGTATTTAACTTATGTGCAAAACAGAATACTAATTTGCACCCTTTGCATTGTAACATGGTTTTGTCCAGGAGACTGAAATAAGAAGTTTCTTAAGTTAAGATCCTTAATGAATCAGGCCCTAGGTCCTTGTAATGACAGCCATGGAGCCAGGAGTAAGACGAAAACATAAATCTATTTTTTTGTAGTAGGAATTTAATCCAGGAAAAGCTGGGTATAATCAATGTTGCCCTGAGAGTTAGCAGTTTACAGTCCCAATCATATGACTGAGTTTTGTGGATTCACTTCACACAGAGGATTCTCCACAATGTGTATGATAATTGAAGTAGCAGTTATTCCAGTAATTAACACTTTTTTTATATGCTTCATGCAATTGTGTATTTTTCATTAAGGTTTTTAATTCTGAATTTATCTGTATATATTAATTTTTAAGAATAAATCATTTAAGGTTTGTTGTGAATGGGAATGCGACTATTTATACTTAATACTTATTACTAGCGGAGTCACTATACACTTTATCCTATTTGTCTGTTTATTGGGATATTACCACTATCCTATGTGACAGCTGCTTCCAATTGGTATCTTTCTTTAACCTGTTTAGCGCCTATAGGGGTATTGTCTATGGTGTATGTGTGCGTCTGGTCTGTAATTACTCTCCATGTGACACATAGACACTTTTAGTCAATATTACTTTTGTACAAACTTAGCTGAACAATGGTAAACAACCTGGACCAAAGATTTACAGGAACAGAATGTAGCTTTGCAGGCAGTCCAAGAGAAAACAATCAATGAACAGCAAGGTCTATGGTGAGGAGCAGGAATACACAGTCAGTGAGGCAGGTGCGGGTGATTAACAGGAGAAGAAGATTAACTCCTGATAGTCAGCAGAACCTCTGGTAGCACAGAGGTACTGCAAGCCTGGTCAAACACAAGGACACTTGTTGAAATGCTTTTTTACCCTTTGTTCATATATGCACTACGATGGTGTAGAGTGATATATATATATATATATTGTTAAAGTTATTTCATCGTTTTCCAATAATCATTGTCTATGCGATTTGTGTGGTTCCAAAGCACAAGCAATGTATTTAGCAAGAGCAAAAGAATAACAGTTCAATAAATGAGTACAGCCGATACATAAGCTGCGCACTTCAGCGCACTGCTGGATCCAGCTATAAAGTCATTCAGTCCTGAAGTCTAGTCAATGTGACTGAATACTGGTCCCAGAGCCCCTGCTTATATACAGTCATTGATACAGTGAAAACAATACAGATAATTTGGCATGTTTCCATAGGTTCAGGCTTCAGGCAGGTCCAGTGTAATGCAGGTCATTGGTCAGTACAAACGATGCCATCCAGGGGTGGGGTCAGCTCTCCAGAAGATGCATACTTAATCTTCCCGCCAAGAACTAGTTTAAACTGGTCTATTAGCATTACACACACACACACACACACACAATAACATACATGATCATTTATTCCCTATCATCCATAACTAGCTTACGCAAGGTGCGATCCTTTCGGCGATTGAACTGGACGTCTGCGAATAAATAGGGGATTAGAATGATACCAGACATGATATGTTTCCTGTGACCTGAACCTTAGATCTCACTAACGTGTATATAACATTATAATATTTCACCATAAACTCTGCTATATTTCAGTACAAATAACTATGTGTTGCAACTATTTTTAATATGAGCTAATTTCAAGTGTATGTGTTCGTGTAAATGTGTGTAGAAGTGTTTGCCACGTGGTGCCGTTGATTATGCTCCTCCACGCCGTAGCGTGCTATTCGAATAATTTCAGACAAAGACAATCAAGTTGTTAGATATTAATTGAAATGACCATATCCAATTATCTGACTTCGACAATATGTATATATATATATATATATATATATATATATTCCTTATACCAAGGTACAATTAGATAGATAGGTTAGAAACAACTAACTGCTGACTTCTGATAGAAACATGAGAACATTATGTTAGCTGCTAGCATAATGTTCTCATGTTTCTATCAGAAGTCAGCAGAAAGTTAATTACAATAATTTACAAATATTATCATTTGGTCATTACGAATTTAAAAATAAACAAATTTGTATGGAATTTACATTTTAATTACTATATGATGTCACTTTTCTGAATTCTAACATATACTTTAGTTACAACTATAACATTTTATTTTGGCTTACAGTGTTTTGCAAAAACTGCATAGATAATAATAATAATAAAAAATAAATAAAAAAATAATTGGCATGATTAAAAGTTCAGATAAGCTAGTCATTAGTCTATTGCAGTAGGTATGCTATTACCAGGATTATCAATACAATACAATAGTGAATAACCGTTTGTACCTAGGACAGGATTGTTCCCACTGTTAGCAATACCAGTGTAACACTGTTGCTGCAAATGTTTGATGTTGTGACTTTATGTATAAGAAGTACCTGTGACATCTGACTTGACCACCTATTCCAGCTGATGGTGGATTTTGTACTGGTCTCATGGAACTTGATCGTATATATATCCATGGGTAAGCTGGAATCAGAGAGATCTCATATCTTAGAGCTCTCCACTCTACATCACCAGGATACAATCAGTCCATCACTTCTGGGGTACAGTGAGGTTCAGACAAGGTGAGGGACAAGATCACTGAGATGTGACAATATGGAGAAGAAGAAGAAATAATTTGCTTTATTTCCCCTCTCTCACAACGAGTGTTGTCATCGTGACAATCAAAATACTAGGCATCGTGGCATTTTAATTTATGTAAGAAGCAGGTTTAAAATATAAATAGATCTTCGCTAGAAAACATGACCCCCTTTTAAAGTCCAATTTTAGCCTAGTCACAGGACTTGAGCCAAATTTGGTAACTTCAGATTAGAGAAGATCGGGCTGTTTGGTGGCGGGGTTGATCTCTACCTGGCATCACTGGGGCAGTGTATTAATTAAATAAAAATACTTTTCTGAATTTATTTGATATGAGATCAGTGCTATGGTTGTGGATGTGAAACAAGACGATACATCTGAAATATTGCATTGCATATTTAAATGCTCTCTGAATTTTTGACCTTTGGACATTAAATATAAATTCATGTTGAATTCAAACAGATGGTGAGTGGAACGTAGTCCGACAAACATCTGCATCCACTGGGTAGAGGTTGTGTTCCCTCTGCTGCCAAAAAACTAGATCAATTATTGAACAGAACAGAAGGGGAGCTGAAATGAGGACAGAAGTACCGTGCAGTGTGGGTACCATAACGGAAGAATATTACAACCTGTACGATGAAGGAGGAATAGGTAAACGTTTGTTGAAAATATGAAGAGTTGGAAACATAAAGTAATAAATAATTTAATGTGATGAGAGACAATAAAACTTGAATGTTTTCTTTGCAATATTTTTAATTTCTTCATTCATTGCTTTGAGCTTTGTGCCGGGCAGGTTTTGAGCAGTAGAGAATTGGCATTATGGTACCTTTTGTAACTTGTTTTGGTTTGTATTTTACTTCTTTTCCCACTGGTTGATCTGTGCCAGCCTCTCATTGCACATGAGAAAATGCTGTGCCTCAAACACTGGCATGGTGTTTGTGGGCTGGTATGTTTGTTCCAGGTTTATGACTTACATGTTTTAAACCCCCAGGAAAATGTTTGTTTGCATTTAAATGGTTTGCTAAGGACTTATGGCCTCTGGTAAAACTGGTAAAGGGTTCCTGGGGTTATGGACGGAGAGTGAGGGTGGGCTCCATGCATTAGGCCCATTTTGGGACTTTTGAGCCCCAGCCAAGAATAAGCCGATTAGCATTGCACCTGTGGAAGGGTTTAAAAAGCAGTCAGAGGCTAGACAACATGGCCTGTTTAGTTAGTGCCGGACAGCAAGGTGTTTATTATGAAGTTTTTCTTTAATTTTTCAGCTTAATAAAACTGGCTGAGGCTATTTGTACCAAGACCTGGGACTTGTATAGTCAAACAATCAGAAGCGACTGGTATCGGCGACTGTCCTCATAATCAGCATTTATTTTTACACCAGCCCTCAGGCAATTATGCAAACCTACCCTTCGCATTCTAGGTCTATATGTGCTCTCCGCTTCCCTCCCTATGTTCAACTCTCCGAGCGTAAGTAGACGTAAGTGTCAGATCTGCATATGGAAATAGGCATATGCCTTTTTTTGTGTGGCAGGAGCCATACAAATCTGTGCATTTTACACTAAGCCAACGGGTGTGCGCCCAACTCAGCATGAGACCCTTTGTGTTGTACTTGTCGGAAAATAAAACAACACTGGTTCAATACCATCAATCATTCTGTGAACTGAACCTACAGTGATTTGCTTGTCTCTACTCAGAATAAACAGAGCATTGAAGGGAGATAGAATGTTGGGGTATAAAATGTAAGTTGATTAAGGGGCCACATGACGATAAAGGATAAGTGGTGCATCTATCGCTCACACGTGGGGTTTTCAAGTTGTCTTAGTTACTTAATTTCGTATTTTCTAAGTGAATATTATTTATCATTTTTTTTCCTTTCTTCTGGCATTAAAATTTGCAGCAACATAAAACAACTGTTGAAACGAATACGTCTACATTGTTTCCAATTTCCCTAGGAAACATCTGTAGACGCTCAGTGTTTCTAAGCAATGTAAAACCCGTGGTCTGATCGCAGTTACCGACATTTAAAAATAATTTTCTGCTGAGCTGGTGCATTTAAAGGTGTCACCCCCGAGACAGCCTTGGCCGACCTTGGTGCACTAGACTCTTTATCACAACACATTTACTGTGCTTGATTATATTTACAGTTTATGATTTTACCTACGCTTCTTTAAAAAATATTAACCCGGTACAGCCCAGACAATAAGAATAAAAAGTGAGAGTTTCATTAATTGCATAGAATAAAAAGTTTTGCTGTTGAATAGGCTGCTTGGCAGAAGCGCATTGTTCCGATGATATAATGATTCGGTTCTGCTACTGCTTCGCCATTGTATGATTCACCATTCCACGCTGTATTTGTAAATCAGAGATAAATAAAGCTCAGACGATGAATTCATTCTGCTCTGTGGTGTTGTGTGGGTAGAACTGTGAGTAGTAGCACAGCAAAACATTGCAAGAGTAATAAATACAGCAGCTGAAACATCACAATACAGAAGTTCCATCCACCAATCTGTCAATGCAGGAGACAGGAGACACGTCTTCCCATCCTGGCTCCTGTATTGACAGCTCGACAGCTGTTGGTGGATGAATCTACTGTGTTGTGATGTGTCTCCAGTCAGGTGACATATAAAGTCCACCGGCCAAGGTGACAGAAAGGGAGGAGACAGGAGCCGGCTGAGCCTGGCTGGTGCAGTATGGAAGGCTACAAAGCTCCTCCGATGTGGGGGACATAATGAAGAAGCTCCTCATTGGAATGAATAAATAGTAATCTTCTGCAAGCAGTGTAAAACTGTGGGTGCAGGGTGGGCAACACGAGCCCCCTTGACTCATTAGCTCATGTGGGCATCACGGTGGCTTAGTAATTAGCACTTCTGCCTCACAGCACTGGGGTCATGAGGTCAATTCCTGGCTATGGCCTTATTTGTGTGGAACTTGTATGTTCTCCCCGTGTTTGCGTGGGTTTCCTCTGGGTGCTCCGATTTCCTCCCACACTCCAAAGACATACTGGTAGGTTAATTGGCTGCTATTAAATTGCCCTTAATCTCTCTCTGTCTGTGTGTGTGTATGTTAGGGGATTTAGACTGTAAGCTCCAATGGGGCAGGGACTGATGTGAATGAGTTCTCTGTACAGCGCTGCGGAATCAGTGGCGCTATATAAATAGATGATGATGATGATCATCATGTGCACTGCTCAACCTACTCCCATTATAGATCCTCCACTGACTGCCAGTTTTATAGCAGCTGAAATTCATACAATTTGATTGATCTGATCTCTTGGAGAACCTGAGGAATTACTATACTCTGCTGGTTATTCAGTTGTGCCCAATGACTTGTGACTAACACTATATTACCTCTGTGACACTTACTGCAACCTTGTTCTGCCACATTTCCTACTTATTACTTGTTTAATATTGGTCATTTGGTATTGGACTGTCACAGTTTCAGTACCCTTTTCTGATATATTCTCTATTATAAATTCATTTAATGTCCATTGAACATGCTGAAACTGGAAAATAGTCTGGTAAAATTGCAGAACCAATATATGGCTGTTGAGAGAAGTCATCAGCTACAATTTAAGCAATCAGACTGAAACCCGGGATGCAGCTACTGTACTGGTACTTTGAGCGTTCATAGCAGAAATTCAACTAACCTTGATTAAATAAATGAGGAGAAAAATAGTTAAGTTGAAATGTTCCAAACAAGTTCCATGGAACAAGATGTATTGTTGGCTTTAAAAGACAGCAGATCATTTATGACATAATCCGTGTGTTGTTATTAATGAGAAACATTCATAAGCGTCAACACCCACAGTACAATACTTATCATAATACATATATGAATAAACATTATTCTAACACCCAACTTGATAACTACTTACCCCTTTTGGCTCTCACAACAGACTTCCCTCCTTTGCATTAGCTTCCAACTTGCTACTCTTTTCTTTTAGAAAATATACATAGGTTTCAGTATTGTTTCCAAATATTGTAATAAGCTGAAGATTAGGCTTCTATCTGTTACCTCTATAGCCTTACTGAGTAAATGATTTTGGAGACCCAGGCCTGACTCATAACCCCCAACACCATATCAAAGTGACTTTCACTTCGCTAGTGAAGCCACTTCGCACAGTGGCTGTGCTAGCTGACGTGGCTCCTGCTCAAAACATCATGGGTGCTGGTGCCAGAGCAGTGCGGACTGGCAAATGCACAGACATTGGCACATGTGCGCAAATGTAAGTGATGTAAGTGCCCACATCATGGGGATGCGGAGGACGTTGGACTGGGCTTCCTAAAGCCTGGACCATGCTCTCAACTCACTCTCTCACTCTCCTGGACTGTAGCCTTCACCTCTTTCCTCCTCTCTTGACCTCCTTCACCCTCTCGTCCTCTCCTTTCTCATCTCTTCACCTCCTTGTCTCCCTTTCAGGCTTGGACTGGGCCTCATAGTGGCACATACTGATGAAAAGGGGGTGCAGAAAGGCACAGGGATGAAGAGGGGGGCAGAAAGGCACAGAATGAGGAAGAAGGGGGGGCAGAAAGGTGCATAGTGATGAAGAGGGGGGCAGAAAGGCACAGTGATGAAGAGGGGAGGAGAGCAGCATGACACATAGTTATAAAGAGGGGCCAGAAAGACACATAGTGATGAAGAGGGGGGGCAGAAAGACACAGAGTAATGAAGAAGGGGGTCAGAACTGCATAAAGTGATGAAGGGCGGGGGAGAGAAGCATTGCATAGAGGGCATAGTGTTACACCTCTCTACTGGCTGGCCACACCCCCTCTGGTGGGCCCCTACTGCTTCATGTCCCAGTCCGACACTGCTCCCTCTTCACCTTTTCCCCACTATCATGCCTGAAGGCTCTGGCGATATATTTGGGATTGCCTTATATATATGGGATTGCTATTATGAGATATAAGGGATTGCTATACAGGTATGCTCAGGGCCGGACTAACCCGAGGTCTAACTGGGCTACAGCCCAGGGGCCTTTGGCATCCAGGGGGTCCTTGAAAGTGCTCAGCGGCATTTTTGATCGGTGCGGGGGTGCTCACGGGGGGTGGGGGGGGGGGGTTGGGAACTCACGGGGATGGAGGCCTCTTAGCCCAGGGGCCTCCATTCCCTTAATCCAGCCCTAGTTATGCTGTTGGTATATGGCATTGCTATGATGCAATATAAGGGATTGCTATGATGCAATATAGAGGATTGCTATAGAAAGCTAATTAAGAGCAAATGTTAATTAGAATATAACTTAAATGAAGCTTCCCATCTGTGTCCAATGTTTCCTGATATAAGCATCATTGTCCCTGTTATGGTTATCTCTACTATATAAATGTATAGCAGAATCAGTGTATAAGTGGCTATAAAGAAATTATATGCACCATGCATATCACTTTAAGTCCTACGTCTAGGACATCTGCTATGCAGTGTCTGTGAATAGTAAATAGTGATATACACCAATCAGCCCAACATTAAAACCACTGACCAGTGAAGTGAATAACAGTTTGTGGGGTATTCCTGGTATGCAGTGGTTAGTACCTACCAAAAGTGGTCCATGTAAAGACAACTGGTAAAGTGGCGACAGGGTCGTGGGCGCCAAAGACTCATTGTTGAGCATGAGAAGTAAGGGCTAGCCCACTGGTCCAATCCAACAGAAGAGCTAATGTAGCACAAATTGCTGAAAAAGTTAACCTTGGCTATGATAGAAAGGTGTCGCTTTCTGCGTATGGGTCTGTGTAGCTGCAGACCGGTCAGGTTGTCCGTGCCCATGCTGACCCCTGACCACCACTGAAAGTGCCTACAATGGGCACGTGAGAGCAAGAACTGGACCAGCAATGAAGGAAGGTGGCCTGGTCTGATGAATCACAATTTCTTTTACATCATGTGGACGGCCGGGTCCATGTGTGTCGTTTACGTGGGAAAGAGATGGCACCAGGATGCAATGGAAGAAGGCAAGCTGGCGGAGGCAGTTTGATACTCTGGGCAATGTTCTGCTGGGAAACATTAGGTCCTGGCATTCATGTGGATGTTACTTTGACATGTACCACCTACCCAAACATTGTTGCAGACCAAGTACACCAATTCATGGCAACAGTATTCCCTGGTGGCAGTGGCATCTTTCAGCAGGATAATGTGCCCTGCCACACTGCAAAAATTGTTCAGGAAGGGTTTGAGGAACATGACAAAGAGTTCAAGGTGGAGACTTCAAATTCCCCAATTCTCAATCCAATCGAGCATCTGTGGGATGTGTTGAAAAGTAGGAAAGATGGAAGCCTTACTTCGCAACTTACAACGTCTTGGTGCCAGATATCACAGGTCACCTCCAGGGTCTTGTGGAGTCCATACCTTGATGGGTCAGAGCTATATTGGCGCCACAAGGGGACCTACACAATATTAGGCAGGTGGTTTTAATGTTGTGGCTGATCAGTGTATACGTCTATCACAAACAGGAAATTTACTTCTGGATAAACTGCTTTTGTGAGTGGTTATTATATGCTTGCTTGTTGAACTGTACTGTACTATACGTACATTATGTAAGGATTTACATACGCTGTTTATATTATCGACTTTATTTGGTAGAGTTATTTGCATGTTCATAATAACTCAGAGAGTATGATTCATTAGTTTGTCTTCACTTATAAAACATTATGTAAGGAATGTGAAACGCCTGGGTGGCTTGGGTCCAGTCCAAATAGGAAGTTGTGCGAATAGCAATCACAGATCTTATCGTTGGGACACAATAATAGTGAAAGCTAAGACTCTCTGGCTATGGATTGTTGTATTACAAGACATGTAATCTCTTAAAACATATGGTATCATGTAGTAGGGTAATGTGTATTCAACGTTATTTAAAATAGTTAAAATGCACAAGTTGTATTATATTAAAATTGTAACATAAAATTTCTAACATTTAATTTGTGCATTCTTTATTAACATTTAGTTTTGAATTGCTTGCCTATTATTTTCCTATTTTAGAGACAAAGGGCTGTCATGAATGCCTCACTCAAATATGTTTTTGCTATATTTGCGGAAATGAGCATGCTTTGCTTACTTTCCTATAATATGCTTCTTCATTGTTACCTGTAAGTTCTCTTATTATGTGTGTGGGATATTAGGTCCTTCCACCTTAGAGAGGGAATTCTGTATTATATTAGTTAGAGCTGGACAAGCTAGTATATATGTTATGTTCTCTTTATTTCACCCTGCTAAATAAAACTAGCTATGGCTACTTGTGCCGAGGCATTGGACTGCTGTGCTATAACTTGGCTGATTCTCGAGAAGTGATGCTGTTTACCCAGGAGACAGCACCCCTAACCTGATCTTGCGACTAATATATATATATATATATATATATATATATATATAAAAATATATATATATATATATATATATATTTATATTTAATATGCATACACATACACACATTCACAGGTCTTCAACCAACAGTGGGATTTATTCCACAAAAGTATCAAGCCGTGTGTTCCAATGTTTCAGACACCTATGACCATCTTCAGCTGCCTGAAAAAGGGGCATAAACCGTGTGGCACGCTTGTGGTATAAACCTCACTCTACTTATTATTTATTTATTGTGATATAATTGTTAACATTTTTATTCTGTGGATATTATTGTTATATCCAAAGCCTAACTGTCCCTGAAGACCTGAAGAGCAGGTGAAACATCTTAGAAGTAGTGACCCAACTGTCTAGAGGACCACCGCTACTCAACATAAAGGTACCATGCATTGTCACAAACCACCATGTCGCTTCCCATTAACCTAGTGAGGATGTCTCAGGTATGACAAAAGACTGGCTGGTAACATTTGTACCTGGGTGGGAAGCGCAGAGCACTGGCCTATGAGCAGCAGCCAATCGTTAAACATTCTCAGTTACCTGGGAAATCATGTTAAGACTCGTGTGGGCGTGGCGTGCTTTTTGAGTATATGTGTGCATACGGACAGATTAGGCGAGTACAATAAATTCTTATCATTAATGAATAAACAATAAAAAAACAAACTTCTTTTTCCATTTTGTTTCCCATGAAGTACATTTATCAGGATGTTATTAATGTCTACAGTACATAAAATACATTATTACCGTCGCTCTTGATGGCAAACACATGTTCTAGCGTGCATACTCGTCCGTAATCACTATCAAACGGCACTTACACCAGACTTGTAGCTTGGCGCCCTTACTGTACATTCACCTCCCCGTTCTGCCCTTCAAATTGTAGGCTGTCGGAAGTGTCATATACCTGAGAACATGAATCACGTTCTTTGGCGTAAGTTTCGGTTTCACGAGTGAAAAACCGTAAAAACGTAAATTACGTAAATGGACTTACGTTCCTAAATGAAACAGGCCCTCAGTAGCTTATACAACAAAACATTATATACTTATATACAAGAGTATAAGAGCTACTGCAAAGCACTGATAGTGCTACAGAGCTCAGTCAGTTTTAATTGCTGTTTTTTGTGATTAAAATTACTTCATTTTCACATGATCACTGTTTATAGCTCATAAATATGTATTTTGCTATGAATTCCCTGCCCTGGGCGATGCACAGAGCATCTGGGATTAGTCCGGCATGCACAAATCATAGCTCATACTTCCATGTAAAAACTGTTTAAACATTATACAAATTGCTTTTGTCTGACATTTCAGACCATTTTCCAAAGCACATTTCACATTTACTACCTGATAAATCATGTATAAAATATTTATCAAGAGTGGTGAAAGACAACAGGAGCTGTAGAGAATGTGAAATACTGATCTAACATTCTGGTTGGAAATGTAAGATAGACTTGGCAAAATAGACCCCTGCAGCAGAAGTTTTATTGTCTGCCGTATGGTCTGGGACAATTCACGGGTGTCTCCAACATCAGGGAAGTCTATACCGATATAGATGATCTACAAGACTGGAAATAGCCTGCAACTATGAATCAAATTTTACAATGTAAAATAAATAAAAAAGTGGATTAAAAGTTGGAAAGCTCCAAGTGACTAAAAGCTTTTGGGATATTTCCTTCAGGCTGATCGTTTTCGGACCATGGTGCGTATTCTGAGATAGGCAGTCATGGTGTTCATTACATAACAGTCCTAGCAGACCGTGCTATTACTTGCTGGGAAGTCTGAAACTTTACATTTACAATATGCACTTATGGGTAGATTTAACAAGCTTTCTAAAAAACAAAAGTGGAGGTGTTGCCCATAGCCAGGGCCGCCATCAGGGGGGTACAGGGAGTACAGCCGTATGGGGCCCAGCAGCAGAGTGGGGCCTCACCAGCCCTGGGCCCAAACAAATTTATTAGGGGAGGAGTCATCCACAGTGAATTAAGGGAAGTAGCGGGCGCTATTTCTAGGAAGCAGCTGCTCCTGAGATGTGAGAGGTGGTGTGGGGAGGGACCCCTGCACGTAACTAAGGATGCGACAGTGGGCCCCCTTGTAAGTATGTTTGCCTCCACTCCTAAGATGTCCGGGCCCCACAGAAGCCGTCATTTGTTTCAGTTCCGGCTCCAGGTGCCCGGCTCCCGGACAGAGAGCAGCGAGAAGGCAGAGAGACTCCCTGCAGGAATCGAAAGGAGACAGCAAGAAGAGGCAGAGAGGTAAGTAAATTACTGCAGGGATTAGATGGAGCTGGAGATAGGGGGTGACTGTAAATAATGTGGAGGGGGGGGAAATGTTGGGTAGAGAATAATTTAAAAATGAAGGTGGGGTGAGAGAAGGAAGGAGGGGGCCCTGCCTGTTACATTTGTACTGGGCCCCACAATTTCTGGTGGTAGCCCGGCCCATAGCAACAAGATTCTAGCTATCACTTTCTACAATGTACTAGATAAATGATAGCTAGAAGCTGATTGGTTGCTATGGGCAACACCTCTACTTTTCCTTTTAAGAAGGTTTGATAAATCTGCCCCTTAGTCTATCTCTACGTGGTCCCTGGAATTACTGCTGTATTACCAACTAACACTGCTACTGTAATAATGTCTCTCTGCACCTCTTGAACACATTGTTGATACGGTAAGGTACCCTCCATCCAAATTAGTCCTCCTGCTCTGCATGGTCTTCAGAAAGAGATGCTGGCGGGGGAGATTCAATTGCCGGCGATGTGGCGCGTGGACATAGCGCTGTGCACATTGCCGGTAATTACCATAGGAATCTCCGCTCATTTTTCCTCGCACCCCAAAAATGAGCGGAGATTCCAGCAATAGCATCCACGCGAGATGTCTCCATGGGCGTTCCGGAGGCACCGCTCGCTGGATTGAATCTCCTCCTTAGGGTCTGGATACAATGGACTGTATATATTAAATTTATAGAAATATTGCGGAAATGCACCTAGATGTCCGATTGGCGCATGGCCACATTCTGGTTTTTGGAACTGTCCCAGAACATCAATCTACGCTTACTTTTGCTGCGACAGGAAATGATCGTGGTGTGAAGTCCAGACTACTACCACTTTAGGGCCAAAAACGTAATTATTAAAATGTTTCACTTTTTAAATACGGTTCGGTTTAGCCACATTACTTCTTAAATTAATCATGAGGATAAGGAGACATTAGGACTGCCTTTATTATGTGTGTCACTTTTGTGTGTTTGAATGTTTTTGTTATTATTTTATTTTAATTTTTTTTCCTTTGGAAGCTGAACTGGAAGGAGCAAGAGGCATCCCATTGACAGTACCCTGATTACTGGCACATTCCGAGTGCCTGGAAAAATCAAAGGTAAAATTCTTGCAGCCCCGCAGACGCCACCTGCTTGTCCTACAATTCTATGTGCTTCCCCATATAAACAAGTGGGGTAGTATAAGACAAGAGCTCCATTGCTCAATTTGTCATTGCTGAAATACAAATATAATATACTAGTCCTTGCAGGCTTTTTTTCTGAATTTGCACCAAAAAGTGTAGGGTATTATATATACACCCAAAAAAACAAGAGCTCCATTGGTAATTGTCATTGCTGAAATACAAATATACTAGTCCTTGCAGGTTTTTCTTCTGAATTTGCACAAAAAAGTATACAGTGTTCTCAAAATGGATTTAAAGCAGTACACAGAAGAGCAGGAGCACCAAGCAGCTGCTGCCACCCGTCATAATGATAATAATCCTTGTACGTCATCTGGTAAAGCCTATGTAAAAGTACATAATATTTTTAAGTTCGGCAAATAAAAACCTTGGTCAAGAAAAAAACACCTGCAATCAAGGGATAGTTAAGTGCCGAAAAAAATAAAATTGCCAACATGCCATTCTACACACGCAGTGGCAAAGAAAGAATCAGGCCTTTGCCTTTCTCTATGGGTGCTAGTTCTGCAACTGTCAGTGGGGCATCTTCTTGTGAGGTCAATCATAATGATGCAAGACCTTGTCATTCTGACTCAAAAAGTGTGTTATATAGGTAACACAAAAAGGAGAGCTGTGTTGCTAATTCTCATTGCTGAAATGCAAATACTAGTCCTTGCAGGCTTTTCTTCTGAATTTGCAGGCAAATTCAGCAGTGTTATATAGGTAACAGACAAAGAGGAGTGCTCCATTGCTAAAAGTCATTGCTGAAATAGACATTTTAGGGCTGGCTGGCTTGGTCTAAATCTGCAGTTACATTTTACTGTACCATAGCTCACACAGAAACAGGAGAGGTGGCAGGGTTCAGTGCTCAAACAGAAATTGTAATAATAGGACTGTTAGTGTTCTTCAAACTCTCCAGTGACATATTATTGTGTCATAGCTCATACAGAAACAGGAGGGGGGACATTGTTGTTTTCACTCTCCAGTCTCAGTCATGATGAAACTAATCCCTTTATCTCATGTGCTAAAGCCTATGTTCAAATGCATAGTGGTTTTACGTCAGGGAAACAAAATCCTCTCTAAAAAAAGGTGAAAGTTTTGTCGAAGTCGTATAATTGGATGAACAATTTGTGTAAAAAAAAATTGCACACATAAGAGGTGGATTTTTGGTTTTATGCCCAGGCATGACAATGACCTTTTTCTTATCACTGGCAAGAACTGCTGCAATCTTTGTTTGAAAGTGTAAGAAAATAATATTGTGACCTGTGAGGTGGTCAAAATTGACTGCAAATTACTTGAAATTAGTGTTATTGAGGTTAATAATAAAATAAAAAAAGAGCAACGTTATCTGATTTTAGCATATTTTAGCAATTTTTCTAAAAAAAATACAGATCCAAAACCAAAACACACGAGGGTGGTTTTGCCAAAACCAAAACCAAAATCAAAACGCAAAGCTAAATCCAGATCTAGGTAATTACATTTTATTGTATTATTGCAAAATATATTAACATGCTGTATAAACTGAGGGTTAGTACCAATACAATATGTTAGTATACTGTAAATTGAGGGCAATTTGTGGGTAAAATAAAATGTGTAAGCACTATGGATATGTGTATACTAAGTGGTTTCAGAAATAATAAGCCACTTTGAATACATGATCGGAAAAGCATGAGGTTTCAAAGAACAAAAGAATTTTATTTTTTTTATAAAAACAGGGAAAGTAAAAATATTTACGGTACCTTTAGCTTAAGTCCTGCAACTAAATTACAGGTAAAACTGAATTGTAGAGAAAAATATTTTCTTCCTTTTACTACTGTTTGATATTAGTTGTAAATATAATTTTCTATACTTAAATAAGCTACCTATATAAATATGTCTATGGGGAGAAACCTGGTGAGATTTACACTGTTTTTACCTATGGTTAGTAATATCTAAATTTAGACTGTAAGCTCCAATGGGGCAGGGACTGATGTGAGTGAGTTCTCTGTACAGCACTGCAGAATTAGTGGCGCTATATAAATAAATGGCGATGATGATGATCTATATATCTATATATATATAGAAAGACATGTATGCGCGTGTATGTATGTATATATATATATATATATATATATATATATATATACACAAGTTAACCCGTGCATGATACTCATGCATTCTAGTCAAATCAAGCTACTTTAGGTGTTAAAAAGGTTCTTGTCATGCATTTGGGGCTAGGCCAGGCATCCTCAGGGGAAAAGCGTTACTTCCCGACGTAAGCGCCCTTTTTTAATGTGGTTTTGTCCACATGTCACCACCTCATCATTCTTCTCCATCACCTCATCCTTCATCTTCATCGCCACATCCTTAATCTCCATCGTCTTACTGTTCTAAAACCTCTCGATACACAACGTTTCTGCTAAACACCTTATCGCTGTGCTCAATCAGTCTTCCTTGAAGGGCAGTATTCATAACCTGCACTTTCACATCACTGCTTCTCCGTACTCGTGAAAATGCTACATACAATTGTCCATGACCAAACACAGGCTCTGGTAAATAAATACCCACACGGTCAAGAGTTTGAGCCCTCAACTGGTAAATTTAGCCTTTGCTACCCCTCCCACGGGGGGAAGGGGGGATGATGGAAGTTAACTGACTTCACTATTATCATTTTTTTGTCAAATAATGTCAGTATACCAAATTTCAGGTCAATTGGATGAGCCCTTTCTGAGAAAATAGTTTTTTCCACACACACACACACACTAACACACGCCGCTAGGCTTATATATATTATATATATATATATATATATATATATATATATATATATATATATATATATCTTGCACTTAATGCAATCTTTATATTTGTTGCTGATTTATTGCCCCATTTATTTGTTAACTATTTCATATTCATTTTAACTTCTTTGTCATCTATTTCAATTATTGTTATCTGTTCTCTCTCTATAAAATAATACCAATCATTTTTCATATGTATGATGTATGTATATTATCTATTTGTCCAATGAACACAGGTGCTATATGTTTAACACATTGTGATTTCTAGTATAATAGATTCTTTCTTTGCTAATTTTGGAGCAGGCTACGCTCTTTTCACGCCTCTGCTTTGCCCTGTCATTACCTATTTCTACATTAGGTTTGAGGCTGGCTGCACGATCTCTATTATTTTTAGTTCTGACTTTATTTTAGTGCAAGATTTTATATATATCTTTCAATAGGTACATCTGGAAATGTGTCTTGAAATCTGCTGCAAGCTTTAGTTTAAAATTGCAGGGTGACGGAATTAGGCATGTGTCTTGAAGAATGATGTGTGGAAAATGTGACAAGTGAAAGATCTAAGTTAGGTAGTTTTAGAATAATGTAGACTTGATGTTGAATAATGATTGAAGCATTTTAGTAAGTTGCAGGCTTGTTAAAGTGACATAGGCGTATGTTAGATGAGTTACATGAGACATTGGTTCATATATGATCAAAACATTTAAGCCTGCATCCTAGCATGAAGGGTACCCTATGCAGGTCCTACACTGATTTATATGCCTCGAACACCATTAAAGTTAAGTTAAAACCAGATGTGCTCAACTCCCAGGTATAGAGGCTTACATCTAGCATATGAACTAAAACCTCATGCTTTCATTTTTCTAGATACGCACAGATAGGCAGTGGTAAGGACAAGTGCTAGCAACAACTGTCTTTCTGTTTTCGTATACATATATGGGAATTTATATTGCCATGCAGCTGGTACCATGTATAGTTTGGGATTAACCAAGTACAGGCTTATTTCTTCTCTGTTTTTGTTTCAAAATATTGCCTAATGTTGTCTTGGCTTATATAAGGCCTGTTTGGGTGTGGCTTTCAAAGCAGCCCTTGATTGATGTAAACCTCTATACCTAAAAAAAGTGAGTGCATCTGATTTTAACTGCATATTAGTGGCGCTTGAAGCATATATGAAAGAGTACGACCTGCATGCAATGAGGTACCCTTGACACTGGAATTCAGGCTTAAATGTTTGGATCAAAATATGAACCAATACCTCATGTCCATCAGCAAAAATAAATGTACAGCATGGAGTGATTTTACATATTCCAGTCTGCTGGGTGTGCTGTCAGCTCAGCTGTGTACGTTTTATGATTTTTACTATTTCTGCTATAGGTTCTCTATATCAGGACTGGATTGATTGACATTCATGGCTTTGCAACAATACCGTCAGACTTGTCCTATACATCAGGTTTGTAAAGTACACATTATAAGATACAAAAAGGAACAAGGAAATAAAAGTAGGCGCAATATAAACCGTTCAGCAGCTCTTCTCATCAATAGACCCCATCCACACAAGGTCTTATATATAGTCCCTAAGAACACAAATAATTGATGGAAGATGGCGTTACACGATATGTTCTTATATATATTGGGCAAAGTGCAATGCGCAGTCACCCACAGCAATCAATGAACAATAAGCTCTGATTTGTTTAGTGCAGGGTAAAGTGGTAAAATGAAATGTCTGATTGGCTATTGTGGGTTACAGCATATTTGCCCTTTAAACCGTGATAGTAAATTTACTCCCATGGTAGTAGAGCATCAAACTCTTGATACGGTAAGCTACCCTCCATCCAAATTAGTCCTCCTGCTCTAATCAGAGATCGCAAATAGTTAGACATGAGAGAAAAACAATGCTTGATGTCTGCAAAGTTGATAAAAATCATTTTTTTTATTTAAACACACAGAACATTACATATTTTTTTTTTTTTATAATGTGCCTTTAAGCAAAAAAATTCAGTTGGATTATTATGCTGTATGCCAGTGATGGGCCATTTACCAGTGGCCCCCAGCTCCTTCTGCTTTGTCAGGTATGTTTGTTATAGCTTGTAACACTTGCCTGCTGGTCTGGTGTTACAGATGGGTGTCTCTTTCTTTCATTGAATGTATTGTTTTATCATATCACTAAGATTAAGGGTAAGGTGTGGCCCTATTAAGATTAGGGGGCCATCCCAGCCACCCCTGAGGTGCATCAGGTTGCCGATCCCTGCTCTATGCAGACTTGTATAATTAATAGTAGTCTAAAAAAGCTTTTTGGGGAATATATTTAGTTGTTCAGTCCAGCAGCCAGACATAGCACGTCTGATAAATAACTATATAGTAATAGTGCCTTTTTAAAACTTTGTATCTGATTGAGTATTTGATGATTTTTCCCATCCTTGACGTATTTTGGTAATCCTATTGTCAATGCATGGGATTATAAGAATGAACTTCAGAATCAAGACTATGCATGGGATGATAAGAGATAATGTGTACGCTGGGGGCATGTACCATCTGAAATTAGCGACATTGAGGAATTTGTTCCAGCCGAAGATCAATGCATGTCCCGTGCACAGGAGCAGTGTAAGATATCCAAGTTTTGACTGAAAATAAAAAAAAATAAGAAATTTTCATTATATTGGTATACATGAAATAGAAGAAACAATGGGGGGAACTCAATTCCCTGCGAATTGCCGTAAGGCGATTCCGTAACGGTCGTGAAGACACTCCACGGTAATGTATCTTCACCAATTTTTCTTCGTACCCCATAGAGATGTGCAGAAAAATTTAAATTTCACAGGGAATTTAATTCTCCACATATACTCTGCTTATTAATATCATTAAAAACAAGGACATACATAATTTCCTGCAAAAGTACCTTTAATCAATGTTAGCTGCCTTATTTTACTCAAAAGACATAAATCTGAACTTTATCCAATTATATCTAAACCTAATAAATGCAAAAATATAGTCTGTCACTCTTAAAAATATATAAACCTTTGTTTAAAGTTCTGCTTTAAGTTAAAATAATATTTTTTAGAAGAATACCGGTCTGCAAAGGAAACTCATTAAAAGTAATAATAACAAGTTTTAAACGCAAGAGCTCAATATTTTACAATGTTTAGTGTTCCTTTATCGAGTGAATTCTCCAGATATGAGTTGATCAGGTGGCTCTCTGCTGTGTTTTTGTTTGACGAAGAAGTGGGCGCTAAGCGGCCATACATGAAGATGCCGAATAATCCTATACAGTCCAGATATTTAATAAGAGAAAGCTTTATTTAAAGAGGACATATTGTTGGGAAAGGGATGGGGGGAGTGTTGATGTCTATTTATTTATTATAGATTTGTACGTTTTTAAAAACTGTTTCATATGTAACTGCGCACATTGGGCCTCATGCAGAGTTGGATGTAAGTTCATCTCTGAATCATGAAATGCGCTTTCAGTAATGTGCATGCACAGTAAAAAGTCATAGACTGTATGCAGACTTAGATATTACTGACCATTACACTTCTCTTCCTATGCAAACGTAGAACAGGGGAGGGAAGGGGTGGTGTAGCATACTACAGTAAGGGAATTCCATGCAAACATGGGCAGAACATACAAACTCCACACAGATAAGGTGGAGAATTGAACTCATGACCCCAATGCTGTGAGGCAGAAGTGCTAACCACTAAGCCAACGTGCTGCCCGCAATATAAGTACTCTGGTGTAAAAGCAAAGTGGTGTGGACACAGTCACATTGTGAATGACTGTTTATATAGGGTTAGTTCCAAAATCTGTACTGAGGGCAAGTCATTGGTCTATGTGAGGTGGACAATTAGGTACTCTTGTGCAAGAGAGATCTTAGAGAATTGGACAGCACGGTGGCTCAGTTGTTTTCAGCAATGGGGTCATGAGTTCGATTCCCAGTCAGGACCTTATCTGTGTGGAGTTTGTATGTTTGTCTGTGTTTCCTTCCAAAAACAAACTAGTAGGTTAATTGGCTGCTGCCCAAATGAATCCTCGTCTGTGTCTATGTCTGTGTGTGTGTGTGTGTTAGGGAATTTAGACTGTGAACTCCAATGGGGCAGGGACTGATGTGAATGACAAATATTCTCAGTACAGCGCTACAGAATTGGGACACTACATAAATAAATGATGACGATGATGAGAGAATGGAACCTGTACCATACAAATATCTGTGAATGTAATTAGCAGATTTTAATTTTGTAAGGCATCTTTTATTTAATGATCCTTTAATTACTTTATTTTTTTACATGCCCCCACAATAATATAATACTGAGAATATTATGAACGTGAACAAACCAACCTGCACAAAACGGAATTCCCTCCAGTTGACGGCGTTACTGACAGAGGGCAGGGATGTTATTCCCAGGAGAACGTAGAAGAAGAACCCCAGGATCCCCATCGCTATGTAGGAGTCAGTCCGCCAGGCCATGATGTTTACAAAGGGGCTGGTCTCATTTTTTTTTGCCTGATACAAATGGAACATAATTGATTAGAGTATTTATTGTACATGACAATAGAACACATAAACCATGAAATACAGTTGTAAGATACCAAATTACATTTGCTACTAATAATAAAGGCCAACTCCACTTTGAAATAATATATAATTATATATGTAAATTTATGGTGTTTTATATCACAGATTCATCTACCTGCCATGTTATCTGCCTGATACACTCTCTATTAGAGTATTCCTAAGGGCTCATCTCCCCTCTCTGCTTATAGATGGCTTCCATGTGACATTATACACGGACACGGTATATGATCCCAAACATCCAGCACGTAAAACTGTGGATGCTGAGTGTGTTAGAGGAGGAGATGGCGTCTGTATATCATATCTATCCGCAGGTATAATGCTTTCCCAAGTATAGCATTCAAGGATGGAATGGGAGAGGGGTCATCAGAAGCACTCTAAGGATAGATAGATAGATAGATAGATAGATAGATAGATGGGCACCACAGTGGCCTAGTGGTTAGCACTACTGCCTCACAGCGCTGGGGTCATGAGTTTGATTCCCGACCATGGTCTTATCTGTGAGGAGTTTGTATGTACTCCCTGTGTTTGCATGGGTTTCCTCCGGTTGCTCCAGTTTCCTCCCACACTCCAAAGACATACTGGTAGGTTAATTGGCTGCTAACAAAATTGACCCTAGTGTCTGTCTGTCTGTCTGTCTCCTTCTCGGCCTACCTGTCTGTGTCTGTGTCTGTGTCTGAGTGTGTGTCAATATTAGGGAATTTAGACTGTAAGCTACAATGGGGCAGGGACTGATGTGAGTGAGTTCTCTGTACAGCTCTGCGGAATTAGTGGCGCTATATAAATAAATGATGACGTTAGATAGATGGGTAGATAGATGGATAGATAGATAGAGAGAGATAGCAGCTAATAGCTTATTTTATAGTAGACATAGAGGTTCTAAATGCAAGAAAATGCAGCTAATCCACTACCTAAACGTATTAAAATAAATCCGTTTTTGCTCTAATAATATTGTTTCAACTCTTTCATCTCCACTCAACACTACATTTATAGTTTTGGGTGGAATTCATCTCTTCTAAAAGACTGGTAAATAATTATATATATATATATATATATATATATATATATATATATATATATATATATATATAATTATTTATATTATAAATATTAATTATATATATATATATATATATATATATATATATATATATATGTTATAAAAAGGCGTCATGGGATATTTCCAAAAATGCAGAGGAAGTTGCACCCATTGTCTGTGCAAATTCTTAGCATGTTTTGCAATGCTGTCATTTTGTAACAAGTTTAATCCAGTGCAAAAACAAGCAAGATATCTAGGCTACATCCATGCTGTCCATTGCTAGCAGCCTCCAGTATATATAGTATTCACACCATTAAATGCAATGACATTACCTGTTCAATGGTGCTGGAGGCTATCCTGTGTCTTACGTAATATCGAATAGGAATGACCAGAGTATAAATAGCGTGGATGAATGCATATGACAGGGCCACCAGTCCCAGCTGTTTCCTACATAACATCCATCGGTCCAGCCAGTTAGGGAAGCGACTGTACTTTGTTCCTCTGTACAACTGAATAATGGCAGCAAACACACCGGGGAGATAAACCAAGGCCAGTAACATCAGAGAGACGATGGGGAAGACCTTATTTGGAATAGAAATCATCATTCGAAATGAGACGTCTTTTCCGTTGATGACAGCGGAGTAGATGACATCATTTATAACGCAGTATAAGAACACCAGCACGGTCAGTCCCGCACACACGTATATGGGGAGCCTCCACATTGGGAAAAGCTGCAGGGGATCGTTTTCCACTTCTTTAGCGGCCATGAGAGAACCGCTGTCTTGTGGCACCAACCCCATCGTACGTACAATATCCATTACCTTGTGTTTGGCCTTGTTGTCATCAGAACATACATAGACCTGAAATGCAAAGTATGCCAACTTTAATATTTAAATACAATAGACCTTAGTATTTATTTTCATTTGCTATTGTTTTTTTTATTTTTTATTTGATTCTACCAGAAATGTTCTAGGGATTCTTAGCCCCTTGAAATAATATATTATTACATTTTATGACTCCTTTGGGTTACTCTACTGTTGGCTGCAGTAAAAGTATTTCATTTTTTGTTAAAATGTTATGGTTATGTTATGAAGTGCAGAGTACGGATTAGTTTTATTTACTTTTACACCAACATGCAAAAACGAGATTTCATTTTGTGGGACGAGATCATTTAAATTGCATAAGTGTGACGATGGTGCATTTTCAGGGATGACCCTTCTTTTGCAAGAAGGCACACAGAATATTTTTCCCACAAAAGGATTTCCTTGGGCCTTGTCCAGCCATGTTTGTTCATTATACAGTACATCCTTAAACCCACAAAACTAGGAAGCAGAAACACCATATACTCATAAAGGGTCATAACCACGCTTAACAAATGTGGCTCACACTTATTGAGGTTGGTAAGTGACCCTATACGAGAATTAATTTGAAACATGTATTCTTAAAGAATACCAAATCTACCTTCTTTTCAGCATTTTTTTCACATTATTACCACTAAATTGTTTTTAATTAAGAATTAATTGTTAGGTTAGCGTGGTTATATCTGAAATTAATTAAATAAAAAAAAAATCTATCACAAATTCTGTTAAACACTTTTAATGAATGAGAAAAAAAAGTTCCATTATGGAATAAATAAAAAAAAGATAACTAATAACATATGTACAAGAATAAACTTGTTACATATGGTGCTAGTTTGGCTACTCTCAATTTTTCCTTGTAAAGTTCAAAATTGACTATCGTGTTGGTAATTCATTTGCTGATTCAATTTTAAGAAGAACTCATTGCACTATGTATAAATTCAGCATACATAATTAAATCTGGAAGTTGGATTGGATTTGCCCAGGTATGAATAAAAGCTAGTTAAACAATCATCCTTCAATTCCAGTAGTCCAGGGTCTGCAGTGAGATCTGGTTGTCTGATGTAGGAACAGATCAGATTTTACTTGCAATAAAAACAATCAAATAATGTAGTGTCAGACTGGAATCCAGCTGACATTCATTCATGAAACAAAGGCCAAAAGGTTATACTCAGCCAAGTGGTGTTGCAGTGATGGATGGTACTAAACTATCCTACCCAGCATGGCCAGACTGCTAGTGCCTGTTCTTGTAGATATAGAATGATTTCAATATCTATACCATGTGATATGAAAATCTAGGGCCTGATTCATTAAGGATCTTAACTTGAGAAACTTCTTATTTCAGTCTCCTGGACAAAAAAATATTACAATGCAAGGGGTGCAAATTAGTATTCTGTTTTGCACATAAGTTAAATACTGACTGTTTTTTCATGTAGCACCCCTTGCATTGTAACATGGTTTTGTCCAGGAGACTGAAATAAGAAGTTTCTCAAGTTAAGATCCTTAATGAATCAGGCCCCTAGTTATTCTTCATACCTGTCTGCTGGCATCCAGGGTACCCGACTGTAGAGCCCATGCCGATACCGTGTTAAAAGCTTTGACGACTGAAGCTCTGGGTACGGTCTGGGCAAGGAACTCAGCGTTAGATTCCGGATATTGGTTTATCTTCAGGTTATTGCTGACGTCCACTAGAATTTTTCCATCTAAAACCTCGGTTAGCTCCTTCAGGAATGGATAATGGTCTCTTTGAACCGCCACGATAATAACGGGGCATTTTTCCGCTGCATCGGCGTGACTCAACACCTCGACTCCCTTGGGGACCCAGCCAGAAAGACCAGGATTGCGACTTCCGAATACCACAGAAAATCCACTTTGCAGTAATTTCAATCCAAGCGATCGCCCAAAATCCCCAGTTCCAAAAATGCAAATACTCTCCTGCTTCTCTGTGAAATCTGAGCGCAAAGGTATCAGATTTGAGCCATTAGCTTCCATTGTCTGAAAGAGACATAGACATACATGATTATATGGATGATAGAGATGCATTTTACATATAACAAACATGTTAAAGTGTGCAATAAATAGTAATCTGCACCAACAAAGCTGAAATAAATATTCCTGACATAGTCAGATAAGTGGATAAGAAAAGGAATACTAAATGTTTCTGTAGATAAACATTAGAGCGGGCCTGCCAACCTGTGGTTCTTCAGGTGTTGTGGAACTGGCATGCTTTGCCAATAGATAGCCAGATGATATCTGGCATGGTATGTTGGGACTCAGTGGTTAGCACTTCTGCCTTACAGCACTGGGGTCATGAGTTCAATTCCCAACCATGGCCTTATCTGTGAGGAGTTTGTATGTTCTCCCTGTGTTTGCGTGGGTTTCCTCCGGGTGCTCCAGTTTCCTCCCACACTCCAAAAACTTACTTGTAGGTTAATTGGCCGCTAACAAATAAACCCTAGTCTGTGTGTGTGTGTGTGTGTGTGTTAGGGAATTTAGACTGTAAGCTCCAATGGGGCAGGGACTGATGTGAGTGAGTTATCTGAACAGCGCTGCGGAATTAGTGGCGCTATATAAATAAATGGTAATAATAATAATGTAATTATGACTAAAGTAGACCTAAAAGCAGATACAGATTCAACTATAAAGAGGCATTTACTTTGCAGGGGTGCTGAGGGCTGGAGCTGGGACACAAAATAATGAGAATGACAATCGGCAGAATTAACAAGCCACTTCTGATTGGAAGATCACGGATCGCCCTCTCTAGCTGATAGCCTTTAAATCATTAGTATGGCTATATTATATGAAGTCACCGCATTACCTAATATTTCCATTTTGACTGCGGCAGAAAATATAATTTCCATTGTTATGTATTTATCTGACTTTAATTTCTATTTCTATTTTATATTTTGTATTTGTGTCTGTACTTAATTGCATCTTCTATGGTAAATGCAATTTTTGCATTTTTTAGCAACGCTGTCAAGACTCTGTTATCTTTTGTGTATATGACACTTCATTACATTATTATATTGTGTACAAGTAGAGAAATGCGAAAGTGGTGCACAAATCTATACTTTTTAATCCTGACCTACACCTGGTGCCAATGGCTAGCGATGTACAACAGGATGCATCTTGAGATGCACCCAACTGCACATATGCTCGTAAATACACCTTTTCAAGTGTGCGTCTTATCCTGCTACTGCCGGGGTGCAAATATTTGCAGCTGTACATGATCCACTTTATCTTATGACAGCAGTATTTATAGTTGGATTCTCTTAACGTTTCCTCTGGCCCTTCTCACTATAATCTTGTCCAAATATTTCCATGCTCCATACAGCAGAAGCCATTGTTCCATATAATGAGATCTAAGAAGACCAAAGTTAGTTGAGTATCTTTCTTTATCTCTGGTTGTTTCCAAACAGTAGTTCTGGATGTATTCAATGAGAACAAATACACAGTGTTTTGCATATTACTACTTACAATACATCCAGTAAAGTGAAATAATAATTTGGTTTTAGGGGATGGTACTAAGTGTTATTGTTATAGACTAGCTACAAGTATGACAATTCCTTCTATTGTAAAAAGGGTTTAACTGTATTTATTTATACTGGGTACTGTGAGATGGGTAATAAGAGATGTACTAAGTGGATAGGCATTAGAACAAATAATAAATAATACTTGAATTATATACAAAGACTCAACCTTAGAAAATGTATTCAAGGTTGATGTGAAAAGAGAATTGAAAGTGAACATAAGGTAAAAACATGACATCATATTGTTCACATTTAGCCTTTGATTTTATGTGGAATCCTGGATACAATCACTGAGCATCGAGAAGCCTCGAGTCCTATTAATTCTCATCTTCACTTGATGTCTTTGTGTGTTGTGTAAAGGTTACCATCAAAAGGCCACAAACGATACAGTACTTGAATAAAGGATCATGAATAGTTTTGCAATACATAAAGGACAGTAAAAACATAGGACCAGCAGAGATGTCTAAATAACCTTGAACATATGGTTACAAATAAGTTAATTTACAATGCAGTTAATACATTTATGCCTGTTTATCATTGTTTGTTTTTGTGGTATAGCATAAGGATCGTAGCTGTCACAATTAGAATTAGGTCACAGAGGGACAGGGAACCCAGGCTGTGAACCCATATTATTTTTTAAGCTTGACTGCAAGGTTGGGGAACAAGAGCTGGTAGATAGAGTTCCTGATGAAATAACTGCTCTTCTGCTTGGAACCTCCGTTAGAATCTGAATGTTTTCATATAATTGGGAAGTTCCAGGAGGAAGAGGAGGCAAGTAGGGTATAGGGAGGATATATTATGGATGGGATGTCTATGGAAGGCACTTTGCCAAGGGTGGCCTATGCTGTGTATAGGTGGGGAATCACTGGAGTGCTTTTATATATTGAGGAAGCTCTGTGCAATTATTATTACCCTTTATGAAGCACCAACATATTGTTCAGTGCTGTACATTTCAGGGATCATGATACAAACAAATGAGATGGTCCCGCTCAAATGAGCTTACATTTAATATGTGTGGGGAACCCTTGATATGTAAGGTAGTCCAGAAACAATTATAGTTGTTGGTGACTATACATGTTCATGGATAAAGACACTGTGCTAATGTGAAGAGGATCCCACAAGGGCCCAAGATTTCTTACCTGATTGACACAGAACAGGTAAGACCCCAGTTCACACATCTTCTTCTGGCCTTGGACAAAGTGAATCTAAAGAGATTGGCTTTGGTCCAAACACAGGCCATTCGAATTTATGGTGCAAAAGTGATCCAATCCAGGCTCGTCATGTCATTTCCCCGCCCTCTTGCAAAGGCTTACATTTAGCTGTTGCTGTTGAGTAGTGGAGATCTAGGGAGAAGACCTCCATGATCAAGACAGAAGACATCAGAGAACAAGAGACAAGTGAAAGCACAGATGATGGAGATCAAGCCAGGAAGAAGGAAGGCATAGGGATCAAGTCGAGAAGACTGCGGAAGGTGATCCACAGGAAAAGCAACAGGGTGGAGGCACTGAGCTATCGCGGTCCCCGCTGCTGCCGCTGAAAGCTGCCAGAAGAAGGTATGGCACAAGTAATTAGGCTTTAGGCCTGTCGGCGCTAGTAATCGGGCATAAGGTTTGTTGCACATTAGGAGTATTTCTTGCTATCACTTGGGTGCATATGCACTAGATCACCAGGGAAACTGGTTTAGTGTTTAGTTTTCCCATATCAGAGTCCACACGCCATATACCTTTACTACACTTGGCATTGTATTCATTAGCTGTATGTACTGGCTATTTAGACCATTTCTGTCTATCCCTTAAGTTTCCCTGTGCCCCTTCAGGGTAGCACTATTTAGTCAGGTCCCCATTGAAAGTAGGCTCTTGAAGTGCTCCATTAGTCAAGCACCATTAAAGGTAGACTTTTGTTATTTCATCCTGTGAATTTTCTATTGGTTCTTCTTTATTTGGCTCTATTGTAGTGTGGTACCATAGATAGATTAGTAGACAATACTTAGTAATAGCAGTTAGTGTTACACAGCATACCAGACATGTGTTGATAGGACCAGGGCTCTGCTGTTGTTATAGTTAACACTAGAGTGAGTGGTATATACTAATAAGGATATATAGCCCTGTGGTAGGGCTGTTATTATTTTTCCCCTTTCCTAGAAGTCATTCTTGGAAGTCCCAGACAACCATCAAGAGGAGACGATGTCCATATGGTAAGTGTCCCCTGTTCAGTTTCCCTCTTAGTTAAGCTAGGCCTTCACCACTGGTAAGTAAGTTACTTGGGCGGGAGTCTTCCTTATCGTGAGTATCTGTAGGCTCGCACCCAGGACCAGAATAAAATCCTCATGTATACAGCGCCAACATATCCCACATAACTTTACAATCAGGGATAAAATTTCAAAACATCTTTATTAACAATATAGTAAGAAATGATGAGAGAGAAGGTGATATAGGCCTGCTCACTTGAGCTTACAATTTAAAAAAACAAATGGATTTATTATCTAATATATAAATGTCTAGTGGCGTGTGTTAGTCTGTCTGTCTGTGTGTGTGTGTGTGTGTGTGTGTGTAAAAAATAAAACCGAGCTGCAGCGCCACCTGCTGGGCAGAGTTATACACTGACCTACTAAATTCTTAGTGTGTGTGGAAAAAAAATTCAGAAAGGGCTGAAATTTGGTATACTAAGATGTTTTTAATTTGTTAATTTAATTTGTTAATTGTTAAAAGTGTTTATAAAGATTTTAAAAAAATATATATATATTTCTTGAAGGAGAAGTGACAGTTGGGAGTGGTTAGTGGTTCCTGGGGGTGACAGTGGGAGTGGTTGGTGGTTGCCGGGGGTGACAGTGGGGAGTGGTTGGTGGTTGCCGGGGGTGACAGTGGGGAGTGGTTGGTGGTTGAGGCCTGGGCTATGGCCCAAATGCATGACAAGAACCTTTTTAACACCTTAAGTAGCTTGATTTGACTAGAATGCATGAGTATCATGCACGGGTTAACTTGTATGTATATATATATATATATCAGAGCCGTTACTTAGAATTCTAGTGCCCTAAGCGAGAAAGACAAATGCCGCCCCCCTAGCCCTCATATTTAACCAAATGAACCTAGAATATTCCTAAATTGCGCCCCCCTTCAGAGTCGCGCCCTGGGCAGTCGCCCCTGTTGCACAGCCCTAGTTACGGCCCTGATATATATATATATGTCCCAAAAAGCTAACAACCTAATGAAGAAGTGGGAGACATACACAGACAGATGGGTAAGTAGAGGTGGTAGAAATTCAAAGTGCTGATCCAAACGACAGTATATTAACAGCAATTTCAGTGCTATTGACTAAAGGTGCTGTTGACAAACATAACTGAACACTTTTCACTGTCCAGCCAACCGAGGACCAATGTATAAATTAAGGGAACACTGCACATTTCCATAAAGTAGCTAAAAAACATTTAACTTACTATTATGCAGTAAACTGAGTCGTCTCTACACTCAGACACAGATCCTGCAGCTAGTATAGTATCTGCATTGAGAGAGCCCCTTCCGCATAATTAGAAAATATCAAAGTCCAAGAGAAGTTGAAAAGTTAAATTTTATTAAAACACAACACCAAATTAGAAGAAGCCTGGGACCCAGGAGAAACAGATCTAGACTAAAAACATGTAACTGTCTTTCCTTCCCAGAATAAAGAAACAAGAACATAGCCAGCCTAGTGCATGTAACTCAGGGACATTATTAAGTTCAATTAGATCTTTAATGAAGACAGGAATTTCTCATTATTTTGTATGTTGTTTATTGAAGAGCGAGTTGGACACATTCATGGTGAATCTGTTTGCGGCGTCAATAAACCTGAACCTTCTTGTCTGCACAGACACAAAAGCTCCTGAATCTACCAAATTATGGAGAAACCTTTACAGAAACAAGTATTGAGGCAATGCATGCATTAGCACATAGTTGAAGCATAGCACCAGTGTCGAACTGGGGCTTGAAGGATCCAACAGGGAAAGCAATGGTGGGGGCGAGTATCCTAGAGAATCAGAGTGACTGTCATACAATACAGAGAACATTCTATTGACCGATATACAACGCAGAGCACATCCTAGTTACCGTATTATAGTTGCCATACAATACAGAGAGCATTCATGGGACTTATAAACAATATAGAAAGCATTCTAGTGACTGCCTTACAACACAAAGAGTATCCAAGTGACCACAATACAATGCAAAGAGCATCCATGAGACTATATAATGTACAGACCAGAGCACATTGTAATAAGCAATCTCTGCTCTGCACCCTTTTATCTGGAGAGGAACATACCCTACAGAAACATGTTCCTGGAAATAGTTTTGAAAGAGTGACAGATATTTATTAGATGATTATCTGAAGCAAATATGTTATTTGAAATATGAATTTTAAAGATTGTTGTTCTAGTTGTAGGGCAACGATTATACTGTGACTGGTGGCCTAAAAAAACTTGTAGCCAGCTGGTAGCTGAGAAATGATCAAAGAGCCCCTCACCCACTGTAATTCTCCTCAATACAAATTTAATTAGTTCCAAACCACATAGGTTGAAAGAGCACTGATTTGCAGGCTGTATGTGGGGGATTTGGCCGATAGGTGGTGCACTCACATATAGCGTGTGTTGCTAGGGACAATCTCACCCGAATACAGGTAGGGCTCATTCTCAACAGAGTGGGCACAGAGTGTACTGTATACCAACCACCAGCTATCCTCACCTAGGCTTCCTGATGCAACTTGACAACTGCAAGAGGTATCAGTTCCTTTTAGTGCCTAAACATATGTAGCAGGGAACGGAGGCTCCACCCCCTGCTGATAAGTATCAAGGCATTGAGGCTTACTGGGGATTTCTCTGGTACCACGGTGGGCCAGTCTCAATCTGCATGACACAACCTACAATGTGTGGATAAGGCTAGATCCACGAAGAGGTTGAAAGGCCATCTAAGAGGAGGTTATGATGGGCAATGCAGGAAATTATGAAAAAGTTAATTAATAGTAGTGAAATCATTGAAGGGACATTTTAGATAGATTGTGATTGTAGTTACTTTTATTCCTAACCTACTACTTAAAATAAATTGCAGAAGGTGCAGCACTGCAGTGAATAAACATATAATACATTCAAAGAGGTGGGAGCACACCGGAAACAGCCAAGAACACACATATGGGCTACAACACGGATATATGTTGTAAAGTTGCTAAACTAAATAAGTCTTTGACAAAAAAAGGCTCATAGTTAAAAATGTTATCAAAAGGCTGAAGCCCATTTACCACTTCATGATGAGCTTGTTATGTGAGTTCCTACACTATTAAGAAAATAATTTCTGAGCTATTAAAAATACCTTAATCATTGGCTTGTTTTGCCAGACTTCGAGCATTTTAGCTAGAAATCTATTATTTTGTCAACGATTTACCTAGCTTAGCTACATTGCAGCGTTTGCAGATTGCCTTGTTTTAGCCACTATGCATCCTGTTGATTATTACAGGTTTGCACCTGCCTCTTTAAATGTAAAATCCCTTGCCTTATGGATCCTTATGCAACCTTATGCAACAAGTGCCATTTTTCTGCAGCATTACATCATAGATTAAAAGAATTCCACAGTAGAATTTTGGAATGAGAAGAGTCTGCAAGTTTTCCACAATATAGCACAAGAGCCTTTTGGGTCATTGATCCATATTTTTGCAACACCCACTGATTCACACTAATGCAAATTAGGAACATGTGAACGAGGAAGAATCCCTGGCAATGATCCCAAAGTCTGCTGCAATTTGAAAGCAAAGTGTATTTGGTCAGCCTGATAAAACCACATTACGTGCACAGGGAACCTCAGAGCGGCACTCTGAAAACAGTCAGAGGGAACATAGTGTATAAACAGAATATTATTTTGCTAGTTTCACAACTAGTAAAAGAAAATACAAAGTTAACAAACTTTTACTGGCCTGCAGTTGACAAATATGTTTAATAACTGACACAAAGCCCCAGGCTAAAATATCCCAAACGAATTTACTTTTTATTATTGCTCTCTGCTGATCTGTGATCTGATCTCTTTATTTTAGGATGGCGATTTCATCCTGGCTTCCTGGATATTAAATTCTGTTGTAATATTTGGCAAAATGAAAGAGGGGAAAACATCCATCAGTAGCTGTGACAGAGTCATTTCTTCATTCACTCACTGCTCACGGCTCAAAACTTTGTGCACAGCAAGTTGAAGAAAATAGAAAGTCAACTTTTACTTACTTGCAGTGAAGGGATGTCTTTAATAAGAGACTCCAAAGCCTGATGGATACTGCTGGGTGTATGTTCAGCTTCAGCCTGTGTTGATGCTTGACCTGATCTATTTATTTTGTTTGAAGATTTCCCAACCTCTCGGCTTCCTGGAAGTTAAACTATACAAAAAGATTTGCCAAAATCAATGAGTGGAAAGAAAGTCAGCAACAGTAAAATTGTGTAATTCCCTATGTCAGTGCTCTTGGCTGAAAACTATTTTGAAATAAACAGAATACCTAAAATTCAAAGTGCTGGAAATTAACTTTCACAAATATAAATGCAAAACTTTTTGGAACTTTTTAGCACAATAGGAGCCTGAGTCATTAGAACAGACAAACTGCACGTAATTCTGTTCTGCATACTCCGAAGTCAACAAGGAACAGATCTCAAGATTCGTGCTGTGATGACTACGGATACTCGAGGACGGCCACCTGTCTCTTCCAGCCGGGGGTGTCGCCCAGCAACGAGACGCAGCCTCCCCCGGCTGACTCTGCTGCTTTGTGCGCGTGCGCACAACTTGCCTCCCCGTTGCTAGGCAGCAGGGACGCTCCGATCAGCTGTCGGCGGTCAGTAGTGTCACTGACCGCCGGGGGGGGGGACCCAATCAGGCTTAGCCTGTTTTTATATAAAGCTGCTCTGGCCGGAGTATCACATCAACCTCTACTCCAGCGTTTGCATTGCATCTTCTATAGACACTTTGGTTCTGACCCAGTTTGATACTGACCTCTCTCCTTGAATCCTGATTCTGCCTCAGTTTCCTTCCCAGCTTCTGTTTGGAATGTCTGACTACTCCTTGGATCTTGATTTGCGCTTCTCCTTTTCACTGGTATTGACCCTGGACTACCTGACCACCCTCTTGGACTCCGATTTGGTACCTTACTCACATGCTGGTATTGACCCTGGTCTGTCTGACTCTTGGTTCACCTACACTTCACTGGTAACTGTCTTGGAGAACCGCAACCTGAGCATCCCTTGCAGCTAAGACCAAACCTCCTTGCGGGGGTCCCTGGTGAAAACCGGGGGCGCATTAGACCTGTGCTCCTCTAAGTTTAATAGCGTAAACTCTGGCAAGTGTCCTCCATCCAGCACCAGTTTGTGACAAGAGGAGATTTGAGGAAAAATTGCTTCACAGAAAGGATGGTGGATAAGTGGAATAGCCGTCCATCAGAGGGGGTAGAGGGTAATGCAAGAGAGCAATTTAAACATGCTTGGGATAGACGTAAGGATATCCTTAAAAAGAAATAAGGATTAAATAGGATTGGAGGTTACCATAGGTTAAAAAAATGGGCAGACTAGATGGGCCAAGTGGTTCTTATCTGCTGTCAAATTCTATGTTTCTATGTTTCTCACTTGTACTATTGAGGTGCTGAGTTCTGTGATGACGTCTAAGTAAAGTGTTGCACACTCTAGTCACAAGGAGAAAGCTCGTCGCCTTGCATTTTTTTTTTTTTAACGATAATTTGAAAATTTGTTTCCCAAACAGATGTCTGTAGGATGATTCACGCCCTATTATTAACATCTAAAAATTAAACAACACCCTAATTCGGTCCGGCTGCATGGCAAGTATAACTTATGTAACCTCACAATGGAGCAAGATCACTTTACGTTGGAATGCAACCAAAATACAGACAAACAAAACCATTGGTTAACATGCAGAGTTGGTCAACATTGGTCAACATCTGCCTATCTTCAACTAATTTTACTGGTTGTTATGACAGAATTATAAACTATATATTATTATTATTATCACTGATTGATATGTTAAGAATATAAACGTTGTAGTATTATTGCTGGTTGCTATGATGGGATCGTAACTGAAGTATTGTTATTACCACTTAGTTTTTATGTGTTTTCCTTATAAAGAAGTCATTTGGAATAACGAAACGTGTAAGGAATTAAAGACATTTCACTGTACCTCTTGGATATATTTTGAATATCAGGGATGTGGATGTTTGCAATCAGTGTTTCTTTTATATAGACACCTTTATACACAGTTTGCAAAGGATCAGCTTTCCCTGCATTGATTTTTGATCATCAGGCTTTACAGGAAACTGATTATACGAGGTCCCTTAATTGACATTTACAAGTGTTTTCTATGTCATTCATCATTTTTATATGGGATATTGTTAGCGTTTGATCTGGACTTTATGACTATTGACCCAACAAGATGTAAAGATCCACGGTGGAGATTTTTATTATGATTTTTTTTTAACAATATTATTGCTGTTATATACTATGGTCAACCATTTATATGTGTTATAAACTGGTATTACATATTTTTAAGATGTATCATTATATTCAACAGTTCACATTTTTCTTAGTGATAAATAAATATATTTAGGGCCTGATTCATTAAGGATCTTAACTTCAGAAACTTCTTATTTTAGTCTCCTGGACAAAACCATGTTACAATGCAAGGATTGCAAATTAGTATTCTGTTTTGCACATAAGTTAAATACTGACTGTTTTTTCATGTAGCACACAAATGTCAACTTTAAATTTAAATTTAAATTTAGCTCCTTTTATTGTACTGGAGTAGGAAAATCCCAATCACATCCCTATTCTTTCCATAGGCAAAAGGCCCATCAAAAGTTTTTTTTTATTATTATTAAGACTGTGTGTGTGTATGTGCTAATGTGATTGTGGCTATATATGTAATGATAGTAATATATATATATATATATTGTGGAAAGAGCCTGCTACTGCAGAAGCACACACGAACAACTTCTTCCTTTTTATGGTGCTTTATTGTCAGGATGGTAAATGTTTTGACACTGTATACTTGCACAGCAATCATGGAGACCCTAAACACTAGCTATACATAGATCAGCTCTCTCTCAGGACCAGCCAGCTTTCCCAGCGTTGGTCTCTGGGAACAAATGGCACAAACAAGCTTTTATACCTGATACTCCTCCCCCAGCCTTAGCTTGATGGACAGGTGACACACCCACCTTCTCTTTAAGAGAAAATGTCCATCACTGGCTCTGTTTCAACTAACAGACACACCCTGTCTGTTTGCTGAGAGGAAGCAGCTTTTAAATCATGTAAGTTAACCAACTTTAAACTACACATAAGTCTTTACTTGGTTTAACCTGAGTCTAGGTGCATAACTGCGCCAATATCTTACTCTGCTTGTATGTTTTCTTTGCATATTGTCAGATAAATGCCTCCCTTTGTCACAATATATATATATATATATATATATATATATATATACACACACATTTAGGGTATCTTTATTAGACTGCTATGCCACCATATTAAACCTTTTTTGGATGGTTTAGATACGTTGTCATATTAAAAAAATGTTTGTTTCTACATTTTATGTTTGTAAATATAGGGCACTGTATGCTAATAATGTTCCAGCTATTGTTTCATGTTTAAAGGTCATAAACTATGTGTACAGGCCCTCTCTTCTTCAATGAAAGCAACTACATTTAATTTTACATCATCTCACTGATGGCTAGTTAGTGTTAGCTAAATATCAGTTTAAAGTACAGAAATAAACCTTGTGTTGAAAAATAGTAACCCCAATGATTTGCTAATTATTATTGTTATTAACTTTTATGATGCCTTCTGGTAGAAAAATAAGCATATATTAATAATGTATTTCCTACCAGTCTGATAATTATCAATTTAGTTTGAAAATATAGTAGTCAGCATCCTCGTGTAGACTATTTTTTAGCCAATCACATAATTAGAATGTTCACAGCACAGCCAATTAGATCATCAGAACAGCAGCAGAAGATGAGTATCCTGCTTGTGTGGACGTCACTGATAATGTTAGTAAGGGCAGGGGCAGTGTCATGATGTGAGGAGGGGAACGAAAGCAAGGGGGATGCTGCAGCCTGAGAGATAAATAATGGAAGGAGCAGTGTCACCAGCAGCACAGTAGTGACGTGAGCCTCTTGTCTCACTGATGCAGGAAGATGGTGGTGTCAAATGCAGCTCTATATGAAACAAAGTTTATACAACAAACTAGTCGGTCATCTTTAGAGATGAGCAATGTTTTCAAAACTGTTGTATAGAATATTCACTTCATTCTGCATTTGGCTGCAGATATTTACACATTTTGCTGGCAGAATTTGTACTTAAGTGTTCACAGTCCTATTCCACGGATTGGTGATGCAAAAGAACTTTGCACCTGGGCAAAATGGCCCGTTTCATGACAAAATCAGGGGCAGTATGGTGGCTTAGTGGTTAGCACATCTGCCCCACAGCATTGCGATCATAAGTTCCATTCCCAACCAAGGCCTTACCTGTGGGGAGTTCTGTGCTCTGGTTTTCTCCCACACTCCAAAAACATACTGGTAGAGTAATTGGCTGTTGATAAAATACGTGTGTGTATGTGTTAGCGAATGATGTGAAAGACAAATATTCTCGGTACCGCGCTGCGAAATTGGTGGCACTATATAAATTAATGGTGATGATGATGAGTCACTTTAAATTTTTGCCCAAAAAATCAACTGCATAACAAAAACATAGCAAAGAGATATCCAAAGTGCCAACAATAAGGTCAGAGCAATAATAGTCTGCATACAGTGCAGTCTTCTAAAAGCAGTTATATACTTCAAAAGTAGATTGGGAGAAGGTGGAGGAAAAGGGGAATAGGAGGGATTGATCCTCCCTCCCCCCCCCCCCTGAATAGTGCAGGCTCAAATCAATATAGATGATGAAAGGGAGAACATTTGTAGTAGCGAAGAAACACCAGATTCTATTAAGAACTCAAACCAACAGCCCAACCCAAACATGTCACAGGGACCAAACAAGAGTCCCTTTTCTATTTTGGTCTCATGTCTTGAGTAGGGAGTCCTTGCGTTCCAACCAGCTAGCGCAGGTGGAGACATAATCTGTGTAACAGTTGGTACGGGATAAGGATAGTTCATCTACCGCCATGTAAAAATCAATTCTTGTTACCCACTCCTTAATGGTAGGGGGAGCAGGAGATTTCCACTAGACATGTATCACAGCTTTGACTGTGCTTTTAAGATGTCTGATAAGTGATTTCTTGTATTGGGATATTGGAATACTTGGATGGTTAAGCAACCATAAACTCGGGCCTGCGGGGAACCGTACCAGCCAAGATTTTTTTCAGAAACTTCTTGACCTTGAGCCAAAAAGGTGAAAGTCTAGCACAATTCCACCAAATATGTAAAAATGACCCGAACTCTTATCCACACCTCCACCTGGGACTTTTTAGGGAGGCACCAAATTCAATACTTGCCTTGAGATTCTTTCAAATCTTAAGAGATTTTATGTGGGTTCTCTTAAATTCATAAGATTTGGTTAACTAAATGCAAATTAAGGATTTCTTGCAATTCTAATGTACTTGACATAGATTTAATCACTTCCAGGCACCGAAAGTACCAAAGCAAGGTTATAATTTTATCCTACATAATTTTAATTTGCTTGTTAGAGATCTTTGTCAGTTCGATAGTTGGCTTTGTAAAAGAATTCAGTGTTCACCCGATACCGATTTGCTCCCTTTCATTTGCCACTTGCATGGGATGCAGATTAGGAATAGGAGAGAGTTTCAGCAGGAATTCTAATAATGTGAAAATAAATGTGAGATCTGAAAGTAACAAATCCTTATTTTCTTTCAAAATATTTATTTGTTTTAAAAACACAAATGTGCTTCAATGTGATATAAAAAAAACTTAACATTATATACAATTTTTGATTTAATGTTTAAACCAGGCTTTGATCTATTACCTATTGCCTACACTTGCGTAACAGTCTGTGACTGTCTGGGACACCAGTACACCAGCTGAAGCCGGAAGTGTTTTGTTCCGCCTAATAATGTCAAATAGTGCACCGCCATTCAGTGGGTAGTCCATGACTGTCCATTCATTGGCATCGCCACTGACCCATCACTTTAGTAGGGGCAACTATTTTATCAAAAGCAACATTTGGGGGGTATATTTACTAAACTGCGGGTTTGAAAAATTGGAGATGTTGCCTATAGCAACCAATCAGATTCTAGCTGTCATTTTGTAGAATGCACTAAATAAATGATAGCTAGAATCTGATTGGTTGCTATAGGCAACATCTCCACTTTTCCAAACCCGCAGTTTAGTAAACCTAGGCCTGGATGTCTTAACTGCCCACTTATCATTTCATTCACACCAACCCATCAAATGAGAGAAATGCCATCTAGGCCTAATAATTACATAAAATGCTCATTTATAAGAATACCTCTGTTAGATAATTTAAAAAAAGCTTTGCTTTTCCATGCATCTTCCAGCATACAGCAATCTAGGTATCCTGATCTAGTTTTTATGTATCTTGTATATTGCGGTATCTTAAATGCAGTGTACTATGTGCAGGTATTTATAGTATTACAATATAAAACTGTCTGTTACATACAATATTAATAGAATTCAGCAGCAACATATATCTCAGTAGAAGTAACTGAAATTAATGTTCTTAATAATAGTCCGTCTTCTTTCAATAAGGGCTCAGGCACACTGGCGTTACATGACCTTGTTCTCCGCGTTCCACTCTATTTCATTCCAAATGGAATCCACACGGAAACTGATTAACGATCTTTGATCCCTCAATTGAAACCGCATAGTCTGTGCACGCAGGTGTAAAGGGTTAAACTTACACATGGTTGACTTTCCTCCTTCCTCCAGGTTATTTTTCTTTGCCGGTGAAAGAACATACGCTGTGCATAGGCGTTGTACTGAGAGTGAACCTGGTTCTGTCTGTCTGACTGGTTGTTTTAAGCTAAGGCAGAATTGTTTTATGCGCTCAGTGATATTAAATATTCTTTCTAAGATCCCTAACCTAAGATACAAGTGACATTTACAAATACAAATAAAAATTATTTCCATACTTTGGCAGAACCGGAGATATTGACCGTACAGCTAAGACCAAGGGATGTCAGACATTTTATACAGTAAGGGGTATATTTACTAAACTGCGGGTTTGAAAAAGTGGAGAAGTTCCCTATAGCAACCAATCAGATTGTAGCTCATTAATGTAGAATGTGATAATTTTGTAGAATGCACTAAACAAATGACAGCTAGAATCTGATTGGTTGCTATAGGCAACATCTCCACTTTTTCAAACTCGCAGTTTAGTAAATATACCCTTAAGTGTCTTTAAATAAGCTTACTGACTGGAAGTTTGGTATGCATTTGAAAATGCTTGTCCCCTAAGATCTTAATTCTAATTAAATATTTTTAGTTCTGCTCCCTCTCTCTCTCTCTATATATACATATATTGTGTATGTGTGTTCTAAATAGACCATACATGCCAACTTTTAAGATTTTTCCAGGGGGAGTAGTCATGTGTCACCATAGCCCCGCCCCCACTATAAAAAGGTGAAATTCACGGCATTGAATGGAGGGGGCGGAGCTCTTAATGACACGATTAAGCCCCACCCCCTCCATTCGCTGCCGTGAATTTCGGCAAATGCGGGAGCTTTGTCTACTCTTCCGGGAGTCCGTGAGGACTCCCTGAAATTCGGGAGTCTCCCCGGAACTCTGGGATAGTAGGCAAGTATGAAATAGATGTTTTGCATAAGGCAATATGTAAACTAAATATATATATTGTATATCTCTGAACTTCAGAATGTCTTATTTGCTAAAATATGTGTATAGGGAATATAATATGTGATCCACAATGGAGTTATGCAGATTCCATTATAGTACTGTAGTATAATGCAAAATGGATGTTATATGGTTTATCACAGATAGTTGTTCATTGGACAATGGAATGTTATCCTTGTTAATATCAGCCAGCTGTTGTTAACACTTCGCTCCCCTTTCCCAACCTTGCCGGATTTTTGTTAATCTCTGATCCAGACATGGAATAACGAGGATAAACTTCATAACCAGCACCGCACATGGTATAATTAAGGAAACTACGAAAGCCGGGGGGAGATACCATCGATAGAAGGGTCCAAAGATAAATCTGTCTCCACCGTAGACAAGGGTATGTGCTGTGGACAGCACCAGGGTCAGGTAGCCCAATTTTGACTGTAAAAATTATAAGACATGTTAAAACAAAACTGTTGAAAGGAAGAAAACTACAATATATTTTGGCTCTTATAGAGTTGTTGTAGAGTTAAAAGGGTCATATAGTAAGCGGTGTATTTTATACAATTATATGTAACTTTAAGGGCAAGATTTACTAAGCTGTGGGTTTGAAAAAGTGGGGATTTTGCCTATAGCAACCAATCAGATTCTAGCTATCATTTTGTAGAAGGTACTAAATAAATGAAAGCTAGAATCTGATTGGTTGCTATAGGCAACATCCCCACTTTTTCAAACCCACAGCTTAGTAAATCTTGCCCTAAGTGTTTTACAGTAGATTTAATTTGGTACAAAAGAATACATTTTATTGGTGTATTCCAGAATCCCAACATAGCTGGACTGCAATTGTTAACTTGTTTAGTTGTTATTTGTTTCCTATCTAAATGGTTTGTTCCACATCAAAAAACTATTGTTTTCCCATCCGTGAAGGGGATAAGATGTTTGACATTGTGTAGCCCAGGTTTCTAGGAAGTCTGTTATGTCCGCAATGCATGCAGTGATACGGAGAAAGTGGCCCAATCTTGTCACGTATGTGATGCAAAATCCATCTGCAGAGATCTGTTCTCTACCTTATATATTTTGTCGATTGGCCTGAGCAGTGGACAGTTGTTTTTGACCAACTTGTCATTCGTTGCTCAAATGACAAGACCGGCACATGGGTGGCTTTCAAATTAGTGGTGACTTATCCACACAGCATTGGTACTATACCAAATAACAGTCTTGTAATAAATAGGATGAGTGTACTAGCTCTTGGGAATAAGTATGCCCATAGACAGAGAATGAGTTTAAGGATAAAAGCTAGAAGGTATTTATAAATACTTATATTCAACAGCTCAGTCTTTCTATTGATGACCTTGTTGATGGCCTAGAAGGGAAGTTCTCCATATTTCCTGTTGGCAGTAAATTATGTGGTGTTCAGAACATAGAGCCAGATAATAACTTGCTGAGTACCTGGACTATGAATGGGCAGGTGAAACTGAATGTAGATAAATGTAGAGTTTTTCAACTAGACTGTGGTAATAACTATACTTCTTACACATTAAAGAAAATACAATAGGGGAAAATTGATACAGAGAAGGACTTAGAAATACTAGTTAACAGAAAACTGTCTAGCAGCACAAACTGACAGCCAGAGGTTGCAAAGGCAGATACAATTCTGGGATGCATAACAAGGGTGATAAATGACAAATGATGCAAGTATTATAATTTCACACATGACTAGTTAGACCAGTGATGGGCAAACTTTTTCAGGAGTGGGCCAAATAAAAAAGAAAAACTTTAGGCGGGCCAATATAATTTATTAAAAAACTCAAATATCGAAATATATAATACAAATGTTTTGACTGGGACGGGAGGGTGTTATATAGCAGTGTTACCTCTATAAGTGCAGCGATCGTACAGACACAGCACTTATTTCAGCAGGTTGTTGCAGATCCGTCTTTCTGGTGAGCCACTAACTGACAACACAGCAGCCAATCGAAATCCGCCTTAGTATATGGCCCAGCCCATCTCTTCTCACATGACTTTCAGCCATTAGGGGGGGGAGGGCAGGTGTTTGAGTGATTGACATACAAAGTGTCCTTTTAGGAAGGAGGATGAAGTGTAATGGAGGAAATAGCTGGGAAGGCATAAAAATGAAGGTTCTGACACCCATGGTCGGCCCTAATAATTTTATGGCTATTTTAATGAAATTTTTTAAAATATTGGCGGGCCGGATAGAACCTCTAAGTGGCCCGCGGGCCGTAGTTTTTCCCATCACTGAGTTAGACCATATCTTGAAGATGGGTTACAATTATTGGGCATCTCACTGTAGGGACATAGAAGGACCCAAGAAGCTTCACAGCTAGGCAACCTCAGTGGTAAAGGGAAGGGAAACTGGAATGAGGGGGTAGAAAAACTAGGTTTGTTTACTCTGTAAAAAGGTGCCTTATAGCTGACCTAATGCATAAATGTAAATATATTTGAGGTCAATACAAAGATGAACTTAATTAACATTACATAGCATGAACCATAGAAAGGACAAATTGTCTTCATTTACGAATAAAATAAAGAGGTCTGTACTGTAAGAATGTGATATCACATGAGGCTCTGATGGCAAATGCAACAGAATTTATAAAAAAAACGGATTACTTTTCTACAAGAAATTATCGGTCGTAGACATATTTCCGACAGAAGAAATACCGACACTCAACGTCTATGTTAATTATGCTTTAGTGTCTGTACTAAAGAACTTTTATTATACTCACAATTGCTACATTGTTGCCAGAATATAATTATGTTCTAATTATTTGGGAGTAATAGTTTTAGATATATGTATTATTGTAACAGTGAACACTGTTGGGTTTACCTATATTTGATAGATTAATAATGTTCTTTTAGTTCTTCTAGTTTAGTTCTTTTCGTGTTCGCAGCAATAAACATATTTTTAAGAACAGAAGGTGGACTTGATATATGTTTTTTTTGTTTTTTTGCATTCACGATTGTACTTGCGTTTGGTTTTTAATATCATAGGATTGGTACTGGTTTTTCTTTTTCTTTTGTATAGGGCTTCCAGAGTCTAAACATTGGAGAACTCAGCAGGCTTAGATGGGGACTGGAGCAAACTGAAGCTGACAAGACCCAAGTCCTAATTACACATCTTCATGTTACATATTAGATTAGCCTCATCTTCTTCCTGAATGGGGGACATAAATTAAGGCCAAGTGTAGGGCAGGGCACAGTGTCCTCGGGTGAGAAGGATTGTCTGGGTCTCCTACCAGTGTTGAGGACCAAAGCTGTGGTCTTGGTCCAATACCAATCATGGTATTATCAACACGGGATTTATATATTTACATGGATTTCCATCCACTGTCCTAAAATATACTGTACGGTTGATTGGTAGCTAATTAAATTGGCCCTACTCTGTGTTTTAGTTCAATTATATATAAAGCTCCACTGGGGCAGACACTGAAATATCTGATTATACAGCACTATGTTGACAATCGTCATCATTATCATCATCTATTTATATAGCACCACTAAATCCGCAGCGCTGTACAGAGAACTCACATCAGTCCCTGCCCCAGTGGAGCTTACAGTCTAAATTCCCTAACATACACACACAGACAGACTAGGGTCAATTTGATAGCAGCTAATTATCCTACTAGTATATTTTTGGAGTGTGAGAGGAAACCGGAGCACCCGAAGGAAACCCTAATTAAAGGAAATTAATAAAAATTAATGCTACAATTTTCAAAAGAAATGTAGTGATCCAGAAGCTATGTTAATTGTTTCTTAAGGTCATATATACAATGTACACTCACCTGTACGAAGCGGAATTCTCTCCAGTTGACAGCATTACTTACTGACGGCAATGATGTGATGCCCAATAACATGTAAAAGAAAAAACCTAGTATTCCTAGTGCAACGTAGGAGTCAGACATCCAGGCGTAGTGGTTTTGAAATGGATATGTTGTATTGCCTTTAATCTGCAAACAAAACAAAGTGAAATCTTTACACAGATCTACATGATCTGTACATCCAACTATACACAAGGTCCATTATTTGCATTACATTACTACATTTTTATAGCTACAGTATATCACTTACTGGTCTGTTAAAAATTTGCACAATAATTGCAATAGTATTGTTTTGTCAAAATCATTAGCAATAAATGTAATATTTCCTGTAAAGGCTATTAATCTTATGTATTTGTTGTGATCCCCCTCTTCCTCTCCAAATTTCTTGATCAGCTTGAATAACACCTAAACTTAAATAGTTAATTTAAAGCATGCCATCTTTCATGTAGTGCAATGTGTGATGGAACTTCCCCAACCCGATTCAGATGACGACATGTAACAAAATTGTGCCAAAAAGAAAACATCTCGGCATGAAGTCAATAACAATCTTTAAGGCAAAAACGTATACTTTCTGCAGTGGGTATTCAATTTCCGCCATTATATTCTGTGTGTGTGTGTATGTTAGGGAATTTAGACTGTAAGCTACAATGGGGCAGGGACTGATGTGAGTGAGTTCTCTGTGCAGTGCTGCAGAATTAGTGGCGCTATATAAATAGCAGATGATGATTATAAATGCAACAATGAAGTAAATGGATGTGTGAGCCAAGTTAGAGGCATCAGTGGGCATCAAAAATTTGATCTTCCCATGAGAGGGGAGGCTCAGATTGTGGTCGTTTCTTGCTGAGTGCGGGCTAGGTGGATGAACGTGCCTACTTAGGCACCTACATGAAAAAACAAGCATGTCTTGCGAGAAAAGATTATTTAAATTAGATTGACGTTGGGTAGAGGCTCAATGAAGGGGGTTATTTCGTTTCTTCATCTCTCCCTATTAAGAGGATCTGCCATGTCCTCATAGATAGTGGAAGCCAAGCATTGCCCATATTGTTGGGGGAGCATCATTAGCATCTTACAGGTATACTATTTATGTATTTCTAGGCACATGTCACCAAATATAATAAAATCTTTCAAGCACACAAAAGTGACACAAAAACAGTCCTGATGTCCCCTAATGCTCATGTTCAATTAAAGAAACAAACTAGGCTAACGCAAGCAGCATTCTAGTAGAAAAATATAAAAGTGTAATTTAATGGAGAGGGTGGTAATGGGATGGATTTTGAAGTGTCATTTTTACTCCTTCTACAGTGCAGATTTTCAGTAGGGACAGACAGATTGTTGGGGTGGTTCCTACATTTATGGGTGTACACCCCCAGGATGCGGGTGCACTTAGTCTTCTTTGCACTAATCATCCTATGTCTTTCTATTACAGATGAAAGGGAATGAGCTCTTTAAGCATTCTATGGTAAAATATTTTTATACAATCCTCTCTTTTATTTAGCAGAATGATAATGGTATAGTAGGGACCTATTCAAAATACTCATAATACCAGTAAGTTATATGATAACGGTGTACTGTATTCCAACATTATCATATATACTATATTCAATAGTATGTACAAGCATCATTTCAGTTGCTCTTGTGAATGTCTGTCCACAACACCTTGTATATGGAAACATCTAATAACCGTGATAAAATCCTCGGTTTTATTGCACCTCTCATATGATATTGATTGACCCACAAAAAATAAAGTTATTGACATGTATTGTCTGATATTATTTATTTGGAGTTTATGATCAAACATTATATCTGCAGTAATAATGTCTGCTCAGGAATTGCATTTTGCAAAATGTGTGTGTCACTAAACATACTTATTTTTCCAGGACATATGAAGGGAAGGGCTATTAGCCCCACACCCAACCCTCCTAATGATCTCTCAACCACAGGTTTTTTTGTTTTTGACCTATTTAATACCTTGCTTATGCCTCAATACCTAGAGGACCTGGATGTGAGCACTAGTTTCAAATTCTGTAAAGTGTCTACTTTCAGAAAATATATATTGGTATGTAGAGTTTTAGAAGTTTTATTTGGTGATTTAAGCTTGATTATATTTAAGGAAATTTCTTTTGGATACCTGGTTTGACATTGTTGTAGTTCCCATTATGTGGGAGTAAACTATAAACCTACATGTGTCTGAATTCTGTGGAATGTCTACTTTCAAATGTATCGGTTAGCAGGATAGAATTACTGATTTTCATATTCCAAATTTTATTGAGGCATATAGAAATATATAAATAAAAGGAAAAAGTGGCAGGAAATATGTTGTATAGCAATAGCCTATGAACACCTTTACATGTTACTTTTATAACACAGGAATTAGAAGATAAAGCACTTGGTCCTAATAGCATACACCCAAGTGTGCTAAAGGAGCTAAGTTCAGTATTTGATAGATCACTATTTTTATATTCATGGACTCATTCATAACTGGGCCATTGCCACAAGATTGGCAGAAAGCAGATGTGACCCAAATCTTTTTATAAAGAGATCAAAATCGGAACCAGAGATTTACAGACCCATGAGCCTGACTTCTGTATTGGGCAAATGGTTTGAAGAAATTCTGAGAGATGTGATTCTGTAATATATTATAGAAAATAATTTGATAGCACACAGTCAGCATGGCTTCATGCAAGACTGGCCATGGTCAATAAATAGAATACATTTTTTGAGGATGTACTTTTGAAATTGGATCTTTGTAGTACAATTGATCTTATAAATTTGTTTTTTTGCAAAAGAATGTCACACTGTTTCACATAGTAGCCTGGCACACAGTATGAGAATCCTAGATCCAGGGGATAAAAACTATGCACATAGGTAGAGAACTGGTTGAAGAATAAAATACACAAGTTAGTTATAAAAGGAATATATGCAGACTAGGCTAACATGATTAGTGTACCACAGGGGTCAGAAGGGGTTATTTACTGTAAAGGTGGTTAAACTATACTATAGCTATGGAAAAATCACACTGTACCCCAGAATGCTGGATAATTGTTTCAGAGTTGTGCAACTATTCTGCTAATTGTTTTCTTTTAAAAAGAAAGATAATTCATCTGATATATAAACTTCAGTTGATTTAGGTATATTATTTAGCTCAATAATAGACAGACTTAGATTGAATTAATGCTCACTGGTTGGTTTAGTGGCTTCTGTGAACTACACATAATAGAAGCATCTATTTTGTGGACTAAACCAATATTCATGAGAATTCAGGTAAATTCCCAACCCTGCATACAATGACAGACCTACTGCATGGCTATGTGGAGTCAGCCTGGACATCCAGTGCTAGGACTGAGAATAATGAGACTACTGGCTCAGTGGTCAGTACACCCAGGACTGATAAACCCTGTGAAATAAAAAGTGGAATTTATATTGTAAACGATTGTGGGACGATTGGTGATATCATTGTGCAGAACTCTCACTATTATTTGGCAATGTGAAATGATACTTTGTACCCTACAGGATATGCCCCCCCTGTTATTCTGCCTCAGAGAACACAGGGGATGTGGCCCCTGGGTCAAACTAAAACAAAAAACTTAAATGCTCCATTAAAAGCTCACTAGAGAACCAGGAGCCAATCCTCCAAATCCAAATGTGGCCTTGAGATTTTGATAACAACATATTTTTCTCTCTGTATATCATCATCATCATTTATTTATATAGCGCCATATTCCGTAGCGCTTTACAATTGGGGACAAACATAGTAAATTAATAAAAAACTGGGTATATACATTTGCTACCTCTTAATCATTCTGATAAGAGTAGTAAAGTTACAATTGTAAAATTTATCAAACTCATTTTCCATCAGATGTTAGTAGTCCTGCTACCCATCAATACTGGACAGATACCAGAATTGGATTTTAAAACCATGTTTCATTCATTCCATTGTTACTGTTACATCATTTTCTGTATGAAGTAGTAACATATTTATACACTATGATCATAACCCCTTAAATTTCTCTAGCTGCTGCAAGACTATTAGTCATATTATACCCTGCTAGTGTTTGGTAGAGTCTTCATCATCATCATCATCATCATCATCATCATCATTTATTTATATAGCGCCACTAATTCCTCAGTGCTGTACACAGAACTCATTCACATCAGTTCCTGCCCCATTGGAGCTTACAGTCTAAATTCCCTACTATAGACACACACTCACACACAGATACAGACAGACAGAGAGGGAGAGACTAGGGTCAATTTTGATAGCAACCAATTAACCTACTAGTATGTTTTTGAAGTGTGGGAGGAAACCGGAGCACCCGGAGGAAACCCACGCAAACACAGGGAGAACATACAAACTCCGCACAGATAAGACCATGGTCGGGAATGAAACTCATTACCCCAGCGCTGTGAGGCAGAAGTGCTAACCACTAGGCCACTGTACTGCCCACATCCAGGGCTGTAAAACTCTATTTCTAGACCCTATCGCAAAATTTTAGTCTTCTAGTTCTACATCCACTGGACACCTATAGGTTGCCTATCTCTTCTCCATACATTACCACTGAGTAAAATGAATTACCTGGTTCATTAGGTATTTATCCGCCCACCATCGTACATAGTAACGTATTGGCATCACCAGCGTGTAGATAGCGTGTAGAAAGGCATAAGCCAACGCTACCAGTCCAAGCTGTTTTCGGCAGAGCATCCATTTGTCCAGCCAGTCTGGGAAGCGGCTATATTTGGTGCCTCTGTAGAGCTGGATGATGGCAGCGATAATTCCTGGGAGGTAAACTAAGGCAAGTAGTATAAGAGACACAATTGGGAAGACTCTGTTGGGAATAGAAATTGCAATAAGGTAGGACGTATCCTCTTTGTTTGTAGCACAGGGATAGAACACTTCAATCACTAAGCAATAGAGAAAGATTAATATTGTGAATCCAGCGCAGATGTAGAAAGGAAGCCGCCACATTGGAAATAACTGCAGCGGGTAATTCTCTATCTCATTGGCTGCCAATAGGGATCCTTGGTCTAGCGGGGTGAGTCCAAGAGAACGAGCGACTTCCGCGACTGCTTCTTTTGCCTTTGCATCATCACCACATATGAAAACCTAATGTGTAATAAAAATCACAGTGTCCATATAGTAGTAATAATCATAACAAATAATTAAATGTCAATTATTGAAGGGGTATTCCCAATAAAATTTATAACTATTTAGCCAATTATATATACACAAATATGAACTCTGTTACACTACATAATAATCTTTAACTTTACCCCATACCGATATCACACACCCATTATATATATCTACATATACTACATCCTCTGCCACCCCTCTGTCCAGTTTCCTACTAACTTTCTCATATGAAAGGGGCAGCACAACATCTCATTAGAAGACATATCCGCCTCTCTGAAGTATGTGATGGAACTCATAGCATGCGTCGGGCATGGTGATAGCAGTAACATACCCAGTTGGATAAATGAACTTTATTTCATATAGACTTAAGCATAATACCGTCTCTCCTGACCTTTAATTTTAAATAGAGTCCAGTGTTGCTGTAAGTACTGGAGACTAGAGAGTGTGGATTCCTATTGGTCTGTGGGGTCACATCCCAGCATGGAAGACTGGTTAACAATTTTAATAAACCTAATAAGCTAGGACCCATTTCACATAAATGGAGGAGCTCCAGGAAGAACTGCTTCAGCGTGCAGTTCCAGCAGTTTGCCCAAAGAGGGAGCCCCGCAATGAATATTACACAGGATCCAAAGGCTGTCCCTGCCTACAGCGAGTTGCCTACTCTCCTGGGATGTGCGGGAGACTCCCAAATTTCTCGGAGTCCTCCCGCAATTCTGGGAGCGAAGAGCAACCTCCTGGATCCTGGCCAGTTCATTAAGTTGAATGGAGGGGGCCTGCCTTGGTGACGCCATTAATGCGTCTTTTTCGCCCCCTGCTGGTATAGGCCAAACTGATAATGACAGCTTAAGTGCGGGTCCAAATTATGCAAATCTCCAAGCCCCGCCCCCCCACACCCACCTGCCCCCCTGGACCTCCCCAAAGAAGAATTTACAATGTTGGCAAGTATGGCCTACAGTAGTATCAGTGTGACAGAAGCTTCATATTACTACCTTGTGTTCTGGGGAAACCCTGGTCCTTCCACTATCAGTTTGGGCCATCCCCCTTTGCCCAGGGGCGGATCTAGACTTTATGTTTAGGGGGGCGATTTTGCATAATCACGCCCCTCCTTTGCTCTGATTGGCTGGCCTGCGTTAACCCCGCCTTCCGCCCGCGATTGGCCCCGCCCCTCTCATTGTGGTCGCCGGCTGGTACCACTCTGATTGGCTGGCCCACATTTAGCCCCCCCCCGCTCGCGCTTAGCCCCGCCCCTCCCGTTTTAATCGGCGGCTGGGACCTAGCCTTTTGCCTGCTAGGGGGGGCGAATGCCCCGATTGCCCCCCCCTGGATCCGCCACTGCCTTTGCCTGAGCTCTGCTACTCTCATCATGATGCTGCCCCTGTCACAGGCAGTCCTGACCTTGCATAGATAATTATACAAGTGGACAGATCACTGCCTCCCACAAGATGTGCTCACACATCTCCTACTGCTGTGAACATTCCAAAGATTTCCTACATATTTTCCTATTCCATTCACTTCAAAACTGTATTTCCCAAAGAAGCAGGAGTTAATACCGTAAGGTACGACTGCACCTTAAAAACAAACCAAATAAAATGGTTTGCGTTTGAAAAAAAACAATAAACAAGAACATAAAAAATAATGCATAAAAGTTGCATGTACTAGAAGCCAAGGTTTAGGAACTGTGACATATACAATGTATTGAGGAATGCTATAATTCTTACCTGTTTACTTGCATCCAATGTTCCTGATTGCAGAGCCCATGCAGAGACTGTATTAAACGCCTTGACCACCTTAGCTCCTGGTAACAAACTAGCCAAGTGTTCTGCATTAGATTCTGGATACTGGTTTATTTTCAGATTGTTGCTGACATCTACCAATACTTTACCTTCCAGAATGTCAGCAAAACCCGTCAGGAAATCATAGTGCTCTCTGTGGATGGCTATAACAATGATGGTGGACTTCTTAGCGGCCTCTTCGTGCTTTAGAACTTCAGCTCCTTTAGGGATAAGGTTGGAAGAATTTGGATCTCTGCTTCCGAAGATAACAGTATAGCCACACTGCAGCAGCTTGTAACCCAGAGATCTACCAAAATCGCCAGTTCCAAAAATACAAACATGTTTTGTAGACTCTTTTGGGTGATCCGGAACGCAGTTTAATGGATAATCCATCTTCTGTAAAATATGAACAGCAACTGCTTTAAAGTGATACTTAAAATTCCGAAATATTTATCAGACATAACATAAAATTAGACCAAATATTTAGGGACCTACAACTTACTGGAACTACTGATACTTGAAAAAGCCTGGAATTGCCTGTAGAAAACGAAAAAAATACTATTGCCAGGTTCTCAATAACTGACCTCCCTTAGCAAAATCGGTTACCATGGAAACAGTTTTTATGGTTACAGATTCTACTAAGGTAGGTCTGTTATTCACAAACTATCTGTGAAATGACAGGAATAGTGTGTTTTTGAGTTTTCAACAAGTGATTACAGGTAAAGCAATTTATTGCAGTAATTTTCAGGACCTATATTTTCCGTAACAATGAAGCGCTGGGTCAACAATGAACCCAAATGAGGTAATTACCTGGATTTACTGTATTAAAGAGTGCCTGCATCAACACATATTCTAGGGTGATGTCAGGAGGGCACTTTAAATACACTTTAAATGCTAGCGCTTTTCAAGCTAGAACATTGTTAATTTTCGCAGCACTCAATTGCTCCTGTGCTGACACATTAAAGTGTACAGGGAGCGCTCATCTCCTGTCACATGGGGGTGATTAGGTTCTGAAAACGCTGCATTTAACATTTGCTCAGCATAATCACTCCTGTGTGTCAGGGGATGAGCGCTCCCCATTTACTTATGTGTGCCAGCATGGAACGACTGTACTACTAACATTCAAAGTGCCCATCTAATAAACAAATTAAAGATAAAGAAAAATAAAGAATAAATTGATTAAAAAGTGAAGACAAAAAAGTAACAGCAAAAAAACAAAACCGAAAACACATAAAAAAATACATCAAAATATACTTTATATATACACTATTTCTTTTTTTTTTTTTTCTAATAATTTTTTTTATTGTTTATTTGAACAGGTTTACATGTACAAAAAAATCAGCAAAGAATTGTATACATGAAGTAGTACATATATATATATATATATATATATATATATATATATATATATATGAGAATATAGTGTTAACAACATTTATAACAACATGTTAAATATAATGAAGCTATATCCAAATGTTGTATTGGCGTATTTGATTCAAAGAGGAAAAACTTGAAGGTGAGGGGAGGACAAACAGGGGATTGAGGAGAAATAGAGGGCCAAGGGGGGCAAAAGGGTAGTTGGATTTGTCTGCGGTCGCTGGAACAAGAGGCTGGAATATTTAGTTAGTCATCTCTAAATAGCAAGAAGTATGAGGATAATAAGTTAAAGTAGGAGAATGTCAAACTGTAGATAGGGGCGGTTCTGCTTCGTAAAAGGGTGTCCAAGGGTTCCACACAGCATGGAATTGAATTGGGGTATCGTTGAGGGTGGCGGTTATACTTTCCAAGCGGTATGTTGACCAGATAGAATTTATGGTCGCAGTAAGTGAAGAAGGGATCGAGCTCTTCCAGTGTGAAGCAATCAGGCAGTTGGCTGCGTTCAGTATATGTCTAATTAGTTTTTGGGTTGGCCGGGGTATATTAGGGAGTAATGAAAAGAGAGGTGTATCAGGGATTTGAATATGAGTAATGGAGAATATCAACTTATGAACTTGTTGCCAGTATGAAATTATCTTGGGACAGGACCACCAAACGTGCAGTAGGGAGCCCCTACAACCACATCCCATCCAACATCTGTCCGAGGAGGCTGGGAATATAGTATGAAGATGCGATGGAACCAGATACCACCTACTATATATTTTGAAAGAATTTTCTTTAACTCATACAGAAATAGAGGTTTTGGCCACATTGGTTCTAATCTTGGTCCATTCTTTAGGATCTATAATTTCTCCTGTGTCTTTCTCCCACGCGAGTTCATGTGGTTCTTTAGATGGAAGGTCAAAATTATTTATTAATTGGTATAATGTGGATATAAGGCCTCTCGTTGAGATTGGATGTCTGCAGAGTGATTCTAGGAGAGCAGCACTGATCTGTGAGGGCTGGTTTAGGTAGGGAGTTGTAGAAGTGTCTAATTTGTAGGTATTGATAAAATATTGAGTTGGGGAAATTATCTTTTTATAAGTTCCGCGAATGAAGGGAAGATGTTCATGGGAGCAATGTCCCATGGAAAGAGAAGTTGATGACGAGTCCAGTAATGGAAGGCTTTTTGGTTTATCCCTGGGAGGAAATCAGGGTAATTCCATAGTGGGACGAGCAGCGGGTATTGGGAACGTAGTTCATAGGTTCGAGTCACTCGATCCCAAATGGTTAATGAAAATTTAGCTGTGGGGACATGGCTCAAGTGTTTAGTTCTGTGTTGGGGTTTGGTCCAAAGTAAGGAGGAGACACTGTCTATTTCTTATAACATGCATGTAAACGTTAGAAAACACATTTCATGGGTTGAATTCATTTTGCTAACATTGCTAAAGGAAAAATCATTGAAAATTCAACTTTAAATTCCTTTCCTCCCATATGCTGCAATGCCTATAAATTAAAGAGATATCTATTTTACTGTGGTACCAACACAAACCTTCATCTGCCACTCCGCTCCATAAACATGAATATAAAATTCACTTGGTCAGAGGAAAACATAAGTTATTGCAAATTGGAAAAATAAAAAATGGCCACCTGATGGGCAAATTGTGAATTGGATTAGGGTCAGTTAAAGGGTTAAAAACAGTGTATCTTTCTGTTGGAAAGCTGTAGCACTTTTTTCTGGTGTTCTCTACTACCGGGGAACAATCTCCCCACCTGTATTTCTAGCTTATCCATGTCCCTCTTACCTAATCACCTTTTTTTCGGATTCAGAGACTATAGTTCTCTCATATAGAGGTCTATTTATTATAGGGAGGTAACCCCCTTTCTCTGGTGAAAACTGTTTTCATACCCTGTAGTTACGGCTTCTCCCAATTTATCAAGGGAGCACCGGTAGTTACCACTGGCAGTAGCCCTCCCCACTGGAAAGTGTTTCACTGGGCTTCTCCAAGAGACATCTTCCCCATACAAAGCCTATTTACCTTGGAGGTTACCTAGTGGCGGTACATGTAAAGCCCTCTTATCACTATCAACATCTCCGGATGACAACATCAGAGTTTATACACATCTTTACTTAAATAAATTATTACCTCTGAGATGATTTATTTTCAAATATTTTTTTTTTTGAATTTTTAAAATATTTTTTTAGCATTGTATTTTTTTGTTACTAAAGTGGAATTGGAAGCCCAAGTCCGTATTGCCAGTTTCACTGAGCATGTGTGAGCTAAGTACTACGAGATTCTAAAAAGTGTGAGCTGAGTACTACGAGATTCTAGTGGTAAATAGTGACGATTATAGATTTTTTATCACTGCCCAATGATATAAATAGGGGCCTTTGTAATGTTATAGTAGCCTAGTGTTTCACTCACTGGGACTGTTAATTATATATTTAGTACACAATCTATTTTATTCCTTTTTTGAGAGGAACATATTCCTGTCTTTCTGTAAAAGTAATTAAACAAGCAATCACATAAAGAGTCGGATGAGACAAGGAGGGGGGGGGGGAGGGGACGAGCGCAATGAAGAGGCGGATGGTCCCGTAGAGACGTGGAATCCTAGAAGAGAGTAATCTGGAGAGGGGCCACAGAGAGGAGAGTTCCTGAAAAATGCAAGTGTGCAGATAGGGGATTTGGACCGAAATGTGCTGGTTTTCTAATTCAAATGTTGAGTGTTTCTATTGCAGATGACATAAATTGCAAAGGTTTCTGGACAACTTAAAAATCATGTAATAAAAACTTATTGTAGCAGCTCAGCATGTAATAAATTGTATGGCACAGTGGTTTAGTGGTTAGCACTTCTGCCTCACAGCACTGGGGTCATGAGTTCAATTCAATTAAAAGTAATAGGTAGTGTATTCATAGCACTTAGTTTCAAGAAACAAAAATATTGCAGCAATGTTTTATGTTTAGTGAAACTTTAATAGTATAAAAGGTATTCCTAATTAATAATCATGGATGGATTGCAGCACGGTGGCTCAGTGGTTAGCACTTCTACCTCACAGCACTGAGGTCATGAGTTCAATTCCCGACCATGGCCTTATCTGTGCGGAGTTTGTACGTTCTCCCCGTGTTTGCGTGGGTTTCCTCCGGGTGCTCCGGTTTCCTCCCACACCCCAAAAATATACTAGTAGGTTAATTGGCTGCTATCAAATTGACCCTAGTTTTTCTCTCTATGTCTGTGTGTGTGTGTGTTAGGAAATTTAGACTGTAAGCTCCAATGGGGCAGGGACTGATGTGAATGAGTTCTCTGTATAGCGCTGCGGAATTAGTGGCGCTATATAAATAAATGACGATGATGATGGTAACCACTAACTTTTCCTGAAAAGGAAAGCCGTGCTTATGTTTCACTGCTGTGTTGTACAGTACCTGACTTTAGAAAGATAAACAATGATTTAAAATAAAAATGTTTCGTGTTTTTGCTTTTATTTCAAAACAGCGTTGGTAGCATCCACAGTTTATTTACTAATGGACATGAGTAAGGAGTTCTGGCACGGTTTTACCTTGATTATGTAATGCTTACACATGTTGCTAGGTGTGTGCAGCCAGCGCTGAATTAAAAGCGGCATAAATCTATCAGTGTCCTGTTCTGATCGTTTGACTAGTTGAACTGCTCCTACTGTTTTCTGACCTGGTTTATTCGCAAATAAGTTGCTTAGTTAAGTACATTTTAGATTTTATGGGTTGATTTATCAAACCTTCTAAACAGGAAAAGTGGAGGTGTTTCCCATAGCAACCAATCAGATTCTAGTTATCTTTTATTTAGTACATTCTAGAAAATGATAGCTAGAATCTTGGTTGCTATGGGCAACATCTCCACTTTTCCTCTTTAGAGGGTTTGATAAATCTACCCCGAAAATCTTGAAAGAGCCTCTTCCCTCCCTTTGTACCCCTCTCCAGGTGCAGTTCGGTATAAATACCAGAAATGAGCACGACTGTATATGTGTGCACCCACGTTTTGAGCGATTTCATGCAAGCTACGCTACGCAAACTGGCGTACATCCTAATCTGCATCAGCCTCTGTACGTCTTGCTGTCATTTGTCTCAGGAAGAAATAGTCTGCAGAAAGGGATACCTTTGGGTTGTCCCGTCACTACTCTGGAGGAAATAAACAAGGTCCAGGGTTCCAAACCATTACTGCGCTACTGAAGTTCACATGGAAAACCATTATAATTACTATACAATTTAGTGAGTGTTGTCATTTAAGCTGAAACATGTTAAAACCTTCTCAAATATATTTTAAACTGTTCACCTTCTCAAATTAGGAATTTATTACAAATTTAGCCCCGAATCAACGCAAAGGTTTGAGGACCACTTTGAAAGAAATTCAAGCTCAAATTTATAGGTCAATTTACCTGTAAATCACAAAAAAATAAGATTGGTTATCACCGTTTCTGCAATTTGGTCTTCAGTAGATCCCCTTGGACAGAGCCAACCTGATTACATCATCATCATCACTATTTATTTATATAGCGCCACTATTTCCGCAGCGCTGTACAGAGAACTCACTCACATCAGTCCCTGCCCCATTAGGGCTTACAGTCTAACATACACAGAGACACACAGACTAGGGTCAATTTTTGTTAGCAGCCAATTAACCTACCAGTATGTTTTTGGAGTGTGGGAGGAAACCGGAGCACCCAGAGGAAACCCACGCAAACACGGGGAGAACATACAAACTTCTCAAAGATAAGGCCATGGTCAGGTATTGAACTCATGACCCCAGTGCTGTAAGGCAGAAGTGCTAACCATTTAGCCACCGTGAATACATCTTCTCATTGTCTGTATTGTTAATTGCACTGGAAAAGTTAACTCCAGATAATAATTGTATTATTTATCTAGCACTTTTCTCCTCATAGGACTCAAAGTGCTTTACATATTTTGCAGAAGGCGGGCAGCCATCTTGGGCATGCTCTTAGTTTGTTTATGGAATCATTCACATCACTATACCTCCCAACATGTCTGTCCCCACAGGAAGGCATGGTCATGTCGCAAAGGGGGCATGGGCATGTCGCTATGGCTGGGGGTGACCACGCCCCCAGAGGGCTGTCTAGCGCTGTACATCGCGACAGTTGAGTGGTTGAGTGGCATCAGTCCCTGCCCCAAAGGAACTTGCAGTCTAAATCTGTTGACACACACACACACAGACACACACATGGGTCCATGACTATGTTATTGGACTGTGGGAAGAAACCCACAGGAACACAGAGAGCACAAACTCCACACATGTAGGGCTCCGGTTGGAATTAAACCCATGACCTCAACACTGTGAGTCAGCAATGCTAACCACTGTGTCACTGTGCTAGCCTGATAAGCTGATAGTTTTACTGTATACATACAGCAATATACTCTGGGATAACTGTGAAGTTTTCTGTGCTCTAAGCATTGGAACATTGCAAATCATTTCATCTTTAGAGGGTTACAGCAAATATCTGCATCATCATCATCTATTTATTTATATTGCACAGCGCTGTACAGAGAAATCATTCACATCAGTCCCTGCCCCATTGGAGTTTATGGTCTAAATTCCCTAACATATACACACAGACTGAGAGAGACTAAGGGCAATTTAATAGCAGCCAATTAACCTTCTACTATGTTTTTGGAGTGTGGGAGGAAACCAGAGCACCCGGAGGAAACCCACGCAAACACAGGGAGAACATACAAACTCCACACAGATAAGGCCATGGTCGGGAATTGAATTCATGACCCCAGTGCTGTGAGACAGAAGTGCTAACCACTGAGCTGCAATCCATCCATGATTATAAATTAGGAATACCTTTATGCTATTAAAGTTTCACAAACATAAAACATTGCTGCAATATTTTTGTTTCTTGAAACTAAGTGCTTTGAATACACTACCTATTACTTTAAATTTTGCATGTAAAGTAATATCACTTGTATGTAAAGTGAATCAGCACTTACCTCTGTATTAAGATGAACACTTAGAGAATGCTCAGTCTGCTGCTTTTCTCTATGGAGCTGTGTTATTTTGCCTAATGTACTCTCGGAATCCTTCAGCCAGGAATGTGAAGTGTTTAGACACAGTAAGATGCCAGGTTTAAATCCCTCCCATTTTATCAGCTGTCCGAGGAAGAAAACTTCGGGGAAACCCCAATGTTTCCTAAAACAGGATTTTTCAAAGATGTTTCTAACCTGTGGTGTTGACAGCATATATTACATAATATATTACATAATAACACGTTCACTTTTACATTACACTCACATATTACAGTTTTAGTCAAAAATAAAACATGGAATATTCAATGCAACCTTTCCCAGGTATTCAGACGTTTGTGGTGCAGGCAGGAGTTGGCTGGGCTGGGAAACAGGGGGATATCTGCACTCTGGGCCGGTCTAACAGAGGGCTACCTTGGGCTGGGCCACTGGGCTGCCTACATTTTTTCCCCTTTAAAATGTTCCTAATAGCTGAGTCTCGCCCAATGGGCTAAAAGTTGCCAGTCAACCGCTGCCTGCGCTACAAACACGTGTGAATACCTGGGAAAGGTACAGAAGATATTGTTCTTGGTGTTATCACCTTTTTTTTTTTATTATAATTATGCCGCAGATAATTGCTCCAATAGATCTGTGAAGGAGTGATCGCTCCTGGTCACGACCCTCCCCGCCCCGTGAATTGACCATAGGAATCCCGGACGGATTCCCAGTAATGCCTTACTCGGTAGCATACTAGCCAGTAACGATGTGACTGTGATGTGCATCTGTAAGGTCCCTATCGGAGATGTGCCTCACAGGGCGACTAACTCCTAATACCTCCGAATTTACCACGATCCGCGTGGATGACCGGATCCTACCTCGGTCCCTGGTTGGGGTTTCTCCGGACGCCCGCAGGTAACACCTAAGAGGGAAAACACAGTTAAACCGAGCCTGCCAAGTAAGGGCTGTCCGAGACTACGGCAAAGAACAAGGACACGGTCAGTCCAAGCTCACTTGCCGCCTCCTCACTTTGTTCTTGCCGAGACGCGGGGGACTACAGGCACTGAAGGCCAAGACTAGTCCGAGGACTAATCCCGCCTCAAGTACCTCACACACCTGCCGGTGAGGGCCTAACTGAAAGGAGGAATCGAGCGTGATACTCATCGGGACACTCCCACTTCCGATCCGGTCCCTCTGCGCCTTCCCGACTCCTGCGGACGACAAGAACACACAGCCTCCCTCTACGCTCTCAGTGAGACTAAAATGGCACCCACAAAACTGGACTGACTACAACAGCGACCCGACCCTAACAACGTTCTAATGGTCGGCAACGCAACTAAGTCAAACCACTATGACTAACTAGGTGTGGTGCACTAACGGAACTGCTCACTTACACACTACGGGGAACACCAGCCGGTGTTCACGGACTAAACCGGAGGGCGGTTCCTAACCCCCTCACCCAGGTCGTACCAAGAAGCTGCCTTCTTGCTATGGGGTCACCCACAGACCCTAAGGACCGGTTCTTTAAGCCCGGCTGAGGCTCAGTGGAACAGCACACTAACCCGTGGGCCGACTGCCGCACGGAACAGCCGATCGAAATGAACCACCCGACTGCCTGTACTCGGGTATCTCACACGTGTCCCTATGTCCGGAACCACAGGTCCACCTGCACGGAACCGGCCTTGAGGACCCTTGATCAGAACCACGAGCCGCCCCTGGAACTGCCTCAATGTCACTCACCGGACCGTGAGTGCCTCTTCCCGGACATTTAGGAACCGTGGCCGTCCACCATCCTGAGGGTCTGCGCATGCGCAGCCCTTTTCTATACTTCAGTGTATACCCCTTTAACTTAATTGGCAGATCAGGCAACCTCCCTATATTAAGCACCTGTGGTCACCACCACGTTGCCTGATCTTGGAGTCTCATTCCTCATGAGTCTCTGAAGGTGTTCCTGTATTACTCGTGTATTCAGCGCTGCTGATTCCTGTGGTTTCCAAACCACTTCTACTACTGTGCTTCCATTTCACTTCTACCATCAACTGTATCATCATGACTGTTTGCTCATCGCTATCCGCTGCCTCCGTGCACTCCAGCTTCTACCTCACTCACCTGCTTCTCATCAAGTCTGTTTGCTGATTTCTATCCGCTGCCTCCGTGCACTACAGTCTCCTGCTTGCAACTCGCCTGTGTTCAACATCGTGACTGCCAGCTGACTACTATCCGCTGCCTCTGTGCACTACAGTCTCCTGCTTGCAACTCGCCTGTGTTCAACATCGTGACTGCCAGCTGACTACTATCCGCTGCCTCTGTGCACTACAGTCTCCTGCTTGCAACTCGCCTGTGTTCAACATCGTGACTGCCAGCTGACTACTATCCGCTGCCTCTGTGCACTACAGTCTCCTGCTTGCAACTCGCCTGTGTTCAACATCGTGACTGCCAGCTAACTACTATCCGCTGCCTCTGTGCACTACAGTCTCCTGCTTGCAACTCGCCTGTGTTCAACATCGTGACTGCCAGCTGATTACTATCCGCTGCCTCTGTGCACCATAGTCTCATCTCATCGTTGCTGTGACTTCCTCGAGACTGCCGCTTTCTTTACCATCTGCTACACTTCGTGATCACAGCTCCTGCCCTGCGCTGCACTCCTGTTTCCCATCGCTGTTGGTTCCTGTGGTTGCTACTGGTTACCTCCGTGTGCCGCTGAGTCCTGCCGCGGTGATCAACGCTATCGTCCATCTCCTGCTGATCCACTCTCCACGCCTTCACGTGTTCCACTGGTCTCTACCCTCCTGTCAGCATTGGATTTGTATCTCATCTACTACCCTCTGCTGGATCATCTCCATTCTCCTGGGTCCCCTATGAGTCCAGTTCCACGTGTTGCTGACTCCTCTGGATTCGTGTCCCTGTTGGTCTACTCACCTGTGCGCTGCACCTGCTAGACCGCTGCTTCACCTATCCAGGGACTTCCTATCCAGTCGGTCTCCAGCCGCTCAGGTACCGCTGCAATCCCATCTGACTGTTACTGCTGAACCACGGTATGCATACTTCTCATTGACTGTGCTGTGTATTGCATATCTTGCTGGACTGTGTTTGGTTCTCTCTGGAGTCTGCTATCCGTTGAGTCTATTGCCATCATTGACTGTGTTATCATTGTGCTGGACTACTTCAAGAGACTTTCTAGATTGCAGACCTGATCAGTCATTTATATATATATATATCTATATTGTGCATATTACTGTGGATCGTGTATAAGGTGCCTGTGTATATCCTGTGTTGCAGCCTTCCCCCGTGCACCTCCTCACATATATATTCAGTGGTACAACTTGCTGATGTCAGACCACTGATCCCTGTTTCCGGTATCACCTGTTCCATTATCCTCTCACATAGCAGTGGTACAACTTGCTACCGCAGACCACTGACTACCTGGATACCTCCACCTGGATTCCATTCCTTCACTCCGACAGCGGTACAACTTGCTACCCGCAGACCGCTGACTCTCATCACCTCCTTGCCTCTGTTGGACATTCCTCCTCACTATAGCAGTGGTACAACTTGCTATCGCAGACCACTGACTACCTTCACGTGTCCTTGTCCATACAGTTCCTTGTGTATCATTACCTCATTATTACCAGTGTTGCTAGTCATAGACTTTCCTGAGCATCTCATCGGCCATCATTTTATGTTCCGTGATCACCCAGCTACCAGAGTACCCTATTACCATCTACATTGCTCTGGTAAGCCTACCATCTGGTGATCCCTGGGTAAAGACTCCTAGTGCCCGTGACAGTAAGATCAGGCCATGACAGACCCAGATGTGGAACCTACCGCCAAAGAGATGCTGCAACATCTGGTTAGCCGTGTGGAGCAACAGGATGCCCGCCAACAGCTGTTACTTCAGTGTTATCAGTCATTAACCTCCCAAGGAACATCTGGACAGACTGTGACAGCTACTACTGAAGCTCCTGTGCTTTCCTCTGTTTCCCCATTGCCATCCCAGGTGTCTATAGCTTCCACGCTTCACCTGCCTACTCCGTCAAAGTACGATGGAGACCCCAAAACTTGTAGGGGTTTCCTTAACCAATGTTCAGTCCATTTTGAGCTCCAACCTCAAAATTTTTCTACCCATCGTTCCAGAGTGGCCTATCTTATCTCTTTGTTTTCAGGACAAGCCCTGGCTTGGGCCTCCCCTCTGTGGGAGAGGAACGATCCAATATTACAAGATAGTGCCAAATTCATTTCTACATTCCGAAGTGTGTTCGATGAACCAGGTCGTGTGACCTCCGCTGCTTCCAGCATCCTCCGTCTGCGACAAGGATCTCATACTGTAGGCCAGTACGTCATTCAATTTAGGATCTTAGCCTCTGAACTTCAGTGGAACACTGAAGCCCTAGTTGCCGCCTTCTGGCAGGGGCTTTCCGATAAAATTAAAGATGCACTGACTACCCAAGAGCTTCCTTCGTCACTTGAAGATTTGATCTCTCTATGCCATCGTGTTGATATGAGATTTCGTGAAAGAGAGGCTGAGAAAACGACTTCTGCTAAAGCACCTTTTCGCTCTAACCCTCAATTTCGTCCAGTGTCACCTGCTGTGATTCCCATGGAGATAGGACGTTCCAAGTTATCTTCTGAGGAGAGGAAACGAAGAGTCAAGAATAGACTCTGTATCTATTGTGCTGATTCCACTCATGTCCTCAGCTCCTGCCCTAAGAGATCGGGAAATGCCAGGCCCTAACTAGTTCTGGAGAGGTGAAGTTAGGGTCCCTGGAGTCCTCTCCATCGTCTATGAAATCTAAAGTCTGCGCTTTTGATGTGACTATTTCCTTTGCTACCAAAACCTTTGAGTCACAGGCATTGATTGATTCCGGAGCAGCAGGAAATTTTATTTCCAAAGCGTTAGTTAGTCAATGGTCTCTACCAATGACTACCTTAAAAACTCCCATTACTGTGACGGCTATCGATGGATCACGTCTCATCAACGGTCTCATCACCCAGAGTACGTCTCCAGTAACCCTTCAGATTGGTGCTCTGCATCATGAAGAGATATCGTTTTTAATTCTTCCTGTTACGACAAGTCCGATTGTCTTAGGCCTTCCATGGCTTCAGTGTCACTCTCCCCAGATTGACTGGCGCACCCCTCAAGTCACGTCTTGGGGGCCTGAATGTCACCATCATTGCCTTTCCCAAGTCATTCCTCTCAAGGTACAGCAAGCTTCCATCTCAGCTATTTCACCGGGACTCCCTCCTCAATATGCTTCATTTACCGATGTTTTTGATAAAGCTCAGTCTGAACGTCTTCCTCCTCATCGTTCTTGGGATTGTCCGATTGATCTTCTTCCTGGCAAGACTCCTCCCAGGGGCCGGGTCTATCCACTCTCGTTACCTGAAACTCAAGCTACATCTGAATATATACGGGAGAACCTCCAGCGTGGGTTCATTCGACCTTCCACCTCGCCCGCTGGAGCTGGGTTCTTCTTTGTCAAAAAGAAGGATGGATCATTACGCCCTTGTATAGATTTTCGTGGACTCAATGCCATTACTATCAAGAATCGGTATCCCATTCCGTTGATCACTGAGCTATTTGACCGCATCAAGGGAGCCCGTATTTTTACTAAGTTGGATCTTCGTGGTGCCTACAATTTAATCAGAATCCGTTCCGGTGACGAATGGAAGACAGCGTTTAACACCAGAGACGGGCATTACGAATATCTGGTAATGCCTTTCGGGCTATGTAATGCCCCCGCTGTTTTTCAAGGCTTCATCAATGAGATTTTTCGGGACTTATTATATGTATGTGTCGTCGTCTACCTGGACGACATATTGATTTTTTCACAGGACCTGCCTTCTCACCACCAACATGTGGCAGAAGTCCTCTCCAGGCTACGAAAAAATTCATTGTTCTGTAAATTAGAAAAATGTTCATTTGAATTACCCCAGATTCCATTCCTGGGGTATATTGTTTCCGGAGTTGGTCTGAAGATGGATCCTGACAAAGTAAATGCTGTACTACATTGGCCCCAGCCAACTACTCTTCGTGCCATCCAGCGTTTTTTAGGTTTTGCCAATTACTATAGACGCTTCATTCAAGACTTTTCTTCCATTGCATCTCCTATTGTGGCCCTGACTCGAAAAGGGGCTAATCCTAAGCAATGGTCTACTGAGGCTATTCAAGCCTTTCAAACATTAAAAGAGTCCTTCTCTTCGGCTTCAATCCTTCGTCAGCCTGATGTGACACTCCCTTTTTTCCTAGAAGTAGATGCCTCTAATGTGGGCTTAGGAGCTATTCTCTCCCAACGCTCGGAACAGCAAAAATTCCACCCTTGTGCCGTCTATTCTCGGGGTCTCCTACCCGCAGAGAAGAATTATACCATCGGAGACAAGGAATTACTGGCTATCAAAGCCGCATTAGAGGAATGGAGATACTTGTTGGAGGGAGCTCGCCATCCGGTGACGATCTTCACGGATCATAAGAACTTGTCATATCTCCAGTCTGCCCAATGCTTGAACCCTCGTCAAGCAAGATGGTCTCTTTTCTTTTCCCGTTTTGAATTAATAATTACCTTCAAACCAGCTGCCAAGAACAAAAAAGCTGATGCCTTATCTAGAGCCTTTGTTACGTCCTCTGATATAGAAGAGGGTTCCAACCATACCATTCTAGATCCCAAATGTATCTTACTGGCTGCTTCATCCACCAAAACGCTACCATTTGGGAAGACCCTCGTGCCTCCTACTCTAAGGAGGAAAATCCTTTCGTGGTTCCATGCCTCTCGTTTTTCTGGACACGCCGGTGAACACAAGACTTTTGAGATCCTCTCTCGAAGTTACTGGTGGCCTTCAATGAGGAGAGACGTCAAAGAGTTCATTGCTTCCTGTGAATTATGTTCGCAATTCAAATCCTCCCGCAGAACCCCAGCAGGGTTGCTGCGACCACTACCCATTCCGTCCAAACCATGGACCCATATTAGTATGGATTTCGTTACTGACTTACCACCTAGTAAGAACCATAACACTATTTGGGTGGTAGTGGACAGATTTTCGAAGATGGCTCATTTCATCCCTCTGTCTGGTTTGCCTTCCTCGTCTATCCTGGCTGAACATTTCATTAAAGAGATCTTCCGTATCCATGGATGTCCATCTGAGATTGTGTCTGATAGAGGAGTACAATTCGTGTCCAGATTCTGGCGAGCCCTTTGTAAAACCTTGGGCATACGATTAGCACTCTCATCTTCTTACCATCCACAATCCAATGGACAAACCGAACGTGTCAATCAAGATCTTGAGACTTTTATAAGGATATTTTCATCAGCCAATCAAGACAACTGGGTAGAGTTACTCCCTTGGGCTGAGTTCGCCCATAACAACATGTACCATGAGTCATCATCCAAAACTCCATTCTTTGTGGTCTACGGTCACCATCCGTCTTTTCCGGAATTTCCTGCCCTCCCGCCCACCCAAGTCCCTGCGGTGGAAACTGTTTGTCAGACCTTTAAAAATATCTGGTCTCAGGTCAGAACCTGTTTAAAGAAGACATCTGTCAAATACAAATCTTTCGCTGATAAGAAGAGGCGGGCTATTCCACCACTAAAAATTGGAGATCGTGTCTGGTTATCCACAAAAAATATTCGTTTGAAGGTTCCATCCATGAAATTCGCCCCTCGTTTTATTGGTCCATATAGGATCATTCAAGTTATCAATCCAGTATGTGTGAAACTCCTTCTTCCTAAGAGTCTTCGGATTTCTAATGCCTTCCATGTATCTTTGCTCAAACCTCTTATTATCAACCGTTTCTCAACTCCTCCCTCAGCTCCGCAGCCAGTTCAAGTTCATCAGGAGGAGGATTTCGAGATTACCGAGGTACTAGATGCAAAAATTTCGCGAGGAGTCCTCCACTTCCTCGTTCATTGGAAGGGCTTTGGTCCTGAGGAGCGCTCTTGGATCAAAGCTGAAGATCTTAATGCTCCTGCCCTTTTGAAGAAGTTTTACTCCAAAAATCCGGACAAGCCCGGTTCCAGGCGTTCTGTGCCCACCTTTAAAAGGGGGGGTACTGTCACTCACCGGACCGTGAGTGCCTCTTCCCGGACATTTAGGAACCGTGGCCGTCCACCATCCTGAGGGTCTGCGCATGCGCAGCCCTTTTCTATACTTCAGTGTATACCCCTTTAACTTAATTGGCAGATCAGGCAACCTCCCTATATTAAGCACCTGTGGTCACCACCACGTTGCCTGATCTTGGAGTCTCATTCCTCATGAGTCTCTGAAGGTGTTCCTGTATTACTCGTGTATTCAGCGCTGCTGATTCCTGTGGTTTCCAAACCACTTCTACTACTGTGCTTCCATTTCACTTCTACCATCAACTGTATCATCATGACTGTTTGCTCATCGCTATCCGCTGCCTCCGTGCACTCCAGCTTCTACCTCACTCACCTGCTTCTCATCAAGTCTGTTTGCTGATTTCTATCCGCTGCCTCCGTGCACTACAGTCTCCTGCTTGCAACTCGCCTGTGTTCAACATCGTGACTGCCAGCTGACTACTATCCGCTGCCTCTGTGCACTACAGTCTCCTGCTTGCAACTCGCCTGTGTTCAACATCGTGACTGCCAGCTGACTACTATCCGCTGCCTCTGTGCACTACAGTCTCCTGCTTGCAACTCGCCTGTGTTCAACATCGTGACTGCCAGCTGACTACTATCCGCTGCCTCTGTGCACTACAGTCTCCTGCTTGCAACTCGCCTGTGTTCAACATCGTGACTGCCAGCTAACTACTATCCGCTGCCTCTGTGCACTACAGTCTCCTGCTTGCAACTCGCCTGTGTTCAACATCGTGACTGCCAGCTGATTACTATCCGCTGCCTCTGTGCACCATAGTCTCATCTCATCGTTGCTGTGACTTCCTCGAGACTGCCGCTTTCTTTACCATCTGCTACACTTCGTAATCACAGCTCCTGCCCTGCGCTGCACTCCTGTTTCCCATCGCTGTTGGTTCCTGTGGTTGCTACTGGTTACCTCCGTGTGCCGCTGAGTCCTGCCGCGGTGATCAACGCTATCGTCCATCTCCTGCTGATCCACTCTCCACGCCTTCACGTGTTCCACTGGTCTCTACCCTCCTGTCAGCATTGGATTTGTATCTCATCTACTACCCTCTGCTGGATCATCTCCATTCTCCTGGGTCCCCTATGAGTCCAGTTCCACGTGTTGCTGACTCCTCTGGATTCGTGTCCCTGTTGGTCTACTCACCTGTGCGCTGCACCTGCTAGACCGCTGCTTCACCTATCCAGGGACTTCCTATCCAGTCGGTCTCCAGCCGCTCAGGTACCGCTGCAATCCCATCTGACTGTTACTGCTGAACCACGGTATGCATACTTCTCATTGACTGTGCTGTGTATTGCATATCTTGCTGGACTGTGTTTGGTTCTCTCTGGAGTCTGCTATCCGTTGAGTCTATTGCCATCATTGACTGTGTTATCATTGTGCTGGACTACTTCAAGAGACTTTCTAGATTGCAGACCTGATCAGTCATTTATATATATATATATCTATATTGTGCATATTACTGTGGATCGTGTATAAGGTGCCTGTGTATATCCTGTGTTGCAGCCTTCCCCCGTGCACCTCCTCACATATATATTCAGTGGTACAACTTGCTGATGTCAGACCACTGATCCCTGTTTCCGGTATCACCTGTTCCATTATCCTCTCACATAGCAGTGGTACAACTTGCTACCGCAGACCACTGACTACCTGGATACCTCCACCTGGATTCCATTCCTTCACTCCGACAGCGGTACAACTTGCTACCCGCAGACCGCTGACTCTCATCACCTCCTTGCCTCTGTTGGACATTCCTCCTCACTATAGCAGTGGTACAACTTGCTATCGCAGACCACTGACTACCTTCACGTGTCCTTGTCCATACAGTTCCTTGTGTATCATTACCTCATTATTACCAGTGTTGCTAGTCATAGACTTTCCTGAGCATCTCATCGGCCATCATTTTATGTTCCGTGATCACCCAGCTACCAGAGTACCCTATTACCATCTACATTGCTCTGGTAAGCCTACCATCTGGTGATCCCTGGGTAAAGACTCCTAGTGCCCGTGACACTCAAGGTGTGCTGCACTGCCACCAACTCACTCAGCCACCCCCTCTGGGTACCAGTGTGACCCCAGGGACCTAAGGGACAGGAAAACTACGTGTGTTCTCCCCTGACTATGTGTATGCTGGTAACTACACTTGTCCCCACAACACGGGTTAGCACTGGAAACCACAGGGAACAAGAGCCTACCTTTAATGGGGGCCTGACGTCTTGCCCCTGGACACAGTTATGTAGCACACCCCAAAATACCGTAATATAAACAATACACGCCGCACAGACAGAATAAATACAGTATACAGTACTTTGCACGCTACTTACCAGAGCACACCACTGTTAGCCAACTAGCCGGTTGCTACAGCACCACAGGAGCCTCCGCTCTACTGTACCTCCTAACCACGTGTGCTCGCCTCACACAGGACCGCGCCTACACTCACGAGGCTCCCACGCCTCTACCTCATCACCACCAGGGCCTTCTGCCCTTCACACCATGGGCCTCTGCCCAGATACACAGAGCCTTGTACTCTGATTAATGGGCCTCAGCCCCCTCTCTACCTCAGGGCTCTGAGCCCACTAACTAGGGCCTTGTGCCCTGCTACCTAGGGGTCCTAGCCCCTGCCTGAGGCCTGTGGCCTCCCTGACTGACTGAGGGCCTTGTGCCCTTAATAGCCTAAAGGCTACTAGCCCCTAACCAGGCCCTGTGGCCTTCCTATGGCCTCTAGGCCACTAACTACCTAAGGGCCTTGTGCCCTTGTACACCTGGGGCTCTCACGCCCCCTGTCTCACTAATAGGGGCTTGTCCCCTTTATCATAAATACTATGGCCTACTGGCCCACTAACTTTATCGGGGCCTAGTGCCCAAGTCCCTGGGCCTTGTGCCCCTAATTCACGGTGCCAATGGGCCTTGTGCCCGACTGTGCCCACGGGCCTAGTGCCCGACTTTAGCTAGTGTGCTGCGGGCGTGGACCCGGGAGAGGAGTTGCCTGGCAAAGGCCTTACCTGGGGCTGTCTTCGGGGAGCTTCTCCTGGACTCCTTCCCCGTCTGCCGCTGCTTCCACGCTCTGCCGCTGGCTTCTTGTCTTGATCCCGCCGGTCTTCAGGCAGCAGAGGCGCTCTTAGCCCTAACAAGGGCTCTCTGCCGCCACTGCTGGTCTCCGCTGTCTTCTCTTCGGGTTCTTGATCCCGCAGCTCTCCGCGACACGTCCTCTTCCTGCTCTCTCCGCCGACGAACTAACCAACATGGCGGCGCGCCGACTTAAATAGTCGGCGCCGCGCTAACGTCATCACGTAGCGTCGACGCGACGCCACGTGACGACATGGCGGGTCCGGATTGGTCCGCCGCCATTTTTCCTTTTGAAATGGCCGGGAGGTGAGCCCTGATTGGCTCACCGTCCCGGCTGAACTGAGGGAACCACCGCCCGAGGGAGGACGACGGCCCCAGCCAGGTAAGTCCTCCACACATCTGGGGGCAGTTATGAACCGGTTTATTAAATACATTAATGCCTGTTAATAATATAATCGGAATATATAATGTATAGTTCACAAAAAGACATTGAACTTTTTTTCCATTTTTTTTTCAACATGAAATACATGTAAATGTATATTCTTACTGCATACTGTACATAAAATGCATTTTTACAGTTACTCTTTATTGCAAACACATCTATCAAGCATACGCGACCATCATCACTAGTAATCAGCACTTACACCTCGCCTGTAGCTGGGGCAGGTGATACAGCTAGAAATCACGTATCGGACTGATGACCCGAGCTTGAATGGAACAGATGTGTGTGTGATCAACCTTGGCATACCCTTACTGTACATTGCTTACATGCATATGTAATTTGTCTCCCGTTCCGCTGTTCAAGTCGTAGGCTGTTGGAAGTGTCATTTACATTCGAAGATGAATTGCATGCCCTTGCGTTCACTGGCATATAGTCCATTTCTGAGCATGCGCACAGCAATTTTATGCAAAATATGGCACCAGGGGCGCACCCAGGGGGGGATTTCCTAGTCCCCAGAAACCCCTGTCCTACCTGGGGTGTTGTATGCTTACAGTGACTGGCCCCTCTCCCGGGACCAGCCACTACTGATTGCAATACTCTCCCAGTCATTCCCCTGCTGTGAGAGCACAGCTCTCTGCCGGCAGTTTGGCTCCACCCCCTTCCTCCAACGGGGCCAGCATGGGTGTTATGCAGGAGGCAGCAGCAGAAGAAGAAGGTAAGAATGTGTGTGTGAGTGTCTGTGTGTGTCAGTGTATATGTCAGCTTACATATCTGTGTGTTTATGTATGTGTGTGTTTATGTATGTGTGTGTATGTGACAGCTTACATATCTGTGTGTTTATGTATGTGTGTGTTTATGTATATGTGTGTATGTGACAGCTTACCTGTTTGTGTGTTTGATCCTGTGTGTGTGTGTGTCTGTGCTTGTCTGTGTATGGGACAGTTTACATATCTGTGTGTTTGACATGGTGTGTGTTTGTAGCCACGCCCCTACACATATTGGACACGCCCACTTGTATCATGGCGAGGAAACCCCCCTCCTCGAATCCTGCGTTTGTCCCTGGGCACGTATCAGAATTTACGTACCTTATGAACCAGACCCAATGGGCCTGATTCATTAAGGATCTTGACTTGAGAAACTTCTTATTTCAGTCTCCTGGACAAAACCATGTTACAATGCAAGGGGTGCAAATTAGTATTCTGCACATAAGTTAAATACTGACTGTTTTTTCATGTAGCACACAAATATCAACTTTAAATTTCAGTGTACAAATAAGGTATCAAGTATTTGTGTGTTACATGAAAAAACAGTCAGTATTTAACTTATGTGCAAAACAGAATACTAATTTGCACCCCTTGCATTGTAACATGGATTTGTCCAGGAGACTGAAATATGCAGTTTCTCAAGTTAAGATCCTTAATGAATCAGGCCCAATATCTTTACTTAACATGTGATAAATGAATCATTCCATATGTAATTAAAGTCACAGTAATTTTCCTGAGTTTATATTGTCATGAAAATAAAGGATCTTAATTCTAATCTTTTTAGTGAATTCCAGTTTCTTTACTGAAATAATAGGCAAAAGAAAAAGAGACTATACAGCTATGGATAGGATATGGCTAACGTAACTACCTACAAGTAAGAAGCCTGCATTTATATGCTGTTAATTAGACTGTAAAGCAACAGACGCAATAATCAAACACAGGAATAATGGTAGAAGTGTCCATAGGGGACATTATTAATGTAAATCTCTGCAAAAATCTAAATGTGGCAGTAAAATACGAGGCTGAATATAGCTCCTTATTCACTTCTTATTCATGCTCCAGCTTCTTATTCAGAAAAGCTTATTTTTAAAGGATTAAATCAATTTGGATCACTGATTTCACATAAAATGCACAGTGTGGAAGTTCTTAGTGTTCACCATAATATAATATAAAACCAATAAAGACACGGACACCAGATTGACCTTGGAATAAAATATTATTTATTAAATGACTAATATTAAACTAAAGGGGCTGAAAGGCGGACGAGAGCAGGGCAGTCAGCAAACACAAAACCAATAGCGGTGGAAAGGTCAGACCATTGTACCACCAACCCAGGATAATACCTTATCTATTGGCCGGTGCGAAATATCTGTCCAATGGCAAGACTACACCCCCCTTATAACCGCCAGTAACATATTCAACCTACTGGCCCAGAGTCCCACTCACTGGACTCACCACACGTGATAACAACACAATCCAAAAGGGGGAGTAGTGACCTATGACGAGATAACCCAAACACCATATGCAAACTTACCAACTGCACTGCTCTCCCACTTAGAAGAAACCATATACCAAACCTAATAACTGCCGGGAGGGAGGGAGGAATCCGGAAGCAGAGGGGGGGAAATGGTGGTGAACATTCACCTATATAAAACTAAACCACCCCCTCCTCTGCCTTATTGGTTAACCGATAGAAGAAGCTCATAGGCTAAATACCTAATCACTCACCCACGTGATTTTAACTGCGTTTAGGCTGATGGCCACACTTCCCTTAGATTAACACTAAAGGGGGTCCCTTATACAAAATGCATTAGTATTTCACCTGACCCAACAAGGTTATGGGCATGAAATCAGGGGGCAAAGTGGGCAAAGTCACCATATTTTATAATTTTGAATAAGTAGCTGCAGATTTGCAAGGGTTAAATTGATCACATTTGGGTGGTTTCCTCCCACACTCCAAAAACATACTAGTAGGTTAATTGGCTGCTATCAAAATTGACCCTAGTCTGTGTGTCTGTGTGTGTGTTAGGGAATTTAGACTGTAAGCTCCAATGGGGCAGGGACTGATGTGAATGAGTTCTCTGTACAGAGCTGCGGAATCAGTGGCGCTATATAAATAAATGGTGATGATGATGATGATGATGATGTGGTGGAACAGGGGAGATTTGCAGCAGCGATCTGCAGGGATGCTATCCTATCTAGATGGACCAGAATCTCCAAGGAATGCACCTTTTAGAATCTATGCCACAAATAATTCAGGCTGTTCTGGGGTTCAAAGAGGATCCTACACAGTACTAAAAGGTGCACCTGATAAAAATGGACCTGAATATATATATATATATATATATATATATATATATATATATAAAAGTTAACCTGTGCATGATACTCATGCCTTCTAGTCAAATCAAGCTACTTAAGGTGTTAAAAAGGTTCTTGTCATGCATTTGGGCCTAGCCCAGGCCTCCTCAGGGGAAGAGCGTTACTTCCCGACGCAAGCGCCCTTTTTTAACGTGGTTTTGTCCACATGTCACCACCTCATCATTTTTCTCCATCACCTCATCCTTCATCCTTATCGCCACATCCTTCATTAAGCTACTTAAGGTGTTAAAAACTCCCCACTGTCACCCCCGGCAACCACCAACCACTCCCAACTGTCACTTCTCCTTCAAGAAATATATAGGTCAGTGTATAACTCTGCCCAGCAGGTGGCGCTGCAGCTTGTTTTTTTTTTTCCACACACGCCACTAGGCATTTATATAGTAGATATATATATATATATATATATATCCTTACAACACATTTCTTGATTTTTTGGGATTCTGCTAAAGCATTTGATAATGTTCCACATAATAGATTGTTATATAATATTAAAGCATCCAAACTGGGGAAAATATGAAGAATAGATAGCTGGCTGAGGGTTATAAATTTAGCATTCATATTTGGAAACAATTGTAAGTTTCCATACAGATCACTATTTTGTTATGTCATTTTCAATATTTTTAGCAAGATGTCCATATTTTCAAATGACACAAATGTTTGTAAGGTTATAAAACCAGAACAGGACATTAGCTCACTACACAAAGCCCTATACAAGATAATAAGTTTGGCAGGAACATTGTGCATGAGCTTCAATATAGATCAATATAACATAATGCATCTAGGATGTGGTAAAGTATATTCTACCTATCCATTAAATGGGATACAGCTGGGAGCTCAGAGATGGAAATAATACTAGTAAATAGTAAGTGGAGTCGTAGCACTCAAAGCCAAGTAGCAGCTGCAAAGGCTAATAAGATCCTGGAATGCATAACAATGGGTATAGATGCACATGAAGCAAAAACAGTTTTTTCCATTGGATAAATTATTGGTTAGACAACATCTTATATATTGGATGCATGTTTGAGCAGCTGTATGATGAAATAGAAGAACTTAAGAGGGTTCATGGAAAGGCTATATTATTAAAAGAGAAATGGAAAAAAATGAGCACAGTCTGATGATGCAGGTAAATACGTTTATGTGCGCACAAATGTCCATGTAATGAGTAACACAAAAACACACAAAATCGACCCATGGGATAAAGTTCTAAAACATGAATGAGGCTGGAACAAGCAGTTTTTGAAAAATCAAAATGTTTACTTTAATGAAGGGACTAGTTCTAAAATGTGGGTAGGCAAGACTCCAAGTGACAGATATAATCTTTCATCATCATTCATTTATATAGCACCACTAATTATATTCATCATCACCATTTATTTATATAGCGCCACTGATTCCTCAGCGCTGTACAGAGAACTCCCTCACATCAGTCCCTGCCCCATTGGAGCTTACAGTCTAAATTCCCTAACAAACACACACAGACTAGGGTAAATTTTTGATAGCAGCCAATTAACCTACTAGTATGTTTTTGGATTGTGGGAGGAAACCAGAGCACCCGGAGGAAACCCATGGAAACACGGGGAGAACATACAAACACCTCACAGATAAGGCCATGGTCGGGAATTGAACTCATGACCCCAGAGCTGTGAGACAGAAGTTCTAACTACTAAGCCACGTACAGACACACAGACAGATTAGGGTCAATTTGGTTTGGATTCACATTTTTTTTTTCTTTCAATTTTTGGATTGTGGGAGGAAACTGGAGCACCCAGTGGAAACCCAGGCAAACACTGGAAGAACATACAAATTCCACACAGGTTGGGAACTCATGACCCCAGTGTGAGACAGAAATGCTGACCACTAAGCCACCGTGTCAAATTTCCCACTCTGGGCTCCCAAAATTAGGCACATAGGAATATTGCTGAGGGACTGTATAAATAGGTGTGATTACACGTACATTTAATTAATTGTGAGTCCACATTTTTTCCTTTTTGTCAATGAGCAAACCTTAAAGGGCTTTTCACATTAGGAATAGGTTTACACAACTTTCAAATATGGGTAGAAATACCAGATGGCTTCGGATCTGGACGGCCACTGGTCTCGTCCAACCAAGGAACTGTCATTTTGGTCAGTTCATTGGGGCACCCCCACTTTCTGCAGCTCTTACGTCTTGTTACAGACAATATGCATAAAAGGTCCCCAGACATGGTAGGCTGTAGGTGTTAAACTGTGTGAAACTATGTGTAGCATTCTTATCTTTCTCACTGCAAGATATTACTATTATTAATATCTTCTATTTATAAGGCGCTACAAGGGGTCCGCGGCACCGTTCATAGAAGGTTTGAACAAGCAATGAAACTACATAGATACAAAAATAACAAAATTACAGAACTACAAACATCAAATTTGACATAATTACAGTTCGCTAACTTTCTATTTGTCTTTAAAGACATTGCTGCTTTAAATTTCCCCTGCGAAGTTCCCGAATATCGGTGACTTGCGAGATCCGCAGGTTAATACATTTACCCCTAGGAGAGAGGTACCATCTGCCATCAAATATTTTGAACCCCCCCTCCCTTCCCATGTCCACATCTTTAAGTATTATATCTTTAGTGTAATCTTAGATAATTGGTCCTTTAATTCTACACTCTCTGCAACCCAGCCTGCTTGACTGGAAGAACTAAGTTCAACAGTTTCACATAATACATAACTATATCAGCTCCAATAAAGACATCTTGCTTAGTGTTGCACTGGAGGTCATTTACAAAGTGCAAATTTTTAAGGGGTCCACAGGCCTCGATTTATGCACTCCAGGTGTTGTGAAACTACAAGCCCCAGCATGCTCTGCCAGCTATCAGCTAGTTATTTACTGGCAAAGCATGCTGGGGATTGTAGTTTCACAACACCTGGAGTGTCACAGGTTAGCCATCACTGGCCTTGATAATCTGCATAAATTTACAAATCATAGTGGCAAAATTTGCAAAGGAGCAGATGTTTACACCAGCCAACGAGAGGAGTTAGACGAGTCACAGAGTTCCTTGCTAAGTACAGAGGAGCTGCACCTGTGTGCCTAAATGTCAGGGGCAGGCTGGGGTGGGGGGCAGGGGGCATCTGTCCCCCGGGATGGAACCATAGTGGGCTACCTTGGGCTGGATCAATGGGCCATCTGCTTTTTTTTCCTTTAAAATGTTCCTAATAGGCTGCTGAGTCGTGTCTTGCGCCCCGGGGCTAAAATTTTCTAGCCCTCCCCTGCTAAACGTGCAGAGCAGAGTGCAAGCTTTGGAGTGAGATTATTGATATGATATAAAGGGGTTTACAGTGAGCATGGACATTTGCACTACGCAAATAGGACTTGACATTTAACGCTGCGGTAATCGGGTCATGTACTTTGAATGAGACGCATCTCACGGCTTCCAGTGGCAATTTGGCAGAGAAGGGCAAACACACAAAGCACCACATGTAATAAAGACTGCCTTAATGTGCCCATAGAACCCTATTAAATATTATTAACAAATGTAGATGACAGCAGATCTCTTACATAATGTCTTATAATTTCATAAATATTTGCTGAATTTTTGCCTTCTATTAGTTTAAACTGGCCACTACCCTCTCTTGTAGGTTTAACATGCACACAGAGACTCGTGCCAACTTTTTGCCTTTGCTCGGAATTTTACAGTTGCTCCCACAGTAGCTGTTTTGTTTGAGGCCTAAGGAAAAACATGTGTTACCGACATATTGCATAATTTTGGAATTCACTATTTTTGCTATGATTTTCTAGTACATAGAACATTAAGTACTGATATATCATGACATGTTCAAGATACTGTTTGTTTTGCTTGTTCTAGTTTGCAAAATCATGTTTAACACGTTGTAATGATGTGTTTAATTTTATATGTTTGTGTTAGAAACTATCTAATGGAAGTTAGATACTTGCAAATTAGAGGATAACTAATAAAAAAAAGATATATTTTTTGTTGAAGTTTAAGGCATTAAAAAACAGTTTAACTGACCTTGGATGTGCAGTTCACCAGGGGCCTGATTCATTAAGGATCTTAACTTGAGAAACCTCTTATTTCAGTCTCCTGGACAAAACCATGTTACGATGCAAGGGGTGCAAATTAGTATTCTGTTTTGCACATAAGTTAAATACTGCCTGTTTTTTCATGTACACATCTCCTCTTTTGTCTCAAAATATCTCCCTACTCGACACCTCCGTTCTACACAAGATCTGCGTCTCTCTTCCACTCTCATCACATCCTCCAATTCTCGGTTACAGGACTATTTTCAGGCTGCACCCACTTTGTGGAATTCCCTCCCTCGCACAATAAGATTTTCCTCTAGTCTTCAAAACTTCAAGCGTTCTCTGAAAATCCACCTCTTCAGATAAGCTTATAATATTCCTCAATCACCCTCTTAAACTCCCTAGGTTACCCTATTACCACCCTCTACACAGCTAACACAAGACAACAACCCTCTGACCAACATTGCTGTGTGACTTATCATACATCCCACTCAGTAATTTGCATTCTAGCAGGACCAATGTGCAATATGATGTAGCACTTACCCTTGTGTATCAAACTATTGTCCCAAAAATTGTAAGCTTGCGAGCAGGACCCTCTTACCTCTCTGTATGAAGTACTAAATATTTAGCAAGGATGGGGATCTCCTCCTTGCTGAAACTTGTTGCCCTAATGATGAAAAATCAGGGGTGGGATGTAAAGATAATGAAGTGGGTAGTGAAGGGTGCTGGAGGGAGATCTAACGCATCTCAAACTATAGGCATGCTCCTGGTGCACTGACCACAGCCACTACTACCCCCACACTGACAAGGTTTGTGCTGGATCTTATTGCTGTTGGGGACCTAAATTATAAATTAAAAATTTTTTTTTCACTAAACTGACCAGAAGGTAACAAAACACTTATTTTTAAATGACCTTATGCCCTTCTCCCAATTCATGCATTGATAACCAATATGTGTGATGGGTGCATGTACCTAAGAGATAAACGATGATTATGATGGTATATGGGCAACTTTATATTAGAGATGCTCGGGCTCGGTTTTCTGAAAACTGAGCCCACCTGAACTTAGGGGATCCGAGTAGGCTCGCGAGCCGGCTCGGTATCTCCCTGCGTCCTCGGATCTGAATTAAGGCAAAATGTCATCGCTGCGTTATCGGATCTCGCGGGTTTTGGATTCCAAAAGTACCTCTCTCCCCAGGAGATCCAGCACCATTGCTCACACAGAAACAGGGGTAGCAGTGTTCTTGTCACTCTCCAGTCTCCAGTGATATTGCTCAGTGCCATTGCTCACACAGAAACAGGGGTAGCAGTGTTCTTGTCACTCTCCAGTCTCCAGTGATATTGCTCAGTGCCATTGCTCACACAGAAACAGGAGGGATAGCAGTGTTCTTATAAATTGACTTGAAATGATTGGAAATTAATGTTATTGAGGTTAGTAATAATAAAAAAACATAAAAAGAGCCAAATTACGTGATTTTAGCAAAAAAAAATAGGGATTTTAGAAAAAAAAAAAATCGGAATCCAAAGCCAAAACCAAAGCACAAAGTTATTCCAAATCCAAAATCAAAGCCAAAACCAAATACGGGGGTCAGTGAACATCTCTACTTTAATTATTATTATCTATTTTAATTTATTTGCACCAGATGCAAGTGCAAAATGATTCCCATCCCCATTGCTGTATTTACTCCCAAGTCTAAATTACCCAGAACATGTTTACTGAACCATCAACTGTATTTTACATGCTTATTACAAATAGATATCACCAATGTTATCCATAGGATCTTCCGTTTGTGTTTACAATGGAGCATGTTCGAATTGTACCTTTATAATGAACATATTCCTTATTCAAATGTCAAAACAATACTGACCAAACTTCAAATGATATATTCTTAAACACTTTTGCAACAATGCTGGAAGAAGTCTAGACTTATACCATGTCACATTAAGAAAATGAAATACAGTATTGCTGTACATAACATACTATTATACAAAATATTTCTTCTCAACTTCTCATGCACAGATCATGGAAATATCAATATGGATATATATAGCTTTCAGGTTTTTTTTCTTAAAATATCCTTCACATACATTTTAATAGTGTTTGGTTATTTTTATATACAAAGGTCATTATAAGCACAAGGAAAGTAAATGTGGAAGGATGCTTTGGGCACAGTTATTTTCTGAAAGGCGACATTTCCATATTGGGCTGGACCTGTTTAGAAAGCCATTCATTTTTAAGAGCAGTTGACACAAGTATTTATTTTTCAGTTTGGATAGATGATAAGATTATCATTCATTTGCTCCATTGATGAATTTTACACGTTGACTCCAAACATCTTTAGCAAGGTGGTGGTGTTTATGAAGCAGCAGGCATTTGCATCAATTGATGGGAGAAGTTTCGGGTGTGAGGGGATAAGGGGTTGGGAGGAATCAGGAGTCATTGATACCAGTGGAGAATTAAAATAAAACTCAGACAACCGGATAGAAAGTTTGGATGTGGAGAGAGGAATTCAATGCACTCCAGTGAGGAGACAGCGATAGAGCCCAGTTGTGCTGGAGTAAAGCTGGGTACACACCCAGTGGGAGAACTATCATTGGTGCTGCAGGTGCCGTGCCCCGGGGCCCATGGAGATAATGGGGCCCATTGCATGGCAGATGTAGAGGGTCCCCGCCTCCCACCCCCGGGGCCCACAGGTCGCTAGTTCCACCTCTGTGCACACCTATGCATTTATCATGTTGATCACATGATTCACGGCTGTTTGGTCAGATATTGCACTCATGTGTACGTTCCCACCATCGTGTTGTATTCTTCCAAAACACATCACGTCTGTTGATTTGGTTTTCTAAACTTCCTAAAAATCACGATCAATGATGGAACAATGTCGGGCAAATGTGGAAGTGTGTACGCACTCATGGCCAGCACTGTAGGCACATATCTGTAGAGTGTGGTGAGTCACAATCTTTTCAGCAAATGGTTATGAGAGATGAAGTTTACAGATCTGAGAATAAATCACGTAGGTGTGTACACATAGATATACATGATCATCGGGACTTTCAGTTGGTAAAATCTATAGTATAATTGCATAGGTGTGAACCCATTTTAAGCAAACTGGTGAGCCTAGCCTTGCAGAACAGTGCAAGAACGAGGTTTCTTTTTGCGGAGGCAGATTATTGAAGTGTGATAGAAAGGGTTGTAGTTGTAATTTTAGGGGCATTCTTTGCTATGTGGAGAGGCGCATTGACCCTTTTCACTCTGTATGAGTACTTACTGTGCACCAGAGCTGGTGGTTTCTACTGGTGCAGAAGATTACACATTCATATTGTAGTTTCATAGAGAAATGCAATTTATTGGGGCATATTCAACTAGCCGCTTAGTGCTTCTGGAACGGTCCCTCAGGCAGTCTATGGTGATGCAACATTGCGGACTTCTTGACGCCCCCCTTAGGGGTGGGAGGAGAAATCTGCGATGTTGAGGTATTATAGTACCGGAAAACATGTGCAGCCGCAATGTTCGGAGGGATATCGCGGCTAATTGAATATGCCCCCTAGGTGTACTCAAAGCAATAGCTCTCAATTAGCTGGACTCTGGGATTTTATACTCACAACCACGTTTATATGCCCTCTGGTCTCGGGAACCCTCTCTTACACACCCCGAGAGGTGGCACACATATTTGCATCACATGGGGCTTGACAATCACTGCCATACTCTTCAGGGGTGTTACAGGCATATGAAATAAAACACAATATTGTCATAACCTTGTGACCTACTTAAGACATTAATGACTACAAGCAGAGAAAAGAGAGAATGTTTTAATTAATTAAGGGTAGGCCAGAAGTGATTATGGACAGCAGTTCATGTGGGATTTGCATCTGTCCTTCAAATATTGTTGGTGGCTGGAGTTGGTGGCTGGAGATCTTGAAGGATGGAACACTAAGAATGATCAGGAGGGAAAGGGATAGAAGGAGAAATCTTCAGAGTAAGTGCCGTTCATCCTATCACCCACGCCCGGGTCACCGCGGTGCTCCTGACCTACGTCGATCCTGCCTGCTCTCCTCTGCCGACATCCACCAATCTCCTGCCGTGGCTCCTCTCGTGTCTCCCACTGATGCCTCCTCCATGTTCCTGCTCCCCCTCACCTCATCTGATGCCATGCTCCTCTCTTGAAGCCCCCTAACTCTCCACAACCTTCTCCCTGGATCTGGAACTCCCTGGACTCTGCCTCACCCCCTCAGCCCCCTGGAACTGTGACTCTGCCTCACCCCCTCAGCTCCATGGAACTGTGTCTCTGCCTCTCCCCCTCAGCTTGGATCTCGTCTTCGTTCTGCTCCCAAGCAACTCTAGGTTCTTCTTACTACTTTGCTCCACTGAACCGTCCTTCTCACCGTGACCCTGCTTCATTCCCTTGGAACTACACCTTTGCCTGCACCGTAGAGTCGACTGGTACCTGGTCTATTTTACCTGTAACTATCCTTATCTGTGATTATTTTTTACCTGCTATTATTTTATCTGCCATTATTTTGTTTCCCTGATTTTATATTTACCTGCAACTATTTTTACCTATTACTATCCTATGATTTTATATGCCATTATTTTGTTTTCCTGACTCCATATTTACCAGTAATTACTTTTTACCTGTTAATTTTATTACCTGTCTTCATTGTCCTAATTATCTCATTGCACTATTGCTCCATGCCTTCCACACCCTAATCTCGTTATTGTCTTCCACCTTGTCATTGTCTTCCTGCCATTGTTCTTACCTGTTTTCACTGTCCCCATTATCTCACTGTTCTGTTACTCTCTCTTCCTACTATGCCTCCCCGCTCTCACTCCATACCCATACTCTCCCCCCGCCCTACCTCTCCCGTTCCTCCCCGCCCTCCCCCGCGCGCTGCTCATCTTGCCAACCTTATCCCCATCTCCCCCCTCTCCTCTCTCCCTTTCTCCTGTGCCCTCTGGAATGCCAGATCCGTCCGCAACAAGCTGACTGCTGTCCACGACCTCTTTCTATCCAACTCCTTTAACCTTCTTGCCATTACTGAAACCTGGCTCTCCGACTCTGACACTGCCTCCCCCGCCGCCCTCTCCAATGGCGGCCTCTCCTTCACCCACTCCGCCAGGCCTGGTGCCCGCCCAGGCGGTGGAGTGGGCCTCCTCCTTTCCTCCACCTGTACTTTTCGTGTCATTCCCCCTGAACCCTCCCTCTCCTTCTCCTCATTTGAAGCCCACTCCATTCGCCTCTTCTACCCCATCCACCTCCGCGTCACTGTCATCTACCGCCCCCCTGGCCCCACCTCCCTCTTCCTTGACAACTTTGCTGCCTGGCTTCCTCACCACCTCTCCTCCGACCTCCCCTCCCCATCGACAACCCCACCGACCCTGCTTCCAGCAAACTGCTCACCCTCTCTTCCTCCCTTGGTCTCACCCAATGGACCTCCTCCTCTACCCACTGCCTTGGTCACTCTCTTGATCTTGTCTTCTCCTACCTTTGTAATCTCTCTTACTTCCCCATCTCTCCCTTTCCTCTATCCGACCACCATCTCCTCTCCTTCTCCATCTCTTCTCCCGCTCCCCTCCCCCTGCCCAAACCTACTCTGTCCATACGCAACTTCGACGCTCTCGACCCTGTCTCTCTGTCCTCCTCTCTTGATACCCTCCTTTCTCCCCTTTCCTCCCAGGCCTGCCCCAACCAGGCGGTCTCCCTCTACAATCAAACCCTCACCTCCGCTCTGGATGCAGTCGCCCCTGCCCACTCCGTCCACCCCCGCTGCTCTAAACCCCAACCCTGGTACTCCAACTTTACCCGCTTCCTCCAAAAATGCTCCCGTACTGCCAAACGTCACTGGAGAAAATCTCGATCCCTGGCTGACTTCCTCCACTTTAAATTCATCCTTTCATCCTATAGCTCTTCCCTCTCTCTCGCCAAACAATCTTTCTTCAAATCCCTCATCTCTTCCCAGTCCTCTAACCCCCGCTGCCTCTTCGCCACCTTCAGCACTCTCCTGGCCCCTCCCCTCCCTCCTCCCTGACTGCCTCCGACTTCGCCTCCTTCTTCTCCTCTAAAATCGAGTCCATTCGACTTGAAATCTCCTCCTCCACTCTCTCTTCTACCCCTCCCACTCTTCCGTCCTCCCCCCCTAAACACCTTCCCCTCCACTCCTTCCGCCCCACCACGGGCGAGGAAGTCCACTCTCTCATTTCTTCCTCCCCCTACTACCTGTTCCCTGGATCCCATCCCCTCCCACCTTCTTCGCTCCCTTTCCCCCACCACCTGCTCCCACCTCGCTCACCTCTTTAATCTCTCCCTCTCCTCTGGCATCTTCCCCTCCTCCTTCAAACATGCTCTCGTATCCCCCATTCTTAAGAAGCCTAATCTCGACCCCATTTCTCTCTCGAACTATCGCCCCATATCTCTTCTCCCCTTTGCCTCCAAAATTCTCGAGAGGCTCGTCTGCAGCCGTCTCACCTACCTTTCTGAACACTCCCTCCTTGATCCTCTCCAGTCTGGTTTCCGCCCCCTTCACTCCACTGAAACTGCCCTGGCTAAAGTCACCAATGACCTCCTCTCTGCTAAAGCCAGGGGCCACTTCTCCCTTCTCATCCTCCTTGACCTCTTTGCAGCCTTCGACACCGTTGACCACCCCCTCCTCCTCCACAACCTCCAGTCTTTCGGTCTCTCTGGCCCTGTCCTGTCCTGGTTCACCTCTTACCTCACTGACCGATCCTTCTCTGTCACCACCACTGACTCTCTCTCCCCCCCGTCCACCCTTCCAGTCGGGGTCCCCCAGGGCTCTGTTCTGGGCCCCTTACTCTTCTGTCTATACACCTCCTCCCTGGGTGAACTCATCAGCTCCTTCGGCTTCAACTACCACCTTTACGCTGACGACACTCAACTATACCTCTCCTCTCCTGATCTCTCTCCCTCCCTCCTCTCTAGGGTGTCCGCCTGCCTCTCTGCCATCTCCTCCTGGATGTCCTCTCGATTCCTCAAACTCAACCTCGCCAAAACCGAGCTGATAGTTTCCCCCCCTCATACCTCATCCCCTTTCGACCTCTCCATCACAATCGACAACTCCTCTATCTCCTCTGTCCCCAAACTTCGCTGCCTTGGTGTCATCCTCGACTCCTCTCTCTCCTTTGGCCCCCACATCCTCTCTCTTGCTAAATCCTGCCGCTTCCAGCTATGTAACATCGCTCGCATCCGGCCCTTCCTCTCCCAAGATGCCACCAAATGCCTTATTCACTCTCTGATCATCTCCCGCTTGGACTACTGCAACCTCCTCCTTACTGGCCTCCGCTTCTCTCATCTCGCTCCCCTTCGATGTACTTAACGCAGCCGCTAGGCTTATCTTCCTTTCTCGCCGCTCCTCTTCTGTCTCCCCCCTCTAGCAATCCCTCCACTGGCTCCCCTTCCCCTACAGAATTCTGTTCAAGCTCCTCACTCTTACATACAAGGCCATCGCCAACGCCACTGCACCCTACATCTCCACACTCCTATCTATTCACGCTCCATCCCGCCCTCTCCGATCTGCCAATGACCGTCGCCTATCTTCCCCCCTGATCACCTCCTCCCACGCGCGTATCCAAGACTATGCCCGCGCTGCCCCCCTCCACTGGAACAAGCTCCCTCCTCCATCAGGACTTCCCCTAACCTGCCCAGTTTCAAACGGGCTTTAAAAACCCACCTTTTTCTGAAAGCCTTCCAGTCTCCCACTTAACTACCTACCTTATCCTCTGCCTCTCCCCCTTCTTTCTCCTTCCCTGCTTCCGTCCCTCTACTCTCTCTCCCCTGCGTTTCTCCGTCTGTCCACCCCTCCCCTTAGATTGTACGCTCCTCTGAGCAGGGCCATCTCTCCTCCTGTTTCCACCACTTCTAACTCTGCTCTCCAGCTACTTTGCCCTCCTCCTGGAGGGCCCTCCTCCCCCCTCTGGGGGTCTCCCTGTCTTCCGCGCCCTCCTTTTGGGCCCCGTCATTTGCGGATACTCCCCCCACCCTCACTAGCTGTGCATTGAGCTTACTGAGTTACTGTGCTTTATGTTTACTGTACTGTGCTGTCTCACCTTGTATTGTAATTCGTTTTTGTCCCTGTACGGCGCCACGGACACCTTGTGGCGCCCTATAAATAAAAAATAATAATAATAATAATAATAATAATAAAATATCTTACCATACAAGGCAGGTCATAGACATAATATAGTATAATCAAATGACATAAGTGTAGCCGAAGCCAAGCAAAGCTTTTATTATTAGACCTCTGCAAATATGTGATTGCAATTCTTAAGGATACTTTTTATATATAGAAGCACCTGTGATTTAGATCTTGAATTAACATCATTTTTGTACGTCTTGATAACTCAGATTCTCATAAGGGACAGATGTCTTCCTATTCTGTTGAAGAAGATTTGGTCTGGCTTCTATCCCGGATTTTATTTATGTTGGATATAGACCCTATATCAGGGTTCATACAAATGGTGACAGACATGTCAGTGGCTTCAAATTAGCAGAAGGGTCACTTGTGATGAGACCGCAGAACTAACAGTAACAATCCCATGAAACTAACATCTTTAGTTCCATCTCTATACAAGGCTAATTTATTGGTTATGTTTACGTTTCATTTGTTTGGTTTAAATATTATTTATCTATTATAAGATTCAATTCTTGGAAAACATGTAAACTACAAATTATCTTAAATATTCAGAGATCTGGCCATCCTCTCGCTCTCTAGAGTTTTAAGTAGTTACGATAAACCTTGTAAAATTTGTTCCGAAGTAAGTAAATATTGTTATTATTATAGAATAAATATATTGTGTCAACCAATCTTCCTTGCTCTGCCTTCTGTTTATTTGGGGACGGGGTTACAAACGCTTGAAAATATTTGAAATAAATACAGACAAACACCAATTTCTACTGGCACACTGACTATATAATATTACCATGTATACAATGTTACATTATGTGATACCTAGATGCAAAGGGGAGGTCAGATATGGAGGACAAAACAGTCTGAGCTACTTATATGGTATAGTTACGGCATACTTGCCAACTTTTCTTTGTTGGCTTCAGGGAGATCCCAGGGAAGGTGGGTGTGCGGGGGCGGGGCTTGACGAATCGCATAATTTTGGACCCGCCCCTTGAACGATTGTCACAATTTTGGCCAATTACAGCAGGAGACGCGGCTAAGATAACTCCCACCCCCACCACTTATCTTTTGGGGGGGGTGAGAACCGAAAGGTTGCCCTGCTCTCCCGGTAGTCCAGTAGACCTCACAGAAATGCGGGAGTCTCCCGAACATTCTGGGAGAGTAGGCAACTATGCCGTTAAAGAAATGCAGCTAACTCTGAATATATAGAGTCTGAAGTGTCTTTTACATTTCTGTAACTCCTGGAGTTCCTGAAGTACTGGTATCTCTGTTTATTGTTTTGTACTGTTTCACCCTGTATAGTGTACTGTTGGTAGGGTGTACGGCACTGTGGAAATCTTGTGGCGCCTAACAAATAAAGGATAATAATAATAAAAATTACTGATGTCATGTTGTCTTACCTGTCAGTCTTTGATTAAATCTTGGTCTCCATGAAAATGGCCACCTCCATAGGCATCAATACATGGACCTAGGACACAATTTCTGAACTGTGTCATCATGCCACAGATGGTGAAGCCAACCACGTCTTGTACTGGCTCAGCATCAGAGAGAATGCCAGACTCTTCAGGGAGTGAGGGAGATCACCCCTATTTCAGGGAGTTATGGTAGCTTAATAGTTGTAATAATGATATTATTTTTTTCTGATCTCTGTTTTTATCTTATTACTGGTCAAAAAGTGACTGCTAGTAAATGTATTATTATTGTTATTATTATTAATATTATTAACATTATTTATAAAATGTATTAATGTTTATTAAAATGTATTTATAAAGCACCAGCATATTCCACAGAGCTTTACAAGTAGGGAGAAATACAGTAACAATATATAACTGGATATTAACAGACAAAGCAGTACTTATGGTTGCCAATAATGTTTGGGATTGACCATCACTTAGCTGGACTTACACTTCTGCACTACGCAACAGTGCAGGGTTTGTAATGATGCTTGAGTTTACTTTCCAAGATCCCCAGCAATGATGGAACTACAGGGTGTGGGGCCGCTATGGGGCCTGGAGGTGAGGGAGGCTCGCCGTTGCCATGTCACCCAAGTCCACCCTCTGAGGCCCCTGCTGTGCCCGAGGTACCTGCTCTGCTACAGCGCTGCAGAATTAGTGGCGTTACATAAATAAATAGATGATGGTTATGATGATCATTATGATGAAGTGTCCTTTGCGTTCGTAAACAGAGCAGACAGGGCTGCATTTACTGGCGTATGCCCTGGTTCTGGGCAAGCGCAGAGTGATTTCGCGCACGTCACACTCTAAATCAGCAGGTACGTGCATTGATGAATCAGGCCCTATGTGTTCTTCATAGTGATTAATAGATACCTTGCTGACCAAAGCAAGGTACCATGGGTTGATATATTACCGAGCTGCAAAGGGGCAAAGTTAAAATGCATCCCAGCTCAACTCTAAATTGCAGTGTGAAAATAACGTTGCTCAATATTTATGTGCTGCTGGCAAAAACAGGCTGTATTTTCCTTGCAGGCAAAAAAAATTGCCTTTGTACCCCTTGTATCACAACCTGATGTGCCCAGGTGCAAATTTGCACCCTGTAGTTAGATTTGCTGCTAGCTCTAAATGAGGCCCAGTATCTCTAACTGAATTAAATATGTCTTACCTTTTTAAATGAATTCCATATATATTCTAAAAGTGAATAACCTATTGGGACCAGATCTTCAGTCCTGTCTGGAATTATCCTTTAACTGTTTGATGTTGATACAAATAAATAACAAAGTTACTCACAACTAAATTTATTACAATATTTAATTTTGGATATTGTATTGTTCATTTTTAATACAAAATGTAATTAAAATAAATGTGCTCTCTGACTCACTACTGGCTAATAGGATTCAACACTTAGTATTTAACATACATTATGGAAGGCGTAGCCGGATTCTGACATTATTTTGTGCCAATATAAACTAGACAGTATGTGCCAGTTACAGTAGGAAGTTAATTTCGAATAATTTAAAACAATTATGAAAGTGAAAAGGATGAAGAATGAAGATGTTGGCTGTGACATGTCTGTGGGTGTACTGTATAATAAGCTTAGTATCTTGCTGCATAGCTATTATATCTGCTGAAGGAGTTTTCCATGATGCCCATTGGGTACATTTTGTTGCACATCTACAGATGAGCTCAGGGAGTATATCGCAATGAGGTATGTCTGTTATATGGAGGGCCAGTGGGCAGGTATTCAATCCAACTGTCCACCATACCAGGCAATTCAGCGGCATTTTAATGCTTCAATGCTGATTGCACAGACGTTTATCAAAACTAACAACGTTTCTCAAGGTCACTTCATCAGGTAGGTATGACTGACTCTTGCTCTGCAGCTTGCTCATTGCTGGGGGAAAGATATACTGGGAGCTATCAATATCATCTAGTTGATTGCTTCCAGCGCTCTCATTTGTTCATAATGTCAAAACTTTTTCCTGTCTGAGGCTATTAACCAATCTGTGCATTAGAAGCTGTCTGCTAGATGTTATGAAACATATTCTACCCCCCTAGTAATTAGAGATGCTCAGGCTCGGTTCCTTCGAGAACCGAACATACCCGAACTTAGCAGCTCGGTACTTTCGCTTACCCTCGGAATTGAAAACGAGGCATAACGTCATTGTTACGTCATTGGATCTTGGATCTCGCGATTTTTGGATTCCTTTTTAAGATCCAACATAGCGAGGGGTGGGAGGGAGGGCGGACCCCCATTTTTCTTTTCCGCCACTGCTGTGTGCCAATGTGTCCTAGATGTGATGTGAACTGCCGTGTGTTTGTGTCATTGCTCTGTCCCTTAGCATCCAGCCAGGTCGCTGTGGTATTTGTCCGAAAATGTATGAAAATGATATTGTAATCTGTGAGGTGGTCAAAATTGACTGCAAATGACTTGAAATTAGTGTTATTGAGGTTAATAATAATGTTGGATCAAAAAAAGAGCAAAATTATGTGATTTTAGCATATTTTAGGATTTTTTCAAAATCCAAATTCAAAACCAGTTCACGGGGGTCAGTGAGCATCTCTACTAGTAATGAGCAATGTGTAAGCCACTGAACCGCCGCTATAAATCTTAGGAGTGTCAGGTGACCCATGTATGACCACTGGCCCCCAGGCTCCCTACATGCTTCACCCTGTGCCCCTCTGCTCTGACTAAACTAACACAGTCCAATTCAATAATTTTTAATCTTCTCACAGTAATTATAAATTCAATTTTAATTCTAGTGACCTGAAAAAATACTTTGTAACGATAATATTAAAATGGTAACTGCCTCCACTGCATCTGTGTGATAAATGCACTCAATGAATTTTAATGATAACATGTATGTCATGTACAAATGTTCTATTACTATACGTACAGTGGATTAGATGGGAGCGTATACGGTGGTGAGCCATCCTACTGCCTTCATTGTAAAGCTATCAAATTCTATTCACTCACATTCCCATTACATTCAGTACCACCACATTGACCGCTATATATATATATCTATCTATCATCATCATCATCAGTTATTTATATAGCGCCACTAATTCCGCAGCGCTGTACAGAGAACTCATTCACATCAGTCCCTGCCCCATTGGAGCTCACAGTCTAAATTCCCTATCACACACAGAGACTAGGGTCAATTTTGATAGCAGCCAATTAACCTACTAGTATGTTTTTAGAGTGTATATATATATATATATATATATATATATATATATATATACACATGAGGATGCACTCAATTTAAAGGTGTTCAGTGCTGTGAAAAGTCCATATTAGCAAAAATAAGTCCAAACTTGTTTCATAAGAAAAAACAGACTAGCACAAGTTATGAAAAAATATTTTACATTTTAATCAAAAAGAAGAAAAATGATATTACAATGTCATGTCCTGTCCTACGATAGTTTCAGTACGTCATGCTTTCATCATATATGTATATATAGTGTGTTCTGATTCTATGTGGTAGTGTCCTGTATTAAGTCTTATGAGAAATATCTGCTTTATTGGTCTGGAATATTAATGTAACAGCCTTTTCTAGCAGACAGATCTATCTTTTTGGCGTTTCTTCATCCATTCATACACTTGGGTGAAGATACCCAATTATGGACAACAGTTAGTTAATTTGTGATAATACATCTACATTTTGGCTTAAAACATAGAGAAAAGTGGCAAGCCAGTGTGACTGTGGGAGAAAAGCTACAATGATCAAAACAGTAATAGTTTAAACTTTTGTGCAAAATGTTACCCATACAAAATAAATAATAACCGTGTCCTCCTAGTGCGACATGAAACATGAATTAGACTAATTTTTTCTGTGCCTTGGCGTGTGTAAGAAAGATTTATTGGGTATAGAGCGCCTCCTGCTGGTGGGAAGAGCCTGGAGTTATTACATGGAGTCTGAAGGACATCATCACACAAAGCTGATGTTAAAATGATGGTGTATTGTGTTCTGTTTGTTGCCCTAGTTCCCTCAAGCGTTTCCTCCTCTATCTTTTATTTACTGGTCTGCATCTGTTTATGTTATGCCATATACCCAGTGCTAGGCACAGCAAGACTGGTCCTTTCCAAATAGAAAATAACCAGTACATCATCATATGTCCTAATCAGAGGGGGGCTGGTAACCTTTGGTCTCAGGGGCAGTCACAAGCAGGTGGCCTGGGCACTTTAACCAGCATGCGGCAATGCTACAATGGGCAAGTCAAGAACTGTGAGGGTGCAGATTCTAGTTATCATTTATTTAGTACATTCTACAAAATGATAACTAGAACCTGATTGGTTGCTATAGGCAACATCTCCACATTTTCAAACCCGCACTTTAGTAAATATACCCTTAAGACACTTCCTCTTGTGAGACGCTGAAGGTCTTTAAGAGAAAGTACGGTGGCTGATTGATCATAAAATTGCTTTACAAGCACTATACCACTCGCTACCAACCTACACGACCTGCAGCTTGCTTAAGTCCTAAAATCTACTCCCCGTCCCCCCCTTAATTTGTGCGCAACAAGATTTGGAATTATAGGAATGTAAACATTCTGAGTTAAATAGTTTGGGTTGAACAAAGAAAACACAGGGTTTGCTATGTCATGCGCCCAGCAACAGGACTTCAAAAACATTATGGGCCTGATTCAATAAACACGCAAAATGAACGTATTAGGCGTTTTTTTAAAAAACAAACGCAATTTGGGCATATACCTGTCTGTATTCAGCTAGGAGCGGATCTGAAGAAACGTCTCTTGTTGAATGCGGGTGTAGGTACGATGTTCATATACAGCACTTATTGATACAGACACAGTACACTGCAGAAGACATACAATACATATGTGGAGTATAAAGTCCAAGGAAAACACACACAAATAATCATTATTATTGTCATCTGTTAACAATCATTAATGGAAAAAAAACATTAAAAAAGTTAAAATTTTTTTCCCATGAAATACATTTATCATGATGTCATTAATGTCTACTGTACATGAAAAACATTTTACAGTTGATTGTCTTGATTGTAAACACATATTCTAGCATACCTTCGGGATAATCATCACTAATAGTCGTCACTTACACCTGACCAGTAGCTGGTCTCCCAGAGGTGAGGCTTATAAAGTTGGTATGCTTTACATTGACTATGTGCTTACGCCTGCTCCCCACCAAATACCGCCTTGAAATCATAGGCATATGTGCCTACTTTTAGGCACTGAAGTCTGGGAGATCCCGGATAGGAGGCGTGACTAGAGGGTGATAGGGGGCAGGCGCGGTCAATTGCGTCATTTTGGCCCCATACCCTGCGCCGAACACGATGTTCTGATGTGGGGGGCCTGTCCAAAATGATGCGATTCACCGCAAATCACAATTTTTTGGCCAGGTATTTGCCAGATGCGGGAGACTTGCCTGCTCTTTCCGGGAGACCGACCCGGATTTCAGGAGTCGCCCAGACATTCCGGGAGAGTTGGCAAGTATGATCATAGGCTGTCGGTAGTGTCCTTTGCATTTGAAGATGATTTGGATGTTCTTGCGTTCTCAGGCCTTTAGTCCGTTTCTGAATATGCGCAGTACAATTTAACGCAAAATACGGCACATATCGGCATTTACGTTCCTTAATGAATCAGGCCCTATGTTATTAGTAAAACAATGATCATATATAAAACCAACATTGATATTTCAAACAGCACTTCTTTCCCCTAAAATATATATGTATTAAAGTTTAAGCAGTATGACTATTTGAAATGGCGTGAAAGTTTGAGTGTTATGTGAATGTATAAATCATTTGCCTGCTGTTATATTCAAACACCACTGCGGATGTTACTAAACAAAGCTTCAATCTTAATCGTATTAAATCTTTTAAATATTTTTACACTTTTGAGAACGTACAGTATTAAATTGTTTCCATGTTAAGCAGAGGATTCAACAAATACTTTCCATATAAATGTACAGTCCTGGGTTTTAATCCGCGAGAAAGTTGAAAATGTAGGGCTAGACGGATTAGTCTATGGAAGAAATAGGCCACATCGTGTCTGCCTTCCTGTGTATTAAACACTGACTACATTTCTGAATCAAGAGAAGGAGGATCGACGGAGCCACAAGGGAACACTCATTTTAAATCTGAATGTTCTTGCTGATTGCTGTCATGAAGAATTAGTTTGATAGAACAAAAATAGACAGAGATTTTGCATCAAATTAAAATTTACTGTCATGCATCAGGAGCACTTCCCCAAGAATATATTGACATATACATTTAAAAAAAAAAATATCCAATTACTATCACACAGGAACGCATTAGTTATCCTGAATATCTGCAGCCATAATAATTAAAATACTGACATAACATAACATCTCACTCCATCCATAGTGTGCATTGTATATATTGACTATATTTGGATTATGGCATTTTTGCAGTTTTTATTTTGCATTATTATTATTATGTGTAAGTTACTGACAGTTGTCCTGATTTTTTTAAACAACCTGTCTTTCACGTTTACAAGCAGTGACAGTATGGAAGGGAATTTACCTGTATGTATATAGGGTATGGATATAGGTGGAACGCTGGTAGACCGTTTCACACTTATAAATATATGTAAAATATTTCTGAAATAATAGTACAAAATAAGTTATATTGCCAAAGAGACTGAGCTGAGAAAAATATACTCGTAGACAGTATTAAATATCCTTGCTGTATACAGAATACTCGCCAATATTCCATTACATGTATTTGAACGCTATTTGCATTTTACCCAATGACATTTCTGTAAAGTAACCCTCCACCTCCTTTGCTTTCCCATACCTGAATGCCAGAGGTCCCTACCTTGGGATCTCTCCCTCTGCGCTGGTAGGATATCAGGGGCAAATGCAGGATTTGTAGAGTGGACGTGAAGAGCATGCATGGGGGTGTGGCTACAATATTAGACAGCGCTTGGCTGCTCTCCAACTCTTCCTATCACTATAATGTACATGGGCAATGCTGCGTGCACTACTGTTAGGTGCACACAGCTCTCCCTGTTCAAGCAGAGCCATGTGAGGCAGGGGCAGGGTCCAACCACCTCAATTATACAGTGCTCCTGGGTTGGAGGGAGTTTTCCAGGCACTAAGAAACCCTCCCCCCCTCGGTTTGTCTATGGGTGTATGTTTTTATCAGGCTCTCCCCACCCAATACACGAGTAGGGCGCAATTGAGCTCTATGTTGGCACTGCCTCCTATTCTTAGTCTTGCACCTGCCGATGACGTTCGAGGTCACCACCCTCTGCCATGTACCGTTGCAGCATTGCGCCGTGGCTGGTGCCAAAATTACGCAATTCACTGCGCCCGCCCCCCTTGTTCAGCTGCAGTTCACCTCCCCTCCGGGATCTCCCAATGCACATCTGATGTTGATCGCTATCAGCAGTCTCTCTAGGTCCATATATGCCGCACTTTCAGTCAATAAAGTCTTAAATAATTGAAAAGGCCTCATGGGGACCATAACACCGATACACTTGCTGCCTGCTAAGTTCTATGGTACTAAATAGGGAAAGGCGGGGAGACACAACTATATTTTCACACTCATCTGTCATATAGAAATAGAGGGCAGTATATAAGTTATTAGAAACTTTAAGATATGTTTTTTTTTTCTAATAAAATCGGCATGCATCACCAGTGCCAACATGCTGGAAAGACACAATATGCTGGATGGATACCAATATTATAACCGGAGTTATATGAAAATTAGCTCCGTCCTGTTGACATTTGTCACACTGTGTCCTGAATACACCAGCGAGGACAGCAGTGGTAGATTCAGGAGATAGCAGAGTAGACTTTTGTCAAAGTCGTATAATTGGATGAACGAAAGTATATTGGTTAATATTGTTTTACCATGTGATTGCGATCAGTACGCCACGTAACATGTGGCATGGCGCGATCCCGCGGTAAAATACGCACGCATACACGCGCACTCTAACATTTAGTTATTTATATATTCCATATTATAATGGTTCCATTCCCCAGTGATTTATGAGCAGATGGTATTTAGTTATAGTTATATATATATTTTAAGGTTATATGTATACTTTAGTGATATTTAATGTTCAGGTTACAGGAAACATGTCATGTTTAGTATCATTTTAATCCCCTATTCATCAGCATTTGTCCGGTTCATTCGCCGAAGAGATCGCACATTGCATACTCTAGTTAACGATGTTAGGGAATAAATGTTTAAACTGTTACTGACTGTGTATTGTGAATAGACTAGCTTAAACTGGTTTCTGGGCGGGAGAATCATCTGGAATGTTGACCCTCACCCTTGGAGGGGGTTGTTTGAACTAGCCTATGACCTGTTTACACTGGACCCACCTGAAGCCTGGACCTATAGAAGCAAGCCACGTCATCTGCATTGTTTTCTCTGTATGTAACACTGAGTGTATATAATACTGTTTTGCTGGTACTGGTTTCAGTCATTCTCTGACCACAATATTCTGGGGTGAAGTACTGTAACCTGGTACCAGCAGAGTGCAGCGAAGGGCGCGGCGGTATGTATGTATATATTTGGTATCGGCTGCACTGTATTATAATTATGTATTGAACTGCTAAATTTTGCATCTGCTAAATACATTATTTTGTGCTTTGGAAACAAAAATCGCTTACACAATGCTTATTGGAAAACGATAGAATTACTTTAATACTATGTACAGCCCGCAGTGCTTGTGTATTGTATAAGAGACCATAGCTGAGTAACTTAATGTGTAGCGAGTGCCTGTTGTTATTAGATAACATTCAGGGGTAGAGCAAAGAAACCACCTCACAGTGTACATTATAAATTATTCTTCGTCCATTCTGTAAATTGATGCACTTGGGTGCTATCTAAGTGGGTGGGGTACGGTATAATGAAGCTGATGAAATCGACAACGCTTACCCCGACATGTGTACACCGAAACGCTGTTGGCAACGAGGATCCAGGACAACTGGTGTTGGACACGACTTGAACCAATGGCGATGAATCAATTAACCGGCTTGACTTGATGACGTCACTCAGATCCGTGACGCTGTTCTCGCTGCTGTTAAGCAGGTAATTTAAGTATGTGGCCATATACAATGTACTTTAGAAAGTGTTCTACATTGTATATGGCCACATACTTAAATTACCTGCTTAACAGCAGCGATAAAAGCGTCGCGGATCTGAGTGACGTCATCAAGTCAAGCCGGTTAATTGATTCATCGCCATTGGTTCAAGTCGCGTTCAACACCAGTCGTCCTCGATCCTCTTCGGCAAGCAGCACTTTGGTGTACACATGTCGGGGTAAGTGGTGTCGATTTTACCAGCTTCATTATACTGTACACAACCCCTCACTTCTGGGGCCCAGCCACTGCACCACTGGCAAAGATGGTAGCTCCACACTGACATCGTTCGCTATGTGAATAAGCAACACTGTGCAACTCAGCCAAACCTATTACATAAAACAATCTGACTACAAAAGCAGTGTCTGTTGCCGGCTAAAGGGGGCAAGTTTTTCTCTTTGCTCTGTTCCGAATTCAAGCATTTCAAACGTCCCCTCTAGAAATCTTGCAAAGGGAAACAGAAAAGTTATTAGCATAAAATAATGTGGAAATCATCTTATCACAGGAATACGATTGTTGAATACAGCAAGTAATATACAATTCCTTACTCAAAACTAAAAAAAGCACTTTTTTTTTAAAATGCATTGTAGTGGTATTTTTCCTTTATTTTTTATTATCCACAGGTTTAATGGATTTTGCATGAATCTAGAATGATATAAAAAGTAATGTTTAGTATTCGTATCTCTTGGAAATTCTAATTCAGGGTATAGTTCACATTGTTTTAGTACGGTCGATTATTTAAATCTTGTAAACTGCATGATTTCCCCTTTTTTAAATGGTGGGGAGAGATTTGGATGTTTGTTGAGCATGACTGTAAGTGTTAAGGATTTTATATAGGCCTCAGCCCCAGAGAGAAACATTTTGACAAGGATTTATGTGAGTAGCAGCTGTGTATGCAATATAGTACAGTAAATATGCTCAAAAACCAATGTGGCTTACTGCCTGGAGCCTTAGGGGACCCCAGCGAGTATTTTGCAGAGCTAGGTCTTTTAAATAAGACATGGAGAGGAAAAAATCCTCAGTTCTTCTGTTCATTATTGTGCTATCAGTTGTAAGCTATATGCTTATGCATGTATTTTGCTGAATTTCATTTTATAAGATGGACTGAGAAATAAGATGAACATGTCTGAAATTAGTCAGATTATCTGCAATTTTTATAATACAGCTAGACTGAAGGAAATCGCTGTTGAATAGGGTAATGCTATACTGTATCGCCCTGAATAACAGAATAGCTCCGCTAGCCCAGTTAATTATTCAGCGGTTGCTGACTGCACACTGCCAAATCTCTGTGAAAGACCATTCCTTATTCCAAGTCAGTGACTTGGTTTAGTAAACTGGGCCACATACTGACTGATGGTCGCCCATTCGTGCCTAATCAATGCTTGGAGTTTGTCACAATTTGTGGGTTTTTGTTTGTCCACCCGCCTCTTGAGGATTGACTACAAGTTGTCAATCGGATTAAGGTTTGGGGAGTTTCCTGGCCATGGATCCAAAATTTCGATGTTTTGATCCCTGAGCCACTTAGTTATCACTTTTGCCTTATGGGAAGGTGCTCCATCATGCTGGAAAAGGCATTGTTCATCACCAAACTGTTCTTGGATGGTTGGGAGAAGTTGCTCTTGGAGGATGTTTTGGTACCATTCTTTATTCATGGCTGTGTTCTTAGGCAAAATTGTGAGTGAGCCCCACTCTCTTGACTGAGATGCAACCCCACACATGAATGATCTCAGGATGCTTTACTGTTGGCATGACACGGGACTGATGATAGCGCTCACCTTTCCTTCTCTAGACAAGCATTTTTCCAAATGCCCCAAACAACCTGAAAGGGGATTCATCAGAGAAAATGACTTTACCCCAGTCCTCAGCAGTCCAATCCCTGTACCTTTTGTAGAATATCAGTCTGTCCCTGATGTTTTTCCTGGAGAGAAGTGGCTTTTTTGCTGGCCTTCTTGACACCAGGCAGCCCTCTAAAAGTCTTCACCTCACTGTGCGTGCAGATGCACTTACACCTGTCTGCTGCCATTCCTGAGCAAGCTCTACAGTATTGGTGCCCCGATCCCGCAGCTGAATCAACTATAGGACACGGTCCTGGCGCTTGCTGGACGTTCTTGGGTGCCCTGAAGCCTTCTTCACAATTATTGAACCTCACTCCTTGAAGTTCTTGATGATCCAATAAATGGTTGATTTAGATGCAATCTTACTAGCAGCCATATCCTTGCCTGTGAAGCCCTTTTTGTGCAAAGCAATGATGACTGCACGTGTTTCATTGCAGGTAACCATGGTTACCAGAGGAAGAACAATGATTTCAAGCACCACCCTCCTTTTAAAGCTTCCAGTCTGCTATTCTAACTCAATCAGAATGACAGAGTGATCTCTAGCCTTGTCCTCGTCAACACCTGTGTTAACGAGAGAAGCACTGACCTGATGTCAGCTGGTCCTTTTGTGGCAGGGCTGAAATGCAGTGGAAATGTTGTTTTTGGGATAAAGTTCATTGTCATGGCAAAGAGGGACTTTGAAATTAATTGCAATTCATCTGATCACTCTTCATGACATTCTGGAGTATATGCAAATTGCCATCATATCAGCTATCAAAATGACATAGTGCCCCGTGAATCATGTCATTGAGTCTCCCACCCTGACAATTTCGCTAGGAAGAGGGCAGTATGCGAGAGAATTGCCCGCTCTCCCGGGACCTACCCGGAATTCAGGAGTCTCCCAGACATTCCGTTACAGTGGGCAAGTATGGTTAAATCATAACAACTTCCTATTCGAGAAAACAAACACTTTAAAAGAGAAACAAACTAGTAAATACCATCACATTTATCGCTTTCCAATATATTCACTTTTTCTGGTATATTTGCATGTAAGCATCTTTCTATTGGTCGAGACTAGAGCCAATCTATAGACAATCTAAAGCATTAGAACTTTCATAATAGAAAATTTAATAAACTCGGTTATCCACGGCAATATATATGATGGTCGTTTATTTTCTTTGGTGTGAAATGCTGATCATTTCATTTGCTGAGTAAAGTATATTGGACATTATATGTGCCAAAAGTAATATGTTGATCATTTAAAGTTTCATCATTATCATCATCATCATCGTCAATTTATATAGCACCAGCAGATTCCATAGCTATAAAGACTTAAGACATATTGTATAACAATGGGATTCTTCTCTTTCAAGTGACATGCCCAAAGTGGAGATGTTCTAGGTACAAAAAACATACAAAATTAATGACTTTAACTCCATTTTTTAACATTGTCTCATGATATATATCTAATCTAAATACTATATTAAGCAATGACTGTATAAAAATATTCTTATTTCATGACTTTATGTAGTTTCTATGAAGGTTAATAAGTTTGTCGCAGAAGCCATCATTTCTTCCCCCATAATCCTGTTATCTCCTCCCAGAGCTTTCCTGACAATCTTTTTGAGGTGTGTTAATAATTTTGCATTATAATAATTTGGGGGCATGACCTGGTCATAAGGGATATGTGTGACATGATTGGTTGAGCAGCATGACATCACTGTGGGTGTGGTTAGTTCCTCAGGCGGAAAGAGGGAGGAAGCAACAATCTTCTGAGTTTGCTCATAGTCAAACTTTAGACTTAGGCTGGGTAACGATTTTACCAACAACTGAAAAAACAAAAAAGTCCAAATCAGCATGCTAATTCACGTGTACACACTATACATGTTTTAAAAGATTTACCTTTAGATATGTGCTCTTCATCTTGCCTGTATCAGCCATCGTCGCTTTATATTTCCCCAGCAAAGTTGCCGATTTCCGGCGACTTGCAGAAATCTGAGCTTTATACATTTACCCCCATGACTCTGTAAACTCTATGCAGATCCTGATCATGAGTGCATACACACTGCAGGATTGGAAGGATGTAATTCCATCGTTAAACAATATCAATATTTTTAGTCCGGTTTAAAAATCAAATGAAACAGTACGATCAGCTTTGGAACGATAATCGTTCATTTCAGTGTACACACTAATGCAATATCTGACCAAACAGTCGTTTATCAGTTGATTGGCCTGATAATCATTTGAATAGCATGTAGTGTGTACTCAGCTTTAGTATTTATGTTATTCCAATCCTTAATCTAAGACTAAGGTGCTGATTTAGCAAATGGGCAAAAAAACACACTGTCGTGTTGGTGAAAACACTGCTCTCGACGGTGATAACCCAAGTTGACGGTAAGATGGGCTTGAGGAAGCCTATTTAAAAAGTTTCGTGGTGGTAAATAAATTAAATCTATTTTTTAAACTGTATACTTTTTTTTTTACCACATTGGTGGAACTGAAGCCAAATTTGGGCCAGTATTGACAAGACAGCCAGTTATCGCTTAGATGCCCTGGCAGTATTTTTTTGGCAAATTGTGACGATAAGTGGTATTTTATTGCCGCAATAAGTGCTGATAAAAAATCCCATTTATCTCTGGATTAAGGAGCCTAATTATTATCCCACACTAAATCCATCCTAACAGACCTCTGATCTTCCCTTCCGGAGTTCTAGAGATATAAGAAACCTTCACATGACAAAATTTGTATCACGGTGAGTAACTTAGTAGTAAGAGGTGGGTAAATCCAGTGTCGGCACTTGAACTTCCAGCCCCCCCCCCCTAAACGGAGTTGGCACATGTGCTGTGAACCCCCGACCACGCACTAGTTCTGATACCTACTCCGTGTTTACAGCAGGGGCTCAGAACATAAGGGGACATATTGCCCAGGCCGAAACAATATATTTTTTCGGCACAGGTGGGCAGACAGGGTACCCCATTAAGCTCAGAGCCCCCCTGCCATGCTTATCGGGGTTACCGTGTACCACCGGCCCTGGGAAAATCAAGCAAAGCCACTCCAATGTGTATGAGGACATGTCTCATACGACACAGGAAACAGAGTCTGTCCGTAGATTTCGGTACTGTCAATGTCCCAGCCATCAAAAATGTACCCACTTAGAAGAGCACTTGTACTAAAGCCAAAATTATCTCCAGATGTGCCTTGGTAACGTCTCCCGAGGAATAGAAATAAACAGCCTCGGTCTAGAGTTTTTTAAACGATAGCATATTCCTCCTTGAGGTAGCAGTTCAACTTAAGACACCGCATTCTTCAAATTAATAATTGCTGTGCTAGATGCAAGCAACTTTGATTATTCAAATTGGAACTGTTATATTAGAGTTAATTTAGCTATTAGAATTCACCATACATCTATTTGCAATAAAAGAAAAGCTAGGCAAATAACTCTGATATTCTTGAAAATAATGTCATGCATTCTTAATTTCTAGTTCGGCTAACAGGAAGAAATAAAAGGAGCATTGTGCAAATACGAATTTCCAAATCTTACTGTTGAATATTAATGTTGCACTTCAAAGTTAACATTTTAATATGTTTACTTTTCCGTGCACGTCCGAGGAATTATCTAAATTGGATATTGGAACTGAACACTTCATTCTGGTGAGAGAGTCTTAGAGCAAACTCAGGATAAGTAAATTCTTTTTTTAGGATGTGTAAAAAAAAAAAAAGCTATTTTGTATCATTATGAAATGGGCTCTGGTTTGTGTAGAGTCATTATCCAAATAACATCCAAATAACTCTTATGACAACTATTGCTAAATCTCATGAGACTATGAGAGCTATAATGCAATTAGAGCATCTATTAAAAATTAACAAAGGTTGCGTTTGTCTAACGAAATACAAATAACTCCGACACTATATCTGGCAGAAAAGGAGCTGTTCACAGACGAAAAAAATCTATATAGGATAATTTAAATGATATTTAGCATGTGTACTAGAAGTACTTAAAGGGCACCAGTGATCAGGACAATGTAGCTGTCAAAGGATAAGGCAGAAGAGATTACCTGCTGGTGTTGGCACTACTCAAGAGGGAGGTGCGGAGTCTAACGTGCCTCCGATCTTCACCGTGGTCCTCCTCAAGGGAGTATGGGTTTCGCTTTGGGTAATGCGCAGGTTGAGGTCCTCCAACTGAGCCACCAGCGAGATAACAGAGGGTAGAGGATAGTCAGACAGGCCAGGGCGGTATTAAGTGGACAGCAGAGGTACACTGGGGAGATCCAGAAGAGTGGTCGGGCAACAAGGTCAGACACCGGAGATCAGATAGAGCCTAATAGGGAGCATCCAGGAGTATGGTCAGAAAGTAGCCAAAGTCATATACTGGAGACCAGAAGTCATAAGAAGCAATAGTAGCACTGGAGCTGGGGGACCCAATACTCTGGCGCTGCATGGTGCCAGAGGCAGCATTATTTAGAGGAGGTGGTCCAATAAATGGCGCGGGCGGCGCAGTGTCATCAGACACCGAAGGAGCTTACAATAGAATCCCGATGTCTAGCAACAGGACGTGCATGCGCTATAGAGCTGGTGCAAGGGCTGGAAGCGATGTGTCGGGTTGTTAAGCAACCAGACGTGGTGGAGCGTGCAGAAGGCGGCCGTCCCGGCATGGAAGATGGACAGAGCCTGATAGCAGCCGATTAATTCACTAGAATCTAAGCACATTATTGAGACATTTCATGCAAAGTCCCCCACTGAACCCCTCTCCCTTCTCAAAAGAGCAGAGCGGAGACCTATTCTGAGTGGTACTTGAACATTGGGTGCATGTGCAGATTAAGGGCAGAGTGGGGGTCCTTGGGAGGTGAAAATGACATCACCAGACCCCTACCCAAATGTGGCTATGGGGCTCAGGGATGCACTGTTCTGCCCCGTTGGTGATAGGTGAATTTTACTAAATAACGTCTTTCTCATACAAACTAGCATAGCTATAACATTAACATTATTAAACCTGAATTGCAGTGGTGCAATATTCTGCTGATCTCTACATTAGTGAATAAACTAATAATCTGTAAATAAACAGTAAAACTAAAAGTATACATTCTACCACCCTGAAAGACACTATGAGAGAAAGCAAAACAACATAGATTATCTAGCTATCTATCTATCTATCTATCTATCTATCTATCTATCTATCTCATATCTATCTATCTATCTATCTAATATCTATCTATCTATCTCAAATCTATCTATCTAATATCTATCTATCTATCTATCGATCTATCTCATATCTATCTATCTATCTCATATCTATCTATCTATCTATCTATCTATCTATCTCATATCTATTTATCCCATATCTATCTATCTATCTCATCATATCTATCTATCTCATATCTATCTATCTCATATCTATCTCTCTATCTATCTATCTATCTATATATATATATATATATATATATCTATCTATCTCATATCTATCTATTAATCTATCTATCTCAAATCTATCTATCTATCTATCTATCTATCTCATATCTAACTATCTATTAATCTATCTATCTACCTATCTCATATCTTTTTATCTCCTATCTATCTATCTATCTATCTATCTATCTATCTATCTATCTACCTCATATTTATCTATCTATCTATCTATCTATCTCATATCTATTAATCTATCTATATCATATCTATCTATCTATCTATCTATCTATCTCATATCTATCAATCTATCTAGTTATCTCCTATCTATCTATCTATCTATTTATCTAATATCTATCTATCTATCTATCTCATATCTATCTATTAATATATCTATATCATATCTCTCTATCTATCTTTCTATTTCTCTCATATCTTCTTTCTACATATCTATCTATCTCATATCTATCAATCTATCTGTCTATATATCTATCTATATATTTACTATCTATCTCATATCTATCTATTTATATATCTCATATGTATCTATCTATCTATCTATCTATCTATCTATCTATCTATTTATCTCCTATCTATCTATCTATCTATCTATCTATCTATCTCATATCTATCTATCTATTAATCTATCTATCTACCTATTTCATATATTTTTATCTCCTATCTATTTATCTATCTATCTATCTATCTATCTATCTACCTCATATTTATCTATCTATCTATCTATTAATCTATCTATATCATATCTATCTATCTATCTATCTATCTATCTACCTATCTATCTATTAATCTATCTATATCATATCTATCTATCTATCTTTCTATTTCTCTCATATCTTCTTTCTACATATCTATCTATCTCATATCTATCAATCTATCTGTCTATATATCTATCTATATATTTACTATCTATCTCATATCTATCTCATATATATCTATTTATATATCTCATATGTATCTATCTATCTATCTATCTATCTATCTATCAATCTATTTATCTCATAACTATCTATCTATCTATGTATCTCATATCTATCTATTAATCTATCTATATCATATCTATCTATCTATCTTTCTATTTCTTTCATATCTTCTTTCTACATAGCTATCTATCTCATATCTATCAATCTATCTGTCTATATATCTATCTATATATTTACTATCTATCTCATATCTATCTATTTATTTATATATCTCATATGTATCTATCTATCTATCTATCTATCTATCTCCTATCTATCTATCTATCTATCTATCTATCTATTTCGCTCATATTTTTCTTTCTACATCTCTATCTATCTCATACCTATCAATCTATCTGTTTATCTATCTATCTATCTATCTATCTATCTATCTATCTATATCATATCAATCAATCTAACTATCTATTTATCTCATATCAACAAATTTATCTATCTATCTCTACTCTATCGTTCTATTTATCTCATATCTGTCTATCTATCTATCTATATTTTTCCTATCTATCTATCTATCTATCTATTTTATATCTATCTCATATCTATCTATCTATCTATCTATCAATCTATCTATTTTATATCTATCTAATTTCTATCTATCTATCTATCTATCTATCTATCTCATATCTATCTCATATCTATCTATTTATTTATCTCATATCTATCAATGTATCTATCTATTTATCTCCTATCTAACTATCTATCTATCTATCTATTTCTCTCATATCTTTCTTTCTACATCTCTATCTATCTCATACCTATCAATCTATCTTTTTATCTATCTATCTATCTATCTATCTATATCATATCAATCAATCTATCTATTTATCTCATATCTATCTATTTATTTATCTCATATCTATCAATCTATCTATCTATTTATCTCCTATCTATCTATCTATCTATCTATCTATCTATCTATCTCATATCTATCTCCGATCTATCTATCTATCTATCTATCTATCTATCAATCTATCTATCTATTTATCTCATATCAATAAATTTATCTATCTATCTATCTATCTATCTATCTATCTCACCTCTATCGTTCTATTTATCTCATATCTGTCTATCAATCTATCTATCTCATATCTATCTCAGATCTATCTCTCTATCTATCTCATATCTATCTATCTCATATCTATCTTACTATCTATCTATCTATATATATCTATCTATCTCATATCTATCTATTAATCTATTTATCTATCTATCTATCTCATATCTATCTATCTATCTATCTCATATCTATCTATCTATTAATCTATCTATCTCATATCGTTCTATCTATCTATCTATCTATCTCATATCTATCTATTAATCTATCTATCTATATATCTATCTTCTATCTATCTATCTATCTCATATCTATCTATTAATCTATCTATATCATATCTATCTATCTATCTATCTATCTCATATCTATCTCATACCTTTCTATTTATATATCTCATATGTATCTATCTATCTATTTATCTCCTATCTATCTATCTATCTATCTATCTATCTATCTATCTATTTCGCTCATATTTTTCTTTCTACATCTCTATCTATCTCATACCTATCAATCTATCTGTCTATCTATCTATCTATCTATCTATCTATATCATATCAATCAATCCATCTATCTATCTATTTATCTCATATCAATAAATGTATCTATCTATCTATCTCTACTCTATCATTCTATTTATCTCATATCTGTCTATCTATCTATATTTTTCCTATCTATCTATCCATCTATCTATCTATTTTATATCTATCTATCTATCTATTTATCTTATATCTATCTCCGATCTATCTATCTATCTATCTATCTATCTATCTATCTATCTAATATCTATCTCATATCTATCTATTTATTTATCTCATATCTATCAATCTATCTATCTATTTATCTCCTATCTATCTATCTATCTATCTATTTCTCTCATATCTTTCTTTCTACATCTCTATCTATCTCATACCTATCAATCTATCTTTCTATCTATCTATCTATCTATCTATCTATATCATTTCAATCAATCTATCTATTTATCTCATATCTATCTCATATCTATCTATTTATTTATCTCATATCTATCAATCTATCTATCTATTTATCTCCTATCTATCTATCTATCTATCTATCTATCTATATATCTCATATCTATCTCCGATCTATCTATCTATCTAATCAATCTATCTATCTATTTATCTCATATCAATAAATTTATCTATCTATCTATCTATCTATCTATCTATCTATCTATCTATCTCACCTCTATCGTTCTATTTATCTCATATCTGTCTATCTATCTATCTATCTATCTATCTATCTCATATCTATCTCCGATCTATCTATCTATCTATCTATCTCACCTCTATCGTTCTATTTATCTCATATCTGTCTATCTATCTATCTATCTATCTATCTATCTATCTGATCTCCTAGTGCTTATCCCTTAGCAGACAGAAATGGTATCACACATACTGTAAGAATTCATAAACTTGCAGAAAGGAAATCTGTGCCTCCTGTTCAGGATATTTGAAAACATCCTATTGGTCAGAAGTGGTTCAAGAACGTTGTGAGATACTGTAGATATTTTCACTATAGAATATGCATATTCATTATTTTAAACTTTCACTTTTTGCTTTGCTATAATATGTATTGTGAGAATAATTACTTCTATTATTATGATAATTAATACAAATTAATAGCAATAATTTAAACTAACAAACATTCTAAATGGTCTAACACAATTATAGCAAACCATTTTGCGTTATCAAATTAATTGTCCTCAGACTTCAGAATTCATTCTCTCTTTGTTCCACCAGTACAATGAATAATGTTATTGTAATAATGTTTTGTAATAAATTATAGGTCAATTATGTATTTTGTGTTACATTTCTGATGTCTTTATTGTTGAGCTGTGTAAATGAATGCCCTTTAAGATAATTTTGCTAGGTTAAGCAATTACCAGTGAATGCTTTCATTTGCTTCACATTTTCTCTTGTTGAAATAATTGTACCGCATAATGAATCAGATTGTCTACCTTAAGTTTATTCAGAAATGTTCTAATAAGTGTAGTTTTTGTTAGGTGATGGGGTCAAAGCCTCACCCATAAACTATCACAGATTGCAGAACTGAAATGAGGTTTTGCGCCTTTGAACTCATCCGATCAGGAAACGCGGGGTTATTGCAGCCAGTGAATGGGATCTAGTCACTCGGCTCCTCTACTGTGCATGTGAAGCTCTCTAACAGTACGACAAAGCACAGAGGGGCAGCGGCAATGTGCACATTGTGGGGGTCCCAGGGTCGGACACTGAAGGGGCCGTGTAGAGTCAATATGAGTCCGATATCTAAGCACAAAAAACGCATTTTACAACTGCATATGTGTAGCAGAGAAACAGAGCAGACTGAAATGTTTCTCCCTTTATACACCTCTCTATGCTTAGAGAGGTACAGGGGAGAGGTAGTGGGCGGGCGGGTGTAGGCATAGTGCAGAAAGGGGTGCATTAGCGCTCCTTATGTACTATGCTAAGAGGATGGTTGGCAAAGTTAAGCCTTCATGATGTATAAGATCCCCACTGTGTTAGGGCCCACAACCACCAAGATGAGCTTTTAGAACACTTAGAGTGGAGATCTTCACCTTTAGCAGCCGCCTTTCCCGTAGAGCTTTATGTGCTCACAGGTCCTCAGATGACCCCAGGTATTAAGCGCAGAGTAGTAAAAGCTCATCAAAGATGGCCGTAGCGCAGATGGAACGGGAGACGCTAGCCCGGACTGGAGCGGGTGGTCAGTGGCAGGCTGAGGTCAGGGGTCCGAAGCAAACAGGCAAATCAATATCCAAGCAAGGGTCAGGGTCACAGGAAAAACAGCGAAGTCCAGAATAAAAGCCAAAAGGTCAGGGCAACAGGCAAACAGGCAAGGGCCGAAGTACAGGCATGGGTCACAACAGAAGATCAAGCAGACAGAAATCAAACAGCAGGTCAGCACAACACAGGACTGGAAACGCTATAACCGGCAGGGAGGCTAAGCCCTAAATACAGAAGGTAGCCAATCAGGGCCCAGTCCTATAACTATCCCTAGACACTGCCTAACAAATTAATACAATATTAATTAGCGCGCAGGCTGTTACCCAATCTGCGCATGCGCCCAGCTGTCAGCGTTGCTGGGACGCGGCGCTGTTTTAGAAAGCGTCCCGACTGTCGTCACGGAGACGGTCAGGATGACGGAAAGTGAAAGTGACGCCCCAGCTGTTGCCATGACAGCCGGGACACTGATGATGATTGCATGCATTTTACACACTATCCTCACATATCTTACTCGAAATACAAAGTAAAGTATGAGATTCAAATCTACATGACCCTCTGAATGAGTGTTATTATTTATATCTCTCTCTATTGGTAATGTTATCTCACACTAGGGAATATAATTGTGTTCATTTCTTCTATTATTGAAAACGTCAAAAAAAATATTGAATCACCCCTATGGTAAAATTTACTAAATTTCACAAAATTTCCTCTACTGCCCATATCTATTCCAACCCCCTGGTAGACACAAATGAAGGACAACCCTATAAAAGTGTCAAGTTACAGAGGTCTTGTCTGTCTCTGTGTTGGGGTTCATGACGCTCTTTCTAGGAAAATCAAAGTATCGTCACGCAGCACCAGCCAATCATGTTTGTGGGCTTTTTTATTACATTTGTTACATAGGTCAAAAAAATTAGCTTTTTTATTTTTACATCCAGATAGTGCGACGTGTTTTCCAATCTAAGTATATAGACCATTCTCGCCTACTTTTAGTTGGGACCCTGCGGGAGATGCCGGATAGGGAGAGTGGTGGGTAAGAGGGGGCGGGGCATGGTAATTCGCGTAATTTTGGCCAAAATGCGTCATTGAGGCACCCATCTTCCATTCACTAGGAAGCGAGTAGGATGCAGAAGAATTGTCTGCTCTCTCGGGAGTCCGGAAGACCTAGCCGGAATTCAGGAGTTGTCAGAATATTCCGGGAGAGTTGACAAGTATGATATAGACAAGATCTGTTCTCCAGGATCTTAGAAAGGAAAAGACCTCTTGTGAGGAGGAAAAGGCTGTGCGCTCTTATGCAAATCAGCGAACACCCATTGAAGTGCGCCCTCTTCACCATTTTATCTCATTTAAATAATCATTTTCAGCAAAATGTGTACACTTCTGCAACTATTGCTCCCCAGCAGAAGCTGCCATCGTAGCCACACGAACCATGCGCTTCCTTGTTAAACTAAGCACGCTTGCACAAAAGCAGAAAGACATTGCAAAAGAGCACTTGTACTGTGGTTTTGCCTTTTTGTAGTCTGTACATAACCTTTATTGTGTTTAAATACAATAGTGAATACTAATGCACTGTCATTCATGTGTCTGGCAAAACTTACAAGTTACAACCTTTAGCTAACCACAAGATGTCTCTCTTCAATAAAATACAATCTCATATTCATTCAGCTTGAAGTAATTCAGTAGATCGACGCTCGCATTTTCCATCTGAACAAAATTAGTTTAATTCCATAGATGGGTATTATTACTCATGTTGCGATGAAAGGGTAAGTATTTTTATAAAGAAAGTTCCCGTACTTTAGTATGAGTCAGCACTAGATGTATAGGCAAATATTGATCATTTAATCCCTGCTCCGTAACTAATGAGTTACCTTTCTTACAGGATCAAAACACTTGATTAAGACGTCTTTAATTGTACCAATGATTAGTGTGTGTGTAAGAATACAAGAACACATTACATGGAATTAAGGGGAAATAGCTCTATGGTAACCAGAGAGCAGTTTTTCATCCTATCCCAGGACAACAAAAATAAACAACTCTGTTTGCTCATATAAAGACGGTGGCACAGTGGTTAGCATTGCTGCCTCCCAGAGCTGAAAAAATAGATTGATTCCAACCAGGGCCCGATCCATGTAGAGGTTGTGGGCTTGATTCATTAAGAAACACAAATGCCGATATCTGCCGTATTTTGCGTAAAATCGCTCTGCGCATGCACAGAAACCAACCATACGCCAGAGAGCGCAGCAACATCCAATTAATGTTCCATACTACAGCCTATAATTTCATGGGCAGAACGTCGAGGGGACTGGGAGTATGCGCATAGTCAATGTACTGCAAGAGCGCAAGATCGAATGCAATCAGCAATGTCCGATTCAAGCTCTGGCTATCTCGAAGGTATGTGATTTTCTGTCGTATCACTTGTACCAGCTATAGGTCGGGTGTAAGTGCCAGTTACTAGTGATGTTGCGCATGCATGCTAGAGCATGTGTTTGCAATCAAGAACAACTCTAAACATGTCTTTTGTGTACAGCAGACATTTATAACATCATGATAAATGTATTTGAAGAAAAAAATGGAAACAAATATATATTTTTTTAATGTTTTGTCATTAATGACTATATTATTCATAGGTAACATTAAATTAATTTTTTTCTGTGCGGTATTTTGGAACTTTATATTCCACATATGTATTGGACGTATCCTGCGGTGTGTGGTCTGTTACAGCAGAGAGACCTAGATCCTAATTCAACAAGAGACGGTTCTTCACATCCGTGTCTAGTTATATATGGATGTGTGTATGTCCGATATGCATGTGTTTTAAGGATAACACTATGGGCAGTGGCGGGCTGGCCCGGGGGGCAGGGGGGCCGCTGGGTTAGACGCCTATTAGGGCCGGGGGGTAGGCCGGCCGGCCGCCCCCCCGGATGCAATAAACAGTTTCTCCCCCCGCTGCCGCATCCGATGTCATCAGATGTGGCCGCGTCAGCGCACAGGCGGCCGCATCACATGACAGGGGATGGGGCCGCGTCATCAATGACGTGGCGCCATCCCCTGTAATATGATGCGGCCGCCTGTGTGCCCCCCGGCCATCCCTCTCCCAGCCCGCGCCTGACTATGGGCTAGATTTACTAAGCTGCGGGTTTGAAAATGTGGGGATGTTGCCTATAGCAACCAATCAGATTCTAGCTGTCAGTTAGTAGAAGGTACTAAATAAATGAAAGCTAGAATCTGATTGGTTGCTAAAGGCAACATCCCCACTTTTTCAAACCCGCAGCTTAGTAAATCTAGCCCTATGGGTTTGATTCATTAAGGAAAGTAAGGCAAAAAATGAGAAAGTTTTGTCCTGGACAAAATCATGTTACAATGCAAGGGGTGCAAATTAGTTTATTATTTTGTACATTAGATAAACACTGTCTGTTTGTTCATGTAGCACACAAATACTTGATAGCTTTATTTGTACACCGAAATGTAAAGTTGATCTAGGACATGCAATACCCCAACTATAAATCTGCCAGCACATTTTAAATTTATCTCCAATGCAACATGGTTTTGCCAAGGTGCAAAGTTACTCATTTTTTTTGCTTTACTTTGCTTAATGAATCAGGCCCAGAATCTCTAAGCACAAGCCTGATACTATGGTGAATATAAAGAGTTACCCATTCTTTTTCAGTTCATTCAAGCTAAACATTTGACTTTTAAATTGAAAAGTTAAATTATTGAACATATTAATGGAGGTGCTGTTTGCATAAAATGACTGAAGCAGAGGGAGACTTATTGGATTAAAACATTAGAAACCCTCATCCCAGAAGGCATGAATTAAAATTAAGATTTATAATATAATGATATAATAGATTTGATGTATTTTTTGTATATTTATTTTATTACATTTTTTGTAACAAGTTACAATTTTTTTTATGTTTGTTTGTTAGAGAAATCAAGCCAATCTGCATGCTTATTTGCATCCAGCAATATTATTATTATCCAATATTTATAGGGCGCCACAAGATTTCCCCAGCGCCTTACAGATTACAAACAGTAAACCATACATATATGTATACGTATAACAACACAGAACAATAAACGAGTAATACCAAAACACCAAGAGCTCCAAGCATAGGTAGTATAGTGAAGTCGGGGCAGAAGATTAGGTAGAGAGACAGGAGGGAAGAGGACCCTGCTCATAAGAGCTTACATTCCAAGGGGTGGGCAAACAGACAGCAGGCACAAGAGGGGGGTCAGTGAAGGGGGTCTATAGCAAGAGGGATGGGGAAAGAGAGAGGTGAGGAACTCAAGCAAGGAGGCAGCATGGTGGCTTGGTTGTTAGCACTTCTGCCTTACAGCACTGGGGTCATGAGTTCAATTCCCGACCACGGCCTTATCTGTGTGGAGTTTGTATGTTCTCCCTTTGTTTGCATGGGTGTGCTCCGGTTTCCTCCTACACTCCAAAAATATACTGGTAGGTTAATTGGCTGCTAGCAAATTAACCCTTTTCTGTCTGTGTGTGCGTTTGTATGTTAGGGAATTTAGACTGTAAGCCCCAATGGGGCAGGGACTGATGTGAGTGAGTTCTCTGTACAGCGCTGCGAAATTAGTGGCGCTATATAAATGGATGGTAATAATAATAATAATAATGGTTAAGTTTATGGATGGTAGGCTTTGAGGAACAGGTGAGTTTTAAGTGTCCTTTTGAAGGTGCACAGACTAGGGGAGAGTCGAATAGAATGAGGGAGGTAATTCCAGTGGAGGGGGACAGCCCGGAAGAAATTTTGGATTTGTGAGTGAGAAGAGTGGAAGAGACCGATGAAGTGAAGACTGTGATGTATTGTACTTTATCTTCAGTTACAACGTGTTTTGTTCTTACATTTCTCCAGTATAATTTCAGTGGATCTTCTGTTTGATTTAAATCTGATCTAATTCGCAGGCCTCAATTATCAATGTGATTATCTTTGGTCATTGAATTGTATATTATAATTTTGAATTATTCATTTATTTTGTGAATTATATCTGCGATGACACAAATGTTTGGTGCTTTATTCTGCTTAGGAATTCATATGTTCATTTGCTGTGAAACATTTGGGCCAAGGGTTTCCATTGCCTCTGATCCCATTCAAGAGTGAGTGCTGCATTTTGATTTGCATGGTGAGCTTAGGATCCATGACAGTGGTACAGTTTACCTAACAATTATTTTGAAGCATAGTATTTATACTACTTATCCTGGAACACAGACTCCAAGAGGAATCTTCCCTTAATTCTGATCCTGGAGGTGAATGACAATGGGCAAGTAAGGACCATATTGTTAATTTCCTGGATATGATATATTGTTTGTATAATGCAGATGCATCAAGTTATTTTTCTCTATAATTCCCAAAGAAAAGTAAAATTATTTGTAATCTCTATACTAGATTAGATTAGATTATTCCTGCGATTGCACTGTGAATGTAAAAGTAACAAAAGCATTATGTACATGTTTTGGTAATGTTTGTGTCTGTTTTCCCTAATTAAAGTCTGTAAAATAAAAAGTCATCTATCCCCTACATGCCCCCCTACATGCCCCCCCCCCCAATAATAAACAATATATAAGATAGAGGTATATTTAATTAGCCTCGAAGGGCCTCCAGAACTGTCATGAAGGCGCTCTGCAGCGATGTAAGATCATGGATTTCTCCTTTCCCCTCCATAGGGGTGCGAAGAGAGATCCACAATGTTGCGGTACCGTAGTACTGGTAAAGTGCACAGTCGCGATGTTCCTCTCAACATCGCAGCTAATTGAATTCCCCCTCAAAAAATGTAAGCCCTGCTGATACAGAAATAGTACCAAGCCATAAAATGGCTAGAGTTATGAAGGGACTATTAAACCAACCTGGCTTGGTATGGGTGGGATACTGTACATTAACTTTAACCCTATTACAGAAATGGGGCTGAGTAGAGTAGATCTGCAACAGTATTATAAATATTCATTATTTATGTATTATTAGTTAATAATATATATAAGGAATTATAACAATTACATTATTTTTTATATACAAAATATGAGAGAATAGGAATGAGATTCTTGCTCAAAACAGCTTGCCGTATAAAGAAAAGGTGATAGAAGCAAGATGTGAGGGAACACTTGTGTTGGCAGAGTTAGTATTGTAAATTACATTATGATGTGAGAAATTCAGCTTCTGATGATCTATGAGCGGAGTGGGGCCAGTTATGGAGTCAGGTTATAAGCTTGTTTGAAAAGATGAGTTTTGAGGAAGCATTTAAAATCATGGAGGCTCGTTGAGTGTCTGCTGGTAAGAGGAAGAGAGTTCTTAGAGAATTGGTGCAGCACAAGAGAGATCCTTGAGGTGAGAAAAGTTGATCAGTGAGGAGGAGACAAAGAGGTCATTTGTAGAGCGGAGGATCTGTTTGGGGCAGTATCTAACAATTAGGGAGCAGACGTGATATGAGGATATTGAATTGTAACCTGGTCTTGACAGTGAGTCAGTGTAGAGACTGACAGAAAGGAGCAGGAGGAAAGTTGGCGAGTTACAGAATTCATAACAGATTGGAGTGGAACCAGTCTCTTCTCTGGTTGGTCAAAAAGCATAGTGTTGCAATAGTCCAGCCGGGATATGATTAGTCTATGTACAAATATTTAGCTATATGCATGAAAAAAAGACACAAGAGATGGTTTGAAGCTGAAGAGTGAATGAGAGTAACTATAACTCTAAACTGAGGGCTTGAGGAACGGAAGAGATTGGAATGTTAAGCACAGTGCCAGGCAAAGAGCAGATTACAAAGTTTTAACCATGTTCAGCTTTAAGCAGTGAGTTTATATGAAACAGGAGATAGCTGCAAAGGAATCAGCAACAGAGAAGACAAGGAGGTGAAACTGGAATGGGAGATGGTTCGATTGGGAACATAGGAATATAGCATCCTATTAAAAAATCAGAGTTGCTGGGTCTATGAAGAGTAATTATATCACTGAGCTGAAATTGCAGCTTAACACAGTAGGTGGCAGACCCAACATTTCCTCCACCGCCACCCCGGCTCAGAGAAAGTGTGGGGGGGGGGATATATTTTTAAATCCTCTTTTAAAAGTGGAACAAGCCTTTAATGTTTATCTATAACTGTAAGTGATGTTTGGAAAGTTTAACATTTCATTTTTTCCCGTGTCCTATTTAAGTCATTTCACATGAATTAATTTATTTAAAAATAAATAAAACACAACTGCAAAGTTATCCAGATGGATAAATGTAACATTTTCATATGCTTTGTGGAGTCTGATGCTGTTTTGCATAATTTTTTATCTCAGAGTCTTTAATAAATACAACACATTCAGTCTACTGTAAACCAAATTTCTAGTTTTTTTCTTTATAAAATACAGATGGATAGCCCCGATTTCAGTTCACAGCTCTGTTGTTTTACTACTTTAAATCAAATTATACTCTACATGTACATTTGACAAGTTGAAATTCAGAAGACTATGGCGTACTTAACTATCTAAAGCCTGTTAGAAATATTGGTACATATATTCCAATTAATGTACTTTTATAGTCACAAAATAATGGTTGTTCAAACAAGGTAACCTCATTATTTAACGAAAAAATATACAACCCGACAACATGTTTGCACAGAATTAAAGCTACATATTTCGCTGCGCTCCTCTCACCATCTGCTCTCCTCATCTGTTCTTATTTTATTATCCCTATGTATTATTAAATTGCAAATGAGTCAAGAGAAGACATCTGCGGACAGTTAGTAGTTAATATCCTGACATACAGCTAGAATGGTAATTAATTAAATTTCGCTGCTGTGTGTGTTTGTAATTGTATAATGAAGACACATCTGCATAATTGCATATTAAAATCTGCTTGAATCAAGCCATCCTAAAATAAATTTCATTTTAACACATGATCATATCTAAAAAGTTTCCTGATCTTAGAGTACAACGAAGATGTGTAATACAGAGAGGATGTAGATACTGTAATGTAGAGTCGCCACAGATATGCAGAGCTTAAGGATAGTTTTTTTGGTGTTAGGGGAGCTGTAGAGCTCCAATCACATATCAGCTCTAGATAAGAGTTTGACTGCAGGGTGTTGACCTTGGTTAAACTGCACTTAAACTGGAATCAAAATAGAGTAGCCACGGGGAATATTGTTCCCTATGGAAAACTCTGCTGCTTATGCCCGTTCTAATAAGTGTTCAATTTCACTCTGCTGAAAATAAGAACCTATTCTATTTTCAGAGTCTTTAAAGTTTAGCTCAAATTACAATGGCTGGATTAGTTTGTCATATAGCAATGTTTCCTGTGATTCCACTACTTTGCCTCTGGTATAAGTCTGTTTATCAAAGTATAAAAGACGAGCCTTAACACCCACTGTACTTGTACTGCAGTGATGCCTACGCTGTTAATGCCATCTCAGGATGGTGGTATCAAAATTAGATGTGACTGGATCACTATTAAATAACTTTTGGTAAAAATGTATTTAAAACAAATAGCGCAGGGCACTTATTTATGTAATTACACGTGCACTTCTTTTTGATATTGAGTATATTGTGAGATAGGAAATCGTTATTTCTGAGACCAGTGGAAGAAATTTGTCTCTCGTTTAACATTGCTATAGGATATACCTATTTCTGATGTATATATCTGATACAATGAGCCTGTGTTTACCAAGCCTTTGATGTATTGTGATGTGGAAAACTAGCTTTTTTGGTTTTTGTTGTTCGTGTGAATATGTATTCAGAACGGTCTGATGAAAGGCCACATGTTAATTAGATCTTTTGATGTGTGAAGGTCCAACATTGAAGGCAGGAACTTTTAATTAAGACTGGCTCCTGGATTCTCTGCATCTGAAAACCAGGTGAAAATCACAGTGTTTCTAGAAATTCATAGATAAGTGTAAATTTTGTTAGCCTTGGAATGCATGTAAATCTATGTTTTGGGAATCAGGGTACTTCCTGATTCTAAAAATAGACTATTTCTGAACTGTATAAAAGATGAGCTGTGTGAGCATGTAAGTATTCTTCTGATTTCAACATCTGACTTGATCACTGGTACTGCAAACCAGTGTGAGCAAATAAACCATCTTGCTTCAAAGACCTGCTTGGAAACATCTTCAATATCGCTGTATTCCTGTGATCTACAGATTAGAGCCTAAATCTAATCCGTTCTCCGGCTGTCTGAGGTTTGGACCCAAGCATTTCCTGTACCACCGCTCTGCCTGCTACCCAGCAGCCCTGGTCAATGTCATAGGCCAGGAGGGGATCTATTCACAGCAACCCGGATCCATAGTAAGAGGTTCGGAGTACCAGCCCAGGTACACCAGCAACGAGATACGCTAGCAGCGTCATTTATCCAGAAGAAACCCGGTACTGGATGCCGGTAAGGAGTCCAGTGGTGGCAGCTCATGTAAACCCCTCCTACTGCTGCAAGAGGGCGCATTTAGGATAACAAAAGGGAACGGTGGCAAAGTAAGCCCAGTCGGTTCCCAGAAACAACAGACAGGGTGGCATAGGCATTAGACCATTGAAAAAAAATTAAGGATTAAATCAATATTTTTTTCAGTGTAGGTGAATATCATCATCATCACCATTTATTTATAGGGTTTTTGCTCCACAGAAAACAAATATCATTTTCTGAGAGTGTGTATAAACCTATATTATACTGTATCTAATATTCTATTTTATATATACAAGCTAATTTATAAAAACAACAATCCGCCCTATCTGTGTGGAGTTTGTATGTTCTCCTCTTGTTTTTTCGATGAGCTCTGTGTTTCCTCCCTCAGACCAAAAACATACTGATAGCTTAATTGACTTCTGACAACATTGACCCTAATATATGTATGTAGTCGGTAATTTATATTATAAGCTCCAATGGGGCAGGGACTATTGTGAATGACCTCATATCCTCTGTACAGTGCTATGTAATATGATTGGCACTATGTAACTTAATAATAAATAAAATAGAGCAGAACTAGTGATTAGTAACTCTTATTTCTCCAAATAGCTTAAGCGCTGGCAGCTGTTTATGACTCAGCTGCCACTGCGATAAAATATTCATAAACAGCAGCAAAAGTTATTTTTTTAGTGTTGCAATAGAAATTTACACTCATTGCTATCAGCGCAACTTTAATAAATAGGTCCTATAACTACAAAAAATATGGCAATGCCACTATAGTTACATCACAGAGCATTTGCTTTAATTATTGTATACAAAAATTATTTAGCTATTAAGTTATTATATATTTGTATGGAATAAGCCTTATCCCTAGGTGATGTTAGTTTTGGCTACTGCTGAAATATTACTAACTTAGCCTCGATTTAGTAAGCTATATTTGGCTGAACTTTTGTTTCATTCCTGTTTACAGTGAGAGCTCCAATGCTTCTTCATCATACATATTGGGTAGCGAAAAAGCAAAGAAAAGATTGTGGTGGGCATCAAGAGAGTGAGAAAGACATTGTCTTACATTATGTCATAGTGGTGAAAGTAGCACTGTTAGGTTAATATTGAGTGCCTCTCTGTAATATCTATTAGTGTCCCTAGTAGAATGGCAACTATAGCCAGACTAGTCATCATCTTTACCTTTCCCATAGAATTTTATGTGCTCAGTTGCCCCTAAGTCTTGTGCAAATTACTATAGTTGTTTAAACAGTAGGGATCAATAAAATAGACAACACAAGACAATAATGTAGTCTAGGAAACCAGGTCAAAAACACAATAGATTAAAAGACAGGAATAAAAGGCAGTATCAAGGTCAATAATACAAAGTGGTCAAGAACAGGTGGCAGGAAAAGGCTCTTAGTGGCAAAGTAGAGGTGAGCACCCAAAATCAAACATATAAGAGTACCCAGTTAATAAAAAGGAATACATATAGGTACCAAGTGAGGCACAGGTCACACCAGGATGCAAGGAAGCCAACCAGGTAAGACCCTAAGCAATCTGAAGACAGTAGACATCTGTTACTCTTGCCAATGTGAATCACATCTATAACCTATACTTTGTTGAGGAGTGAATCAGCCTTCTGCAAGTGTAACGATGTCCAGTGCTATAGACATAAAGGTGGTCTTGTCACCAATCCATGAATGGATGCGATCTTGTTCTCCAAGTCAGGGGCCAGGTTGCAGCTTTCTTCAGACCCATCTAGGCTTGTTATGCAGAGGATCTCAGCCTACCACTGTGAAACACAAGAATGCCACACAGTATTGCCTAAGGCAGTGTTCCCCGTTATAATTAGCCTACGCTCTCCACCCTTTATTAGGAAAAACACTAGTTTGTGTCACCTCTTGGGTGAGTGTAATGGAATTGTAATCTATATTTAATAGAGCAGGAGTCAAAAATAAAAATCATTGTGGGCATTGTATCCTTCATCCTGCTGCAACATAGTTATTCCAAGTCAGTGTCCAGGACTTTATCTAGCCCATGTGTGTGGTGGCTGGTTCCAGGAGATGACGGCTACAGAGCAGGGGCAGGCCGGACCGGTCCCATAGTATGCTACCTTGGACTGGGTCACCTGAATTTTTTTCCCTTTAAAATAAGCTGCTGAGTTTAGTCTTGTCCACCGGGCTAAAATTTGCCAGCCCTCCCCTGCTATAGACCCACAGGCATTTTAATAAAATGCTATCACATTAAAGAAGAACATAAGCAATCAGCAGTAGAGAGATTACATAAAGTAATGTGTTCTTTATGATCAAATTGCTTAAAGTTTTAAATCTTTATCATACATTAACAAAAGCAGTGACAAAGTTAAAGGCTCTTGGGCCCAGGAGCAAAATCGGAGACAGTTCCCTGCAGACATGTGAATGCAACAGCTCAGATCTGTGTATATTACAGACGTTTTAGTGACCTATAACTGCTGAAGGTCAAGCTGCTTAGTTCCAAAGAGAGAAAATGAACCAAGATGCACTGAATCCATGTACTATATCGGGGGCATATGGGTAATTCCTTTTGGCAGAAACCTATTATCAGGACACTTGTGCTGTTATATGTAATAGACGTCAGCGGCATTGATGGTAGATGATAAACCACAAGAAGCTTTTAGACTTAACCAATTTATTTCAGAACTTGGTGTAACAGATGATTCATACATATATATATATATACAGTTGCTCACAGATGATACTGACTACAACAGACAGGTAGTATGACAAGCTTATGCAGATAATGTACTTAACTCTATTATAGTACATTCATGTATGCAGATGGTAGGAAGTTTTTATTGTGGGCCTCCGATCTCTTTATATATCTATATATAAGTAACTTGACACAAAAAGGATGCTGCTCCAGTTACAACATATCTACAGTTCAACTGTCACTGGAAGAACCTGCTGAGAGCTGAACTTCCTCTCTGAGCATGCTCTGTAGAGCGAAGCAGATAGCTGGAGGCTGCCCCACTTCCAGTCTTCACTAGATCACAGGGGACACCATTACCAAGATGGGAGACTGAGTGCAGTTCTCCATATTAACACTTCTAAGCCCATGTGTGGCTGTTACCTCTGCAAACCCTATTGCTATGCCATTGAACAGCAGTACTCTGCCACTTAACATAATCATTTTAACAAGCCATCATATTTTATTATGGGTGAGGCTGGAGAAATGATTCCATGTTTTGCTATTTCTCACTGCTAGAAAAAGTTAAAATGTAGCCAGTTCCACTTTCTGACTTTGAAGTGATTAAGTTACCGCAGCAATGTGTGTCACTTCTACTGACTGGAGAAAAAGGGAGCAGTACAGACTGTACGTCTGAAGCTGGAGAGTCTGGTTCAATAACCATGTCTGCTGCTTGTTACCTTAGACAAGTCACTTTATATTTTTGTATCTGCACACAGTGAAGTGTGTGTGTAAGGGCTTCACTACCCTTCAGAATCCCCAAAGGTGCTGTGTGTCAGGCAACCTTGGTATGAGTCATATGTCATTCTAACCGATAAATATAGGTAGAAGTGTTTAGGCTTGTGAGAGCCACACAACAGAAAAATTACCTTAATGCATTTTATCCGTGCTGTCATAATCCTCTCCACGCTGCTCTCTGTCACATCCAAGAACCTGCTAGGATAGAATCTATGTGACGGACAGAATGTTCAAAACAAGCTGGATCTATAAGTAGATAAAAGCAATGTTATCGTTGATGTGAAAAGGTTAAATATGATAGCGCAGATGGAGGTAAGCATGTAAGTTACAGGTGCACTAATGTTATGAATATTACAGCATACCTCAAAAGAGAAATGTCACAACACTGCATGTTAAAAGGTAAAAAAAACTGTTAAAAATATTTAAAAGTTGCTCAATGGCTACTGCTATATTTCTCGGTTCATTTGGCAGTCTTTGCTAAGAACAAAGTAGGAGCACCCTGGAGTCTAGTTTTGCAGAGCTGCGTTAAAATAAGATTTCATTTTGCGGGACAAAACTATTGCAACTAGAGAAAGACCGTTCCTCACTCTGCAGAAGGGCGCATGGCCATTTTCACTCAAAACATCTTGAATTTTGCTCAGTCTCTGAGCTGGTGAAGATCAGGGGCCTGATTCATTAAGGATCTTAACTTAAGAAACTTCTTATTTAAGTCTCCTGGACAAAACCATGTTACAATGCAAGGGGTGCAAATTAGTATTCTGTTTTGCACATAAGTTAAATACTGACTGTTTTTTCATGTAGCACACAAATACGTGATAGCTTATTTGTACACTGAAATGTAAAGTTGATATTTGTGTGTTACATGAAAAAACAGTCAGTATTTAACTTATTTGCAAAACAGAATACTAATTTGCACCCCTTGCATTGTAACATGGTTTTGTCCAGGAGACTGAAATAAGAAGTTTCTTAAGTTAAGATCCTTAATGAATCAGGCACCTAGGGGTAAATGTATCAAGCTGAGAGTTATCCGGCGGGTTTGAAAAACCAATCAGATTCTACCTGCCATTCAATTAGTACATTCTACAAAATGACAGCTAGAATCTGATTGGTTGCATCTCCCCTTTTCAAACCCGCCGGAAAACTCTCAGCTTGATACATTTACCCCCTAGTGTTTTTTGGGTCCTTTGGCAACCAATATAGAACAGGCCTAATGTGAAAATTATTTGTCATAAATATAAACAAAGTCTTCACTCTGGGACTTCACATTTGTTTCCTGTTACAAACTATCTATATTTTGTATTATCTGATAACTAACAATAGTGGTCTACCCTAGATGAATGTGCCAAAAAATGTATATTCCATTTTATTTTTTTTTAAACATTTTTATTGAAGAAGTTCGGAAATATATATAACACGAAAGTAATTGTTAGATTTTGACGATTATTTTCAAGTGTAATCAACAGACATGTACATATATTGTATTACATATTTTGTGGGTGATGTCAAGGAGACTCATCCGTGTTGGGTCTTGTTCTTGTCTTCATAGATAACATCTTAACTTTCTCAAATACAGATATTGCCAGCATTGATAGGTTATGAATTGTAGCAAAATTAACTTTTTTATTTTAGAGGACATTGTAATTGTAATATCCCCAGCGGAGAAATCAAACAAAAAGCCCAATTCTCTCCATCCCATGTCAAATAACCACAAAAACCTCAAGGTGCGGAGAAGCCAGAAAAAGGAGATAGGCTGACATTAGTCTCTTATATGGAAATTGGAGGATCTTGGAGAAATACTCTAGTTTTATACCAATGCGTCTGTTTGAAACATTCACGGAGCTGAACTCACATGGGTAGGATGTTAATATAAAATGTTTTATTTTCTATCATTGGTAAAAACCAATATTGCTAATACACTATTGCCTGGTATGAATATACTGACTGGTCATTAACTCGATCTTGTATAACTTTGCTATAATTTTCTGTAAATTTGTTATTCCTATTTTTTAGATAAGTCAATTTTATCGAAATCACTTTTGACCAGTCGGATGAAAGTCTCTAAGGACTTATGTTGAATAAATGGTAAAAAATGACTTTTATGTTTCAATTCATTCTAAGAAAGTTTTCAGCCCTTGTTGTCTATCGCCCCCATAGCCATCTTTAATTATTATTATAGCGCCACTAATTTGGCAGCGCTGTACAGAGAACTCACTCACATCAGTCCCTGCCCCATTAGGGCTTACAGTCTAAATTTCCTAACACACACACACACACACACACACACAGACTAGGGCCAATTTTGATAGCAGCCAATTAACCTACCAGTATTTTGGAGTGTGGGGGGAAACCAGAGCACCCGGAGGAAACCCACACAAACACGGGGAGAACATACAAACTCCACACAGATAAGGCCATGGTCGGGAATTGAACTCAAGACCCCAGTGCTGTAAGGCAGAAGTGCTAACCACTGAGCCACCATGCTGCAGTACTTACTTGTGAATTAAATTAACATTGGAAGAGCAAATATCATTCTCTGACCATTTTACTTTTACTCTCGTAGACTGCATACACTTAAAAAAAAGTCCACTCATGTGTAAGAAATCGACAGCTCATGTTGGCAGCAACACAGGATATAACCTTCTCCAAAATCTTCCACTTTCTTCTATTTAATAAAATTTAACTATTAGGGAGATCTCCTGTGAGATGATCACATCTGGCGTGGGGGCCTAGAAGATACCCTTAGCCCACTTTTCCATTTCTAGACTTTCCTTTGTCCCATTGTGGAAGATCTTTTGTTCAAATATGGGACTTGAAATTGACAGCTGGTCCAATGATAGATTGCACTATTCTTATAGCCTATTATATCCCTTTTGAATTGTTTAATGAAATCTCCTGTCTTTATGCGATATTCATTTAATTGACTTCTCTTTTCCAATCTTGTCTTTTTTTAACATTGGTTTAAATTATTTATTTTTTTCAATTTATTAATCAGCAACTTATATTGTATACATTCCTTTCAGGTTTTTGCTCGGAATTGATTCTGATTTCTAACAGAATTCTTTATCATGACTGCACACATGGCCTCTGCTTGTTCCTGCAACACCCCGCTAGCATAGTTATGTAAACTGATTATCTTCTTGCTCAAAGTCTCAAAGATTCCAATCGACTCATGAGATTTAGTCTGGACAGAGTAAGAAGATGGAATAGAAGCAAGAATCTTACTCCTGAGGCCAGTGTTGGTTTAAGTTAATATTGAGTGTTTGTCTTTATGTGGACAATTTGAAATGCTGGGGGCGAGATTGATGAAAGTTTTTACCAAGAACACCCAGAATCTTAAATGGTCTATATATTACATGTGTACATGGAGGGACATTTAAGAATACTGTTACATGGGTAACTGTGAAGAAAATGTACTGTAACCCATAGCAATCCAGATGTTCATTTTCATTTTTTTAAACATATACTAGAAAAATGACAGAATCTGATTGGTTGCTCTGCAAAGCAGCCCTTTTCTGTAGTTACCCATGGACGGTTCTCATGCATTTTCTTATTATACCCTTAGATCAAAGGTCCTTTACACTCTTTTAAATGTGTTCCCTTTTTTGCAACCTACTAATTAAAGAAAAAGGTCACTATTTAAAATTACTATATAGCAAAGGTTGTGCACTACAAAGCTGAATAATATGCAAATGACATATTTACACAACTAAATAGAGAGGGGCTGATGCAGGATAGGAGGTATGCCAGTTTGTGTAACGCACTCTGTGCATGCCCAAAAAGTGGGCCCTGGCATATTCACCTTGGCAGACATGCGCAATTCTGTCTCTTAACGCCAACTTGCACCTGGAGAAATAGGACGGAGAGGGGAGGAGCGATCTATAGTTAGCCGAGTACGGTAACGGAATGTTCACGACAATGCTGTTTATGCAGAGCTGCAGAAACACACTTTAGGAGGCAAATCTTTTAAACCTGCCCGTATCTCGTGATGTGTACGGTTTCGAATATGGGCAGATATACTCTATTTTTCCATCCACTTCTTTTTTTAAAAAAAATAATTTACTTCCATTTTATCGCCAACACTAAATCAGCCCCAGTATGTCCATCAAGCTCTTTTTCACTCCTTTGCTGCAGTTTGATTGTCACATGCAAGAAAGTTCCAGTGATGTCACAACAGTTCCAGTGATGTCACAGAAGTTCCAGTGATGTCACAGCAGTTCCAGTGATGTCACAACAGTTCCAGTGATGTCACAGCAGTTCCAGGGATGTCACAGCAGCTCCAGTGATGTCACAACAGTTCCAGTGATGTCACAGCGATTCCAGTGATGTCACAGAAGTTCCAGTGATGTCACAGCAGTTCCACTGATGTCACAGAAGCTCCAGTGATGTCACAGCAGCTCCAGTGATGTCACAGCAGTTTAAGTCACTGCAATCTCAGCTTTTTGTCCTGAATCAGATCCCATTACGGCACTGTTCTAAAAATGTGGCATCAACTGTCTGTAATGGACTGATGAAGTAATGTTTTAGTAAACTTTTCTGTTTTACAGAGCTGCATTAGAAAGTCAGGAAAACACAAAACATGTTTTTATGCTTGAAAATTCCAATGTTGGGTTCATTGGTCCTTTAATAAAATTATTGATGTTTTATCAGAAAATGGGAAGCTAGGAGATCAGGATATCACTGGAGTACAGGTTGATAAAAGTTATTAATATACTAAGGCTGTATGCGCAGAATTGCAAAGTTTGATAGCTGAACCTGAAGGAGTCTGGGGATCTATCACATTTATTGGGGCCTGGAATCAAATGACTTGATGTATCTGTTTACAAGGACAAAGGCCAGAGACTGTTATTTTTTTCACCTTCTTCTCAGAAATAAGCACCCTGCTTTATTGCGGCATTTTTCATTTTAGACATTACAGAAATAACAAATATGAGCTAAGCATACCTCGGGTATCCCTGAAACTGCACAAGAGGATCTCATAAATTTAGTGTGAACAGATAGCAGTGTGTGCAAAACACTGCCTGGCACAAGTCACAGCACTTAACAAATACAGGAAGATGTCAAAATCTTTTTATGTACCCAATAATCCCAAACTGTTAATTATATGATTTATTTTTTTAAAATAACACTAAAACATTAAATATTTTAGACACTTTTGTGGCTGTTTAGAATATGGGTAGCGCCACGTTTAAAAATATTCCATTGGAAAATAGGCTGACATTGTACATTTCCATGCATGAAAATAAGTACAATTATTTAGATAAAAAAACATTAAAATGTATCCCCACTAATCAACTGAATATATTTCCATAAAGCATAATTTACTTATAAATTCAACATGTGCTGTTCAAGTAAAGATCACCCATTTCATCATCATCATCATCATCATCATAATAAATAATGATATAGGCACTGTTCTAGTGCAATGTGTATAGTTTATGGATACTTTATCCCAACTATATAAAATATATATATCTATATTGTGGTCTATGGATAATATACTGCATTATTGCAAACTCTGGAACATATATCATTATATCCCTTGGGAGAAATTAATATAATTGCTCTTACTCTTATACCATCATAACTGTTTATTTATACACACCAGATTCTGTAGCACCAGACAATCATTAATTGTATATGCAAAAAAACCTCACGTGACCCTTGATGGGTTCACCTCTGTGCCTCTCGCCAGAAGTTACTTTTTTCCTTGGTAATTCTGACTTCAAAATATTATAGCGGTGCGGAATTAGTAATTTAAAACTAATTCTGCAGCGCTGTACAGAGAACTCACTCCAGTCCCTGCCCCATTGGAGCTTACAGTCTAAATTCCCTAACACACACACACACACACACACACACACACACACACACACACACACACACACACACTAAGGTCATTTCAATAGCAGCCAATTAACCTACTAGTATATTTTTGGAGGGTGGGAGGAAACCCATGCAAACACAAGGAGAACATACAAACTCCACACAGATAAGGCCATGGTCGGAAACCAAACTCACAACCCCAGTGCTGTGAGGCAGAAGTGATAACCACTGAGCCACCGTGCTGCCCACATCAATGATTGAATGCTGATGTACATCATACTTGCCAACTTTTCCTCGTTGGCTTCAGGGAGATCCCAGGGGAGGTGGGCTTGCGGGGGCAGGGTTTGATGAATCACATCATTTTGGCCCTAAACGATTGTCACAATTTTGACCAATTCGGCAGGTGGTGGGGCTAAGATGATGTGATATGTGCGTTAATAAGCCCCACCCCTGCCACTTATCTATTGCTGGGGCGAAAACCGGGAGGTTGCCCTGCTCACCTGGGAGCCCGGGAAGTCTCCCTGAAATGTGGGAGACTCCTGAAATGTAGGCAACTATGCGTTAAAGAAAAGCAGCTAATGAATCTCTAGACACTGAAGTGTCTTTTACATTTCTGTCTCCATTACTGAAGTCATGTTGTCTTACCTGTCAGTCTTTGATTAAATCTTAGTCTCCATGAAAATGGCCACCTCCATAGGCATCAATACATGGACATAGGACACAATTTCTGAACTGTGTCATCATGTCACAGATGGCGAAGCCAACCACGTCTTGTACTGGCTCAGCATCAGGGAGAATGCCAGACTCTTCAGGGAGTGAGGGAGATCACCCCTATTTCAGGGAGTCTCCCTGACATCCAGGGAGAGTTGGCAAGTATGGTATACATTTCACCCAGGCAGCACAAAGTCAGAGAAATATGTGTCTTGCCATGATAAGGGGGCAGTGTATAGAGAAACCACTATATAAATGTATAGTATTGCTCCTTTTTACAAGGCACAAGATATCAGGAGATCTAAGGCAGACTAAGGCAACCTTCTGCTCTCCAGGTACCATGGGACTCAAATCTCCAGCATGTCCTGACAGTCTCTGGATGATACTAGCAAAACAGCTAATATTGGAATTGTGAGATAACACTATGTGACTACATAATGTCAACAGATATGATTGTCATCATGAAAGTGGGCACACTCCTTGATGATACATGTTATTTAAAACTACGAAGTCATTTTGAAAATGAAGGCTAAATGTGGCCACTAGAGGGCACTACAGACTGAAATGCATTCACATTTATAATCAACTAAGGTCCGCAGCAGTGTATGATGATCCTGCTAGTTTCTTATTGCTTTTTCTAAAGATTTCAGAGTCAAGAGTGCAGCATTTCATATCAGTGTGTGATAAAATGAATATATGGAAAATTGTGCAGCTTTGTTCATGTTCTTAAAATACTTATTTTACATGTAACTTAATTTTATTGATTTATTATTTAAGAGTTGAAAGTATAATGAACAGGCTTCTAGATTTGGGACTTTACACTACACGTACTGTATATATAAGTATATACGTGTAATGCACCACATCATCATCAAAAAACCTCTGCGGGATTGTGGGAAATGCCAGAGTGGGATGTCCATGATCTATTAAAAAAAAGACCTTTATCCTCCAACGGATCTAGATTTATGTGCGATATGATATTTAACCAGGGTTTCTGCTGAACTCTCCAGAGTCCTGAAAAGTCTACAGATTTCCAATGACTTTTGGCAGTGGAAAGGGTGAGCGTGTGGACAGGATCTTGTGTCACAAGACCTGAAGATCCAAATGTTTTGCGTTGTGTAGATAGTATATCTAGTTTACCAGTCTGCTCTGTCGCAGGGCAACATAGTGGCGTAAAATGGACCCCATTAAAAGTATAGGACGAGACCACCAACTCAACCGCCGCTCTGTTCTTCCGGCCATGTGACTCAGGGGCGGGAAATTTGAATTCCCTGCTCCTATATCTAGCGCTCTCTGACACACTGCCTGTGTCAGAGCAACAAGTTACCACTTGGCGTCTGGCTCTTCCTGTGTACCCTGTGCTGCTTCTGGTGTTTCCCTGTGTATGACCTTTGGCTTGTTAGACCTCTGCTGCTGATTGACTACGCCGCTGCCTGTGCACCTGTATATCCAACCCGGCTGTCCGTATTGACTACGCTGCTGCCTGTGTACCTGTGTGTCAGACCCGGCTATACTTATTGATTACGCTGCTGCCTGAACACCAGTGTATGCAACCCGGCGACTCTCCTAAATGTAGTGTATCATCATCATCATCACCAGCTATTTATATAGCGCTACTAATTCCGTAGCGATTTACAGAGAACTCACTCACATCAGTCCCTGCCCCATTGGGGCTTACAGTCTAAATTCGCTAACATACACAGACAGAGAGAGACAGAGAGAGAGAGGCTAGGGTCAATTTGATAGCAGCCAATTAACCTACTAGTATGTATCCTCAGTGTATCCGACCCGGAGTTCCACTGTGTTTCTTCAGCTAACTGATCCTGCTCCTCTGTGCCGTACTACACTACCTCTACAGAGTCTATTCTCCTCTATCATTACCTGCCGTCTATCACCTATCACGTCAGTGGACTAACCTAAGGGTCGCGACCTGCGAGTCTCCTGCAGTGAGTTCCACCCCACCTTGCGGCGGTTCTTGGTGAAGACAGAGGGGTTTGTTAGAATCCGCGCCTTGGGAAGGTCTGTGTAACCTCTAATTAGACTAATAACAAAAAACACAGAGATGGAAAACCGCACAAGGCAAAATGGTACGAGCACTATTGAAAACCCGATTAGAGACAAAATAATAAATCGGGGGGTGCACCCAACACTGTATTAGTTAATATGATAAACCAAAGAAAGGGAGGGGGGGAAGGAAAGGGGGAAAAGTCAGTGTGATATGAGGCACTCCCAAATTGCTTGTTAAAATATATCTTTTATTAGGTTGGATTAAAATGGAAAGATTTGGGCGAAATATTAAAGGAAAAATATACAAAAAGTGATATGTGATTAAAATGCAAAATAATTTGCAATGTCCCACTTGTCGTCCCAATCGTATCAATACCCGCTACAATAGCGCTAAGGGCTGCATATAAAGGATATAGAATATGCTATAGTAGCCCTAGATTGCATGAATTGCAAAGACCAGTAAATGCTAGTTGAGAAAAGCCTCAATAATTAATAAACATATGTGTAATCCAATCGAAGGAGAGAATGCAATAATAATGGTATAAAGTTATTGCCTGATAAAGAGCAGATACCATGTATCTCGTATTGACAGCCCGAGGATTCCATCCTTAAATAATGCTAACCTGCATCGGGCTGTGTAAACTCTGACTGATAGGAATCTCCCATGAGACGTGACACTCACCTTACCATCTTGCTCTGCCAACCTATGTGCTTTGGCAAAATCCAGGCATATCAAAGTGATACCAGAGCCGCACTGCGCATTAGACTTTTACTTATCGCCTATGGGTATATCTCCTATGTGTATATAGATAGATATTGATACAGATAATATTTCTTCCATCAGGCCTCATTGCCTTAGTGACGTCACTGGACACCAGTAAATTGATAGGCTGTATTGTCCTAAATATTGGCTTTACCTACAAAGTGGCTACTTCTATTGTGTGTACGTTACGGGTCCACTGTAAGTATATATAAAGCTTACGTAGAAATTAAAAACATTTTCTTTTTCATATGGATACATTCCACTTGTTGGAAATATCTGTGTAAGAAACTCTCTGTGTGACCTTTCCTGGATTTCTGAATTTGGCTGGAAATGTCCATGATGGTAAAAGTAATAATGTCCAGCCTACCACCACTCCAGGATAACTAACTAATCATAATTCAATCATTTATCATTTTCACATTTTTCTTCAATAGTTAAGCCTCATTTACATCATATCTTTAATATATCATGAGAATAAGGGAAGATCGGGAATGTCTAATGTCTTAATTGTGTCACTATTATAAGTGTATGATTTTATTACATTGGTAGATACATGCTTGGAAAGGCAGCTTTATAAAGTTCATTTAGAAAGTAGAGTACAAGAACTGGTTTCCAGCATCTACTGGGATGTTCAAAAAAACCCCAAGTCCTTCTCTGGACTGTAAATCAGGCTTTTATATGCAATGTAAATTAAGGGTCTATCCCACATTTAGGGGTAAATTTATCAAACCTTCTAAACAGAAAAGTGGAGGTGTTGCCCACAGGAACCAATCAGATTCTAACCAGCATTTATCTAGTACAGGCTAGAACATGACAGCTAGAATCTGATTGGATATGGGAAACACCTCCACGTTTCCTGCTCAGAAGGTTTGAAGAATCTATCCACCTGTTATGAATCATCCCTTCATCCACTCGGTTACCCCCATCAGATAATACTACACCCCTGCCAATGTCATTTCTATGTGCTTTGCATAATATTGGGTGTACTTGTGCAAAGATAGATGCAAATGGCATTTCTGATGCATGGGGTGCTCTTTTATACACATGTTGTGTCTTTCTGTCTCTGTCAGCACATCGGCAAACATGATGCAACTTTTATATGGTTAGCAGGTGGCAGCAGAGGCTCATAGAGATGATGTAGTAGAAGCTCATAGAGATGACGTAGCAGAAGCTCATAGAGATGACGTAGCAGAAGCTCATAGAGATGACGTAGCAGAAGCTCATATAGATGACGTAGCAGAAGCTCATAGAGATGACGTAGCAGAGGCTCATATAGATGACGTAGCACAGGCTCATATAGATGACGTAGCAGAGGCTCATATAGATGACGTAGCAGAAGCTCATAGAGATGACGTAGCAGAAGCTCATATAGATGACGTAGCAGAGGCTCATATAGATGACGTAGCAGAAGCTCATATAGAGGACCTAGCAGAGGCTCATATAGATGACGTAGCAGAGGCTCATATAGATGACGTAGCAGAGGCTCATATAGATGACGTAGCAGAGGCTCATATAGATGACGTAGCAGAGGCTCATATAGATGACGTAGCAGAAGCTCATATAGATGACGTAGCAGAGGCTCATATAGATGACGTAGCAGAGGCTCATATAGATGACGTAGCAGAGGCTCATATAGATGACGTAGCAGAAGCTCATATAGATGACGTAGCAGAGGCTCATATAGATGACGTAGCAGAAGCTCATATAGATGACGTAGCAGAGGCTCATATAGATGACGTTGCAGAAGTTCATATAGATGACGTAGCAGAGGCTCATATAGATGACGTAGTAGAAGCTCATATAGATGACGTAGCAGAGGCTCATATAGATGACGTAGCAGAGGCTCATATAGATGACGTAGCAGAGGCTCATATAGATGACGTAGCAGAGGCTCATATAGATGACGTAGCAGAAGCTCATATAGATGACGTAGCAGAGGCTCATATAGATGACGTAGCAGAAGCTCATATAGATGACGTAGCAGAAGCTCATATAGATGACGTAGCAGAAGCTCATATAGATGACGTAGCAGAGGCTCATATAGATGACGTTGCAGAAGTTCATATAGATGACGTAGCAGAGGCTCATATAGATGACGTAGCAGAAGCTCATATAGATGACGTAGCAGAGGCTCATATAGATGACGTAACAGAGGCTCATATAGATGACGTAACAGAGGCTCATATAGATGACGTAGCAGAGGCTCATATAGATGACGTAACAGAGGCTCATATAGATGACGTAGCAGAGGCTCATATAGATGACGTAGCAGAAGCTCATATAGATGACGTAGCAGAGGCTCATATAGATGACGTAGCAGAAGCTTATAGAGATGACGTAGCAGAAGCTCATAGAGATGACATAGCAGAGGCTCATACAGGTGACATAGTAGAGGCTCATATAGCCTAACAGTAGTGCACGCAGCATTGCCTATGTATATTATGGGGATAGGGAGAGTTGGAGAGCAGTCAAGCATTGTCTAAAATTATAGCTACGCCCCCATGCATGTTGGTTACGCCCACTGGCGGCGTGGTGTGGAAACCCCCCTATGCAAATCCTGCGTTTGCCCCTGGGTGTATCACAATGCAGTCTTCTTCCTAAGTGGATGGATGAGGGACACTGTTTTTATTGTAGAACACATAATAATAAACAATCATCTTTTCAATACATTAAGAAAACTCTATGGCCCTTCCTGATGATGGGTCAACTTTGAGCAGGCGCTGAATTTATATTATTCTACAATATAGAATCTATATTAATATTTCCAAATGGCAAATTAGCTGCTGAACTAAAAGACAAATGTGCTTTGCTGTAAGAATGTTCTGTCTTTCTTAGTTTCTGCTTGAAAAATGACTAGACCCTGACTCTGGCCTTCAAATTTACACTGAGCATATCCTTCACCACAATATGCACATACGAAAGGAAACCTGTGAATATAAACCATTGTTGAAATAACTTTTCAGAGAATCCGCGCCAGATGTAACTGAGAGTTCTCGGAGAGTCTAGACCACAACTATATTGTTTCCTGGAGCTAAAATTACATATATAATTTTTTGTTAACATTTTCTCCCCACTTTTCTTAATCTTCATAAATTTGGGCTTAGAATTGGTTTGTTATTTGGTCAAATCTCTAGTAAAAATATTGAACATTTGGTCAGATGGAAAAATATAGATTAGGCACATCCTTGAAATGGACTAATATTAATGGTCACATATATTTTCAGACCATTACGTAAATCTCATCACAAGGCAAGAGTTACAGATGAAAACAGCAATATATACAATCAGGGGCTCATGTAAAGTTGAACGCAAATTGCGTTCTTTGGATGGGAATTCAATTGACCGCGCTACTGGTGAGATTAACGCGCCTCGCACCCTATTACCGTTAGTATGGTAATTTTAACGCAGCTTTCTAAGAGCAAAAATCACTGTTGAAATTACCGTGTTAATGGTAATAATGCGCATTATTACTGTAGTAACAGCAATAGTGCGCGGGTTGCGTTATTCTCACGAGTAACACGGTCAATTGAATTCCGCCTTGGTGTATAATATGCATTTTTCTTCTGTTCCGAAACTAGTGGTTTGTGCACATGTTCAGAAGTACACCAAGAATGCCATTTTGCATTTAATTTAACATGAGCCCCTCAAAGTTTACCTATGCTTGCCAATTTTTTAAACCTCTGCTCTGGGAGATCCTGGAGCAGAGGTCATGTGATAGGGGTTAGGAGGGGGCGTGGCAACACTATTGCATCACCGTAGCCCCGCCCATTGCTGAGAAATGCTAAAAATGAACTGCATTTCAAAGCAGGGGCGGGGCTTGATGACACAAAATAGCGTCATTAAGACCCGCCTCCATCACTTCCGGGAGAATTCCTGATCTCCCAGGAGCCCGGGAGGACTCTCCGAATTTCAGGAGCCTCCCGGAAATTCCGGGAGAGTAGGCAAGTATGTGTTTACCTTACTACCAATCATACATCAAGAATTTGCAAGGGATTTTTTTTTTGGAGGGGGGCGTGGGGTAGAGGAGTTCTTGAAACTTAAAAAGCAGCCCTATGTTAATGGTTCCAAGAAAAGTCTTCAGAACCCACCCACATACATTTTTAACAAGGTCATAATAATGCTAGCTTGTCACATAGTACAATTCACCCATTCTTCTGATCCCTCAAAGGTCCATTCTGACCCATACATCAGGCTGAGCTGGCTTATCCAGTACCTTGTTTTTACAATACATCTTAATTATAAAATGAAATCAGTTCGGTGTTTTATCCTCTCAGTCTGCACTTTAGTAAACCTAATCCCTCATAAGCATGTATCCTTACAATACTGTCCCAGTTTTGCAGGTAGATGAGAAGGATTGCACTATAAATACAGGGTTTAAAAAGGAATTTATGCCTTTGTAAATGTTCTCATTAAGAGATGATGGATCGGCAATGGTAAAAAGTTTCCTCCTAAGCATATAATATGTTTCTGGAAATGACTTGCTTGGGAATCATTTGGTTTCTGCCTTTCAGCTGACAAAATAAAATGCTGCAGTTAATTAACAACATTAAGTATTATTTCACATATTCATATTTCAAAAAAACTCACTTGGGGAAATGAAGCAATTTTTCCTTTACTAAGAAATGTTTTTATTTTACAAATGGAGACAGATGAGATTTTTTTTTTTTTTATAAAGGACCTCACTTATTTAACGAGGGGGGTGTTAGTACATGTTCCCAGCCTGTATATTCCTATTTGTTGGTCAGAACTGCAGGATGCATTGAGAATTTTTTCCAGATTAAATTATTCTTGGACAGGAGATTCAAAAATATAATAGAAGTCATGTGGTCAATAGTCTGAGAAGACCAAAAGATAGAACAAGTGGGATTGTGTAGCTTAAAATAAAATGTTGTAAAAAATAGAGCTTAATTTACAGGCAAATTGCTGGTTTGCAATCACAAGTTCTAAGTTGTCTTTTGTGATGGAGCTGCACATCTAAAGGTTCCGTCCCTTATTCAGTACAGTTGTGTATGATACATTCTTCACAGTTGGGTTCATGACCATCAAACAATAGAACTGCGGCTACAAGACTTATTTTTATTTCACGCCGCTCTTCCTCTGGCTCCCCTCTCTGCACTGCCTTACACTGGCTCCCTTTCCCCTACAGAATCCTCTTTAAACTCCTCACTGTCACCTACAAGGACCTCTCCCAGTCCACTGCCCCTTATATCTCTAACCTCCTCTCTATCCATACTCCCGCCCGTTCCCTGCATTCGGCCAATGACAGTCGCCTTTCCTCTGCACTGAGCACCTCATTCCATGCCAGAATTCAAGACTTCTCCCGTGCTGCCCCTCTCCACTGGAACAACCTCCCTCCCTCCATCCGTCTGTCCCCTAACCTTAGCACCTTCAAACAGGCTCTCAAAACCGATCTGTTTCTCAAGCCTACCAGCCATCCACCTAACCTTCTCTATCCTTGTTCTCCTCCCCTCCCTCTCCCCTGTCTCCTCTTGCGCTTGATCCCCTCCACTGACTCCTCTCAGGCCTGCGGTCTGTTTCCCCTCCCCTTAGTATGTCATTTCATATGAGTAGGGCCCTCTTCCCTTCTGTCTCAATACCATTTCTTCTTCTCGTACAACACTATACTTCGTGTGCTTGGAGATATTTAAGTCTTTAAGTCTTAATTATACTCGTTTTACTCTGTACTGTTGTACCCTTGTATACTGTCTGTACTGCAATTTTGAACAGCGCTGCGGATGCCTTGTGGCGCCATACATACAAATAAATAAATAATAATAATTATACAGAGGGCAATATCTGAGCCTTCACCTGTGGCCCCTTACTGCTTCCTGATTTATTGTCAAATTTGTTTGTTATAGCTTGTGACACTTGTTTCTCTTAAATTATAATGCCTGCTAGTGTTATTACAGATCGGTGTCTATTTTTTTTATTAAAGTATTGTTTGAACTTATTACTGACATAAAGGGTAGGATAGAGGGCTGTTGAAGTGACCTGTGAAGTGTTTCAGGTTTCCTGTCACTGGAGTTGGAGATCTAAGGTATCAAACATGACATTTAATTCAGCACTGTTGAAAGGTAAGTATAGGGAAGTTGAAGGAGAAGTCTGACACTCTGCTATTGTGAACTTAAGACACCACATGAATATTATTCTCATATGTAAAACAGAATAATAATTTATATTACAGATAAGAAAAATGACACACTACTAAAGGGGATATATAAAGAATTAAAAAATATACAACAAGCCATGTTTATGGTATAATAATTGTGATCTGATTAATAATTGTGATCATGATTAATCCATGCCTAGTCAGAGTCTTATTCACGTTATATTAACCTATCCAGGATCGAGACAATAGGCAGGCAGCTGTCTTGAGTTCTGGAAGGCTTGTGAGTCCACAACAGGACACACTCCACTCAGGAGATGAAGGAACTGCAAAACGTTGTTTCTTCCAAGTCTACTGAAATTCATTATTAGTTGTCATTAACATTCAGAGTAAAAGTTACAAAACACTACCTTTTAACTTTTACTACTATTGGCAAATTTAAGGAGGACGTCCTTACTGTCCCACTTTCTACTTGCTACATGGAGAGGGATGTAAGACATTGGGGCCTTGTCCAACTCTTCTCAACCTTTTGGCTAAGGTGAGGTGTAGATAGCCATATACACAGAAAGGGATTAAAGGGGTCCTTTTATAGGCGGTTTGCCGTCACCTGGTCCTCAGGCCTGGAGGCCGGTGGTGTCTGGAGCTGACATGCCCCAGGTTAAATAGAGGCAGGGGATGCCTGAAAATCCACTTGTGATAGGGAACCTGCAGCACCCTCATTGTGAACAGAGTACGGCACTAGCAGTAAGCACAATTAACCTCCTCTCATCACTTTTTATTTCTTGGTCCTGGCCTTTTGACTGGACCAGAATTTTTTTAAACCCACCGCCCATTAGGCTGGGGCACTTATTTATTTATTTATGGACACATAGCACTTTATCATAAAGCACTTTTTATATTTTTTGTTTGTTTGTGGAGTGGGACAATTTTTGGAGGTGTTTGGGTATAGATCCTTATGGGCGACCCTCTGCCCAAGTCATCTGAGGTTCCCTCCTTCTGGAGGGAGCTGAAGAACCAGTCCCACGGGGAAAGCTTTGGCCAACCTTGGAGTAAAGGGGAGTGCCCGAGCTTTATGGCAGAGGTGGTCCTGGAGACCCTTGGCTCCCAAGGAGCCCGTTGGCTCTGGAAGTCGGGGATGTAAAGGTTCTCTCCCTAGCGTTGGTGAAGGAGGGTCTGAAGATCTCTTTTTTCCCTCTGTGGGGCCTTCAGGCTCCTGGGGGATGGGGAGGAAATGGGGCCCTTTCCCTTTTGGGAAGAATCCAAAGTCCCAAGCCCCCAGCACAGTCACAGACTGCACTGGGTAATTTGGAGCACACACCTCGAGCTTCAATAAAAATAAAAATAAAAAATGGGACTTTGTCCAGCTCAAGAACCTTAACGTTACACAAAAGCTCAATATTTAAACATATGCTGTTACATTTCAGATGCTTATGGACACTACAAGTATTTTGGTAAAAGGCTGTGGCTATGGGGCGAGGGTAAGGCATTTTTCCTCCTGTGTTTGTCAAATTTTGTGTATGTTTTAAATGTATAAGTTGACAGACCTAGAAGATTTGCCCATCGATACTGTAACTACACCAGCCAATCAGCTTTAGACATAAAAGGCTGCAAATCACATTGTGTATGGATCCAAAAATATCAGATTCTTAAGATGTTTATTGGAACAGCTGGAAAATGTAGTTGGATGAGGACAACATCTGAACATTGGTCATCATCAGACCACTCCATTTCCAATAGGACATGTTTGGCCTTCAGGTGAATGAATCCAATTTCCTTTCGGAGACAGGTTATTTTATGATCTGTTTATTGTTGCTTTAAGTAAAGATAACAATATGGAAACAATTCTAGTTAAGTCACTGGATTCTTATTGGATAGTTTGGTATTCCCAAAATACTAACAAATGGTTGTAAAAAATATATCATGCGCACAAAATTATAAAAGTGTGTAGATTTAAATTTAGAAATTGTACAAACATTTGGGATTTGTTACTGCAACACGACTGGTATTAAACTGGCTAGATAAAGCAATTGTCCAGCATTATTGTGCTACAGTAGACTTTGTTTTACTGGCTTCACTTTATAATATAGAATTTTTGTCATTCAAACACTACGATCCATTTTTTTAGTCAGCAGCCATTTAACTCACCAGTATGTTTTTGGACTGTGTGCGGAAACTGGAGCAGCCACAGGAAACCCACGCAAACATGAGGAGAACATACAAACTCCACACAGACAGGACAGGGGTCGGTAATTGAACTCATGACCGCTGTGGGGCAGCAATCCCCTTTATTCATTTCAACATTTCCATTTTTCTCCTAAAATGCTGCTCAGTTTGAGCCTCTTTTATATCTTAAATGTATCATAACAGTGAGGAGACATAATAACTGTAATAACTTATTGTGTTTGACTTTTGTGTGTTTGAATGTTTTCTTTACGGTTGGAGTGCTCCTAGAAATTTGCTTTTTCACAAAAGTGCAACTGGATCTTGCAAACTGCATCCTATTAGACATATAGGAGGAGAACTAATCACTGCTAGCTTGAAGTCGGTGGAATAACCAAGTCCGATGGGGAGTAAAAGACAGTGAGGCAGGGACCTCTATCCAAAATGCCCTCTCTCCGCCCCTATATCAAATTAAAATAATATAGTCAAAATTAAATCTTGTCTTTGCATGTGGTTGTAAAAGAAGGTGCACTGGTCCACCTAATCCGCACTGATCAAGGAAGGCCCCCATTCACCCGACTTCTTCCATTGAAAAGTAAAAAACATTGCACCCCCACAGATCCTGACTTCTTGCCCCACACATGCCCATAAAACTGCATTAATTTGCACAAAAGTAGGCGTCACAAAAGACAGTGCTGTGGGTTAAACATTTTGTAATGGAACCTTATTGTTTCCGATGAGTCGGATGATGTGCAGCGCAATGATTCAATTTAATTACCTTACATAATTTACATTAAACCACAGTGTTTAATGGGCCCACTGAGTAATCACTCATAGCCAGAGAATTTAAGAGACTGAGGGCAGGAAATGCTCATTGGAAATAGAGAACACAGTGAGGTTTTTCTTCACTTATTTGGGTGAATACACTCAAGAGATTAATTGAGTAAAATCCAATTGAACTGCACATTTTTTAAATTAAGTAATAATTAATAGGAGTAAAAAAAAAAATGATCATAGCCCTTACTGACGGCGGGTATTCCATTGTTTGAGCCAGAGGTGAGGGACGTAGCCGTGGAGTGGAAGACTTGGAAAAGTCGCAGTTTCCTAAACCTCCAGGTGGGCAGCTTCCTCTGTCAGTAGTTGTGCATCTATGTAAATGAGAGACAATGTTGAACACTGCTTGTGGCACATTTACACTTAAAATATAGTGCCTAGTGTGTGCCATTTTTTATCCACACAATTCAAGAACAAGCCTACCTAAGCAGCACCTGGATTTATATAATTCTAGCATAAACGACAAAATGTACAAGCTTATCATTATCACCATTTATTTATATAGCGCCACTAATTCCGCAGCGCTGTACAGAGAACTCACTCACATCAGTCCCTGCCCCATTGGTGCTTATAGTCTAAATTCCCTAACATACACACAGACACACAGAGGCAGATAGACTAGGGTCAATTTGATAGCAGCCAATTAACCTACCAGTATGTTTTTGGAGTGTGGAAGGAAACCGGAGCACCCAGAGGAAACCCACGCAAACACGGGGAGAACATACAAACTCCACACAGATAAGACCATGGTCAGGAAGGGAACTCATGACCCCAGTGCTGTGAGGCAGAAGTGCTAACCACTGAGCCACCGTGCTAACTTCCAGATTCCGAAATACACTAATATATAGACATTCAATATAATACCTGCAACATTATTACTACCGCACACATGAGCTTCAAAAGGTAACACAGCGGGAATCACCTATACCCAGGTGTTAGAAAGATTACAAAATGCAAAAGCATAAAAAATACATTTAGATGGTGTTGTTTTTGTTGTTACTCAAACGATTTTTTTTTTTTTAAAATAGCTTCCATATAGTAATACATATTGAACATTTGCAAACATTGGGTATGATGTACATTTACGACATGAAATAGAGATTGTTCTGCTTGCGGGAAAATTGGCTATGTGTGTTTGAAATCTAATTATTTTAGGGTGGCGAGGGAAATGAAAAACACAAAGCATAGTACATAAGAACAAGAGCTATAAGACCAGCACACACAGGTGGATGAGGTGGGAGTGAGCAAGAAGACAGGAGGAGAGGGGTCACTGGTAGTGACCACAATTAATTAAATACAAAAAATCATCATGATCAGCTTGGGTGGTCCGGGTGGCTTATTGCTGTCGATGTCACTCACATGCTCAAATTGTTGGGTGTAGATTTACTTCAATGCTGTTTTCTCCAGGAAGGTCAAACCTTGTTCCAGTCTAGGACCACCTTCTGCCCCCCTGTATCCAATGCAGGGGCAAATGCAGGATCTGTAGAGGGGGGTTTCCACACCACGCCACCAGTGGGCGTGGCCAATATGAATGTGGGGGCGTGGCTATAATTTTAGACAGTGCTTGGCTGCTCTCCAGCTCTCCCTATCCCCATAATATACATGGGCAATGCTGCGTGCACTACTGTTAGGTGCACGCAGCTCTCCCTTTTCAAGCAGAGCCGTGTGAAGCCTGGGCAGGGTCCAGCCACCTCAATTATACAGTGCCCCAGGCTTGGAGGGGGGGTTTACAGGCACTAGGAAACCCTCACTCGTTTTGCCTATGTCATGGTCATATAGTTTATCTTTATGGGTTATAATCTCGTCAGCGCTACTTTACCTACAGAGCGCTGGATTGACAGCAGTAACTTTGACAGTGATGTCTTAACAGATTACCAGCTTGAACATAAAACATAAAAGGGGATTTGCTCTGCACAATGAAATTTGTCAGATGTATGAAAGGTGACTGTCTTTACATGATACAGGACAAAAGCACATATAGTTGTGCAAGATACACACAGCCCTAAGCATTTATTAGATTGCAAGTTCCTCTTTACCTTCTGTTTCCTACCATTGTATGTAGTCTGTGTCATGATCCCCTCAGTGTGCAGCGCTATGTCATATGTCAGTGCTTTATAAGTAATAGATAATAATAATTATGTGTGCCATACTCCGGAGTCTAATGTGCTGGGGCAACTTAAATAGGCGCCAGCCATGGAAGTTAAAACACATCCGTAGGAGGCTTAGGTGACCAATGTGAAACATTCTGAATATTTGAATGTCATGTTGGCTGATCCCCAATACTCTTTAGTTTTTACATCATAAAACAATTGGAACAAGGTTAAAAAATGGTGATTAGGATAATTTACCAGGACAGTTTATTATCGATGTGCTTTGGAAATTGAACATATCATTTTAAATACGACAATACTTCAGTTATTAACTTATTGTGATGAGGAAATTATGGCAATGATTCATTAAGGCATGTAAAACCAACGTAAATATTTTTTAAAGCTCACATAATTCGGGCAGGCGCCCGTCCGCGTTCAACCAGGAGCGGATCTGAAGCAGCGTCTCTTGTTGAATGCAAGCCTAGGTGTGCTCTGCTCAGACAGACAACACACAGCAGGATATGACTAATACATATGTGGAATATACAGGCCCAGCAGAACGCACAGAAAAAAAACCCAATTATTGTCACCTGTTAATAATATACTTTTTTCTATTATTTTTACATGAAATACATGTACCAGGATGTTATCAATAACTACTGTACATAAAATGCATTTTACAGTTGTTCTTGATAACAAACACATGTTCTAGCTGCATAGTGACCGTCATCACTAGTAATCAGCACTTATACCCGACCTGTAGCTTGAGCAAGTAATACGACAAAAAATCATGTAACTTAGAGATGCCAAAAGCTTCATCCCTAATATATCAATGTAAGGCTGGGTACACACTACAGAAAGCTTCTCCAGATGCGATATTGTTAACGATTTTACCAAAGATTAAAATAAAAACGTCCCAATCAGCAGCTGATTCATGTGTACACACTAAACACGTTTTACAAGATTTACCCTCAGATCTGAGCTCTTCATCTGTCATAACCATCTGCTGAAAAGATCGTGATCGAGATTTTTAGTCCTGTTTAAAAATCAAATCAAACAATACGAGCTTTGGAACGATAATCGTTCCTCATTGGAGCGTACACACTAATGCGATATAGGGCCGAATGGTCATTTATTCATCATCATCACCATTTATTTATATAGCGCCACTGATTCCGCAGCGCTGTACAGAGAACTCACTCACATCAGTCCCTGCCCCATTGGAGCTTACAGTCTAAATTCCCTAACAGACAGACAGACAGAGAGAGACTAGGGTCAATTTGTTTTCAGCCAATTAACCTACCAGTATGTTTTTGGAGTGTGGGAGGAAACCCACACAAACACAGGGAGAACATACAAACTCCACATAGATAAGGTCATAGTCGGGAATTGAACTCATGACCCTAGTGCTGTAAGGCAGAAGTGCTAACCACTGAGCCACCGTGCTTTATCGTGTGATTGGCTCGATAATCAACTGAAAGCCCTGTAGTGTGTACCCAGCCTAAGGAAGAGTGATAACTTGTTATCAGTAGGGTGGATTGAGAAATGTGCCATATTCTAACGCCTTATTTGACTGTAGTTTTGCATAATGTACATATGTTGCAAGTGCTACATGTTTTGAGCCGGATGCATCTCGAGATACGCCCAAATGAAAATATATGTGGGTAGCTACACTTTTTGTTATGGGCATCTTTTCCTGCGGCTGTTATGAGAGCAAATGCACCCAACCCTATATGAAGCCCATTCTCTTTATACAAGTGATAGTGATTAGTTATGATACAATGTTGCTGTAGACAATTACTGTCCCAATGTAATTGCTTCATAAGCAATCTCGTCTATGTAGATACATACATATTTAATGTATTGCTGTGGAGCTTACATATAAAGATTTATAGTTACAACTAAGATTGTCTTCTACACAGTATGCTATAGGTGCTTTGCACATTTGACCATGTGAATCTTTAGACTTCAATTTATAGACAAATGAATTACATTCAAATGTCTCCTACAACTGAATATAAGTTCTTGCTATATATAAAAAAATATATAAAATATATATATTATTTGGAGGGCAAATGTTTTTATTTTATTTTTTAAAGTTAGGTTCTGGTTCATGAAAAACATTCATTTAGATACTAATTCAGGAGAATACAGATATGTTCTGGATTATTTTGAATAAGAACTTGTAATTAGAGAATTAGATTTTTTTATTCAAATTAAGTGAATTCATTATTATTAAATATTAATGTGAGCTATTACTGCTGCACCGACAGTAAACTATACATATACCGAATAGTCAGGGTTTAGAAGGGTTCATCACTTACAAATGGGGCAGTAACAGAACACTCAAAATGCACAATACATAGACAATCATTACATACATAATAAGGTGGTAGTAATCATGTTACAAATTAACCAAAGCAATTCATAATGGGGCACAATTGATGTGCAGTGTTATTGTAACATTACTGTATTCATGGAGAATATGTAAGGGTTCTTTGTATTAAATAAAATAAAAAAATATAAACTTTTTTATATTCTGATATTTTATCATTATTAACATAGAAAATTAATTGAATAGTTTTTGTTTTAATTTGCTGTCCGTTCTTGAGTTTATATTTCACATCTATATTGGTCTGTGTCTGTGTGTTAGGAAATTTAGACTGTAAGCTCCAATGGGGCAGGGACTGATGGGAGTGAGTTCTCTGTACAGCGCTGTGGAATTAGTGGCGCTATATAAATAGATGATGACGATGACATATCCTGCAGTGTCCTGTCTAGTAGTGCAGGGCAGACCTACACCTGTATTCATCCCCACACGTATCTTCACCACCGCTCCTTGTTGAAAACTAACGCACATTGTGCTCAGTATGTGTCCCTTAATCAATCAGACTTCACATTCTCGAATGAACGTACTTTATGCTATGTACACCTCTACGTTCTGCTAGATTGTGGTGTAAGTATATCTGATGTACCCCTGGCAACCTATTTCATGATCTTCATTGTTTCGTTGACATGCAGGGGCAAACACAGAATTTGTAGAGGGCGGTTTCCACACCACGCCACCAGTGGGCGTAGCTATAATTTTAGACAGTGCTTGGCTGTTCTCCAACCCGCTCTATCTCCTTAATATACATGGGCAGTGCTGCGTGTACTACTGTTAGGTGCAGAGTCGTGTGAAGTGGGGGCAGGGTCCAGCCTCCTCAACTATACAGTGCCCCAGACTTGGAGGGGGGTTTCCAGGCACTAGGAAACCCTCCCCCCCATTGGTTTGCCTATGACATTATCATACCAATATTCACTAAAACAGTAAACATAACAATGGGTGCATGGACAAAGATATGTAGAATTTTAAATGCATGGTTCCACTAGCAGAACAAATTGCACGGCATACAAAAACAATTCACCATAAGACATATGTCGCTCATTGGCCCCGGTGATAGTTCATTTATAAATGTTGGCGGTAGGCGGTCTGCTATCATTGTGATAACCAGCAATAGAAGACCAGTCCTATTGCCAGGTTTTAATAAATAGGCCTGACAGTGATATCTGTACATAAATGACTTGTTTGTAGTTATAAGATCATTTATTAATATATAGATTTTTTTTTAGAGCAGTGCTTGATATACTCAGACCAGATTCCTTGCTTCCTTGTCATTTTTAATTAGTATGTCTATGGTCTCGTAACATTTTTATAGATTTTGTTAACACACTTATTTTATTAGAATGCAAATTAGAAAGAAAAATCCATTCCTATATGTCTGTGTAAATAAACTATCCATTTTGCATTGAAATCATGTTTTGCTTGTACTGTTTCTGTTTTCATGTGACCATTTAGAATTTTGTACATTTATTATAAAAATAAGGCCCATGCAACAAGAACATCAACTAATTAGTGACGATACAGGCTCAGCTATGAGTTAGACAGTGAGTATCAAACCTTTTAATAAGGAAAACCAATCAGATTCGAGCTATCATGTTCTAAAAGGTGCTAGACAAATGATAGCTAGAATCTGATAGGATGCTATGAGCAACACCTCCACTTTTTATTTCTGAAAGGTTTGATAAATCCGCCCCTCAGAGAAAAGATTTATGCTGGCCACAAATGGGCCTGTCTTGACACATGTGTTTCAGATAAATCTCCACTTTGGCACATATATGGGTGGGCAGATTATGTACTGTAATAAGTACTGTAATCAGTTATCATAATGTCCATCTTAAAACTTAAAGTGCATTGTTTTCAATTGGATGGATCTATAATTCTACAAAATTTGCTATTACATACTGTAAACCTTTTGCTTTATCTCTCTTTTGTGCATGTATGAAGCAATAGTTTTAAACAAATTGCTACAACAACTGATATTGGGCCTTCCTGATAACCATGAAAATGCTGATACAGATGGCATGCCTCTTTCCATTACACCTAGCACAGCCAATCACGATACAGTTGATTCAGGAGGCACTGACATCATTGCAGATAGAATGGTTATAGTGAAAGATAGAGGCATTTGTGGAGAACAGGTAGCAAAGACAGCCTATGATTGCCCTGTGATCTTCCAGAGCTGTAACTAGATATATTAGTGCCCATGGCAAGAGAAAACACTGGCTTCATTAATAGGCCTTCTTCTACCCCAGCTTGGTCCCATATTCAATTAAAAGCACCAATTAAATGGCCCCTACCCCCATTAAGGGAGGTGCCGAAGTGAAGACAGCGGGAAAGTGTGTGTGTTGGGGGCTACATGCTCAGGGAGACACTTACATGCTGAGGGAGGTATAAGGAAGGGGGAGACAGACTCTCAGGCTTAGGAGGAGACTCACAGGCTGGGGGGGAGACTCACATACTAAGGGGAGGCAGAAGGGAGGGGGAGATGGAAGGGAGGGGGGCGACAGGCTCTCAGGCTTAGAGGGAGACTCAAAGGGTTAGAGGAGACAGAAGGGAGGGGGAAACAGGCTCTCAGGCTGAGGGGGCTCTCACATACTGAGGGAAGACAGAAGTGAAGGGAGACAGAAGGGAGGGGAAGACATACTTTCAGGCTTAGGGAAAGACTCACAGACTGAGGGGGCACTCACATACTGAGGGAAGACAGAAGGGCGGGGGAGATGGAAGGGAGGGGGGAGACAGGCTCTCAGGCTTAGAGGGAGACTCACAGGGTGAGAGGAGACAGAAGGGAGGGGGAGACAGACTTTCAGGCTTAGGGGGGCACTCACATACTGAGGGAAGACAGAAGGGCGGGGGAGACGGAAGGGAGGGGGGAGACAGGCTCTCAGGCTTAGAGGGAGACTCACAGGGTGAGAGGAGACAGAAGGAAGGGGGAGACAGACTTTCAGGCTTAGGGGGGCACTCACATACTGAGGGAAGACAGAAGGGAGGGGGAAACGGAAGGGAGGGGGGAGACAGGCTCTCAGGCTTAGAGGGAGACTCACAGGGTGAGAGGAGACAGAAGGGAGGGGGAGACAGACTTTCAGGCTTAGGGGGGCACTCACATACTGAGGGAAGACAGAAGGGAGGGGGAAATGGAAGGGAGGGGGAGACAAGCTCACAGGCTTAGGGGAAGACTCACAGACTGAGGGGGCACTCACATACTGAGAGGAGATATAAAGGAGAGAGGGAGAGAGAAATTAGAGAATTACTTACCTACAGCGCTGGAGGACAGGCATCTCTAGAAAGTAGGAGAAGCTGGTGGGTTGTCCAGGGAGAGGAACATCATCATGCAGTTTACCAAACTAGAGAAGATGATGGACCTTCCAACAGGGAAAAGCACCTTTCCCAACAGCCGATCTGCCAAAGTTGGAGGGTGGGCAGACCAGTCTCAGGAAGGAGCATCCTGCACCGCACAGGCACCTCTTAGTCCACCTTTATGATAGTATGGCAGGTGGAGCTAATACTAGGGAAATGGTTTTGTAAATATTTGCTCCTGGGTGGAAATTTCCTTTAAACAAGTGTAGATGATTCTCATACAGACAACTTGCTGTACTATAATATGGTTTGCCTAATAAAGTTACACTCTATCAATCTTAAGATACAGCCAATAAAGGGACACCATAGATTATGATGCAGTTTATAATAATAAAGTATGTCTGTGTTTGTCATTCCACAAGAATTCCGTAAAGATTCAAGAGGTCGTTTTTCTAAAACTCGATGCCTTGTAATAAACCTTTTCTCTAATGTGAAAGAAGGAAAAGTGAGGATAATTTACATTAACACAATTGTGCCTTCAGCTAAATAATTGTGTTGCCCTTTTTACAACATTCCTCTGATTAAGGCAAGTTTTTTGTCTTGGTAACAATATTCATGAGAACACATTTGTTTATCTTGGTATAAACCAATATTGGACAAGATATGTGAATCATTTAATAATTCAGGGCCTGATTCATTAAGGATCTTAACTTAAGAAACTTCTAAATAGTTCACTGTGTATGCCCTTCGTTCTACACCATACCTTTAATGGCATAACCAACTTAAATAAAATAAAGACACAGAGACTTGAGTAAAGTGGCACTAAAAATATTTTTATTATAACCTAATTAAACCTGGTGGCGGAGAAAGGGCACTGAAGATCAGCTCCAGCGATACCCAACCAAGCGTGGACATGGCAATATAGCCTTCAGTCCACCCACTTCTCTCATAACCCCACTGCTTGGCCGGCCCTAACCTGGCGTCAGAGTAAACTGCACTCACCTCACTACTCACTCCCCCTCCCTCACTGAGCCGGGCGAGGCCCCTCCCCACGGAAGGGACAAGAGTAACCGATTGCCGTGTAAGGGGACAGATACCTGCGACCAATCACGATAGAGCCGTATATATCAGCCGCTGATCGCAGTGCCTTCCTCCCACACCAAACTATAACCCTACATAACCAGCTTTCAGCCAAACCACCTTTAACCCTTAAAGCTTACTTAAAAAATGGCATGGGTGGGCGGGATTTTTCCACCCGAGTGACTCAGACCAGGAAATGCATCATCTATACAAAGCCACAAAACCCTCCGCTCAACATCATTGGCCAGATCTAAACCCCACATTAACTCCTTCAGGTAAGTGCAACCACAAATGCAACACTGTCACTATTTAATTTCGTTCGTCTATAGGGGACTCTCTTGTACTTATTTAAGTCTCCTGGACAAAACCATGTTACAATGCAAGGGGGGCAAATTAGTATTCTGTTTTGCACATAAGTTAAATACTGACTGTTTATTCATGTAGCACACAAATACTTGATAACTTATTTGTACACTGAAATGTAAAGTTGATATTTGTGTGCTACATGAAAAAACAGTCAGTATTTTACTTATGTGCAAAACAGAAAACTAATTTGCACCCCTTGCATTGTAACATGGTTTTGTCCAGGAGACTGAAATAAGAAGTTTCTTAAGTTAAGATCCTTAATGAATCAGGCCCTCAATCTTTTATCATGATCTAAATCAGTGATGGGCAACAGACGACCCTGGGGCCACATGCGGCCCCCCAAGCCTTCACCTGCGGCCCCCAGCTCCTTCCTACTTTATTGTCGGATTTGTTTGTTATAGCTGGTAAAAAAGCCTGCAGATCTGTTATTACAGATAGGTGTCTCTTTCTTTAATTAAATGAACTGTTTAATCGTATTACTGAAATTAAGGGTGATGTGTGGCCCTTTTGATGTTTAGAGGACAGCACCGTGCGGCCCCAGAGTGTATCAGGTTGCCAATCACTGATCTAAAACAAAGTTTATACATAAAAGAAAAAATATAGAACACTTTTTAAAACGCCATATATCCCGCCTCTCCCTTTAGTTCAGTGAGAAATAAAAATCTGATTTCCATGGTAACACAAAAACAGCTGCTATTCCAGATAATTGTATGAAATTTTGAAAAAATGATTCCTGTCTGACTTTAAATAGAACAGATCTGGATTGCATTTGCATGCAACACACCCTTTCAGGTATCCTTCCTTCTAAATGGCGTTACCTATTGACATGACGCAAATCATCACTGAATGAGTTTAAAGTGTATTTTTTATGGATTTTTGCATCATTTTTGAAAGCACCACAATGTATTGTAGGTGAAACAACAATTAAAAGATAACATCATGTATTTACTGGACAGATTTTCCCAAAGAGATTTGAATTTGTTCTTTAACTGCTCTGTTTCCTTAACTCCAAAAGACGAGTTGCTGTAAGTAAAAGAGCTAATGACATTTCCAAATATACAGGTAAACAGTTGTTATAGCTTAAGTTGCTTGACATGATGAAATATTAGAGATGTATAAAGCCTGAGGTCCGAATAAAATTCAGGCTCAAATTTAGTGAACTACGGCAAAACTATATTTTTTTCGGTTTCTTTTAGAAAATGTGCAAAATATCTCATACTTGCCAACTCTCCCGGAAAGTCCGGGAAACTCCCGAAATTTGGGTCAGCCCCCCGCGACGCACAGTATGTTTTCGTGGGGGGCGGGACCAAAATAACGCAACTGGTCTCGCCCCGCCCCCTCCCGCCCTCCAGTCACGCCCCCATCTCCCGGAGTTGGCAAGTATGAAATATCTTAAGATCTCTGTAGGATAAGTAAACAGTAGAACACAGCAAGAGCCAGAGAGGGCACTTAAAAGTTGTATGTTAGTGCCCTCTTATTAATTTTTATTTAGATAGTAGCATATATATATATATATATATATATATATATATATATATATATTTGCACTAATTCTTTTTTTAAATAAGTAATTTTTGAGAGAGTTTAAATATATTAGTTTAGGTGTTGCTGCTTCTAATGTCTTGAACAGAAACAGCATGAGGATTTGTTACAAGTCTTTACCTCCTACAATAAATGTTTGCCTGATAAATTACCTTTACCACAAGTTTAATAATTAAAGCAATAAAAAAAAAAAAAAAGCGATCTGGTGCTCTCTTTATGGTTCGCACAATAAAAATTGTTTTGCATATTGATAAGTATGCTTTATAGCAATGTTGGCTAACCTGTGACACTCCAGGTGTTGTGAAACTACAAGTCCCAGTATGCTTTGCCAATATACAGCAGCTTATTGCTGGAATGGTATGCTGGGACTTGTAGTTTCACAACACCTGGAGTGTCACAGGTTAGCAAACACTGCAATACAGAAATCAACGTCCAAAATTATATTGACTCAGAAAAGCACACTCGAGTTAAAAATATCATTTATTAAAAATAGTTTATAAATAAAATAGCTCAATACATATGCTAAAGTCAGTATGGTTATAATGCCATGTTACAGACCAGGGTTTCAAACCTTTTTCCTACAATGTAGCCCATAATTTAGCAAAAATGTCTAATTGTTTAAGTTTATGTTTACAAGGTAAACTTTCCCAATTGTGTCATCACCCTCTTCTTCTCCCTTGCTGACCTGTGTGGTGAATCGCTATTTAGAAGTGCGCCCCCTGCCAGTCATGAAGGGAAATACCATACAACACAGGAGCTGGACATTAGTGGAGTCTTGGTTGCTCACAGCCGTTTGGATGTGGTGGAGGGAACTGGTTTTACAATGGCGCAGAAAATCAGAGGGAGAGAATGTGATCCCAGTACTGGGAGAGTTTCTCACACCATAGAAACACCCACCCCCTGCATAACTTAGGGGTTATTAATGTTGAGTCATTTGTATGAATATCAGCAATTGTGGGATTCCTGACCTCACGTTTATGCTATAAAACCCCCATCACACACCAGACATTCAGACAACTCTCTAGAACAAAGGAAGAGAAAAGAATAAAAACAATCAACGGCAAATGCGGATAATTCTAACCGCTTGTTAAGCTTCTAATGTCATTAGCACAGCTGATCACAATCAGGTCTATGTACCATAGCGGAATTCAGGTATTCTTCCACTATTTTCTTTCAATACTATACAGAATTGGGTGGCAATTCATCCTTTTGTTCAAAAATGTTGGGCCATACTCTCATCAAAGACTTTTTTGTTTTGTTAATAGATTTACCAAAACACAATGATTCATTTTTTTCCTCTGCCGTATTTTCCTCTGTGTGCCTTATGTCAGATGCCAAGAAATATTCTCATATTACACTTGTAGCATGGATCCAACAATGTTTATATGAAATAATTGTGTATTTTCTTAATATTTGCAGCACACTACTATACATATTGTGACATAGCTACAAATTCATCAGCTTCTCTATGGCCAGTTCTTGTCTCTCATCATCAATACCTATTGGCGAGTGTAGAAGCTTGTTGCTCCGATGACCTTCATTATTTGACGCATTTAGCTTAAAAATTTGCGACATTTGACAAATGTCCTCCATTGTTTCCCATAGCCTTCAGTCATCAGTCACTGCCTGCAAATTTTAGATGTTAATTCCGTAGTCATTGATGGCTTTTATTTGCTCATGCCATTCTCCAGCATAGTGTCACAGTTCATGCAGGAATAAATACCAGGTACACAGCTGATGCAGGTAAGCGCTGATATGGAGAGGTCCCAGGCAGCAGGTAAACCACAAGCATAGCAGAATGGAAAGCAACAACAATAACCAGCAATGTATGCTGGGAGTGACTGGTATAAATAGGGATACACCTAGGTGCAAGGGATAATTAGTGCAGCAAGGTAACTCCTAAAAGACAAGAAGCAGGCACAATAGCAGCACCTCTGGTGATCAGAGGTGCTGCTGCTAACACATTAAGTGAAACACAATAATAAGTCTACTAGCCCTGGAGACAGGAGCTGCCAATACAAAGCAGCAAGCTGCAGGCAGATCGTGACACATAGTCAAGGTAGAACTGTATCTAGTTGTGGAAAACTGTTAGGCCTATGCCACGTAGTAAGAGCGTTTTCTATCACAATATATTTTATGTTAATATAGGAACTGATCTTCCTTGACATTGTGATTATACTTTCAATATCCTGGTAAGTGCTCAAGAAAATTTGCACCATTAGGACAAAACAGGTGATGTGTGGTATTGCCCGGACTGCAGGGCAGCCATGACCTTCGACTCTGATGGAAAGTTTACAATATTGAGTTGTCTAAAGGACAACCATTGCTCAATTGCACAATTTGTGCAAGCAATGATCGCATTCGCTGCATATGTTTCATGGTCCAAACTGAATATATATAATTTTTTTTGTAGTAACATTTTAGCTTCTTTTAAATAAAAGTATAGGAGCCAATGACAATGAGGGTGGTGATGGTTAACGTGAAGAATCTGTGGCTTGACTTTTCTTTTTGGACACTCTAGAATTACCTACTGGGTAGTGAAAGCCATATATTTACCCTCGGCCACACATCTGGCATGAACATAATTGAGTACAAACAAATTTAGAGAGTGACACTCTATGTCGGCACCAATATCAATGTATAAAGTGGGTACAGCTTTAGTTCTAATTACTGTCTGGCCATCTTCATTTGTGTAAAACATCAATTCCTGAAACACCACATAGTTTAAAGGCATCATTTCTAAAGCTATAATTTTGGCAAGTCCGCATTTAAGGAGAGTGATCTACAATGTGTTCCGCTGTTCTTTTTGCCTCTAGTGACTGTTATCAGTGATGGCTGTGGCTGGTTTGGAGTTTTTACGTGTGAAATTATTACAAATATTAATGGACCATGAATGAGAAATTTCCACATATGCATTGACAAAAATGCTAGATGTACAATTAACATATATATGTTTATTGGTTGAACTACTATCTGGAATGTCAGGTATTGCATTTTTGTTCCAACATAGCTGGCAACCTCAACTGCCCATCACCATGTTACTCTAAAAACTGTTTCCACAGAGACCCACCTCTGTCAAACAATATTTCACCTCTATTTTGTCAGGAAATTGCTGACTATTTCTACCTGTCACAAAACGCACTCTGAGCTCTCATGACTTTGAAGCTTACTGTAAGGGGACACACAGGATTCCAGTACTCAATATTGCACTCACCTATCCCTAAGGTTCCAGATCTAACTGGCCCCTTCCCCCAACACAGGCAACCATTTCCACACCTCTCCTCTGCCACAATCTACACATGAGGCCTGTTGAAAACCTATGACTTAATTACCCAATTGTGCACACTTTGCGCTCTGGTAGTTAAACTAAGTAACACTTCTTACACTGGTATTTAAAGGGATAACATAACCAAACAATAAAACTCTTCATAACAGGAAGTGAATTTGTTTAGAGCAATAAGAACAGCACTTTTTAAATTTTATATTTTATATATGGAAAAAGTACAATGCTTACAAAAAGATGACATACCATACAGCAAAACAAAATAAAGTAAACAGGAGGAAGTTTCAGAGTATAAACTTACATATGTGTTGCATAATCTGCCCCAATGGAAATTAGCTTCAAAAATGGACAGGTTATCAATGTTATTTGATTTCCCACAAGTCTGACAATATCTTGTATATGGTCTCATCTTTCAAAGACACTTTGTCACCTCTCCTCTCCTACAGGGTTTGGTCTGCAGGTTAGGCCTGGGACACAATTTTACAACCACAATTTACATCTTTCCTGTTTAATCCCCAATGCTTAAATGTAATATATCTTTTATGGGGAGTGTCACACGGACCCAAGTTTATCATTAATAAATCCAACATAAATTTCCCAGTCTACAGATACCAAACAGACATAGGTCAAGTGGATCAGTTGCGCTGATACTCATTCCTTGTGTGTCAGACAGCTTTATTCAACGTATGAGTTGCCCTTCATTATACTAATTATGACTATTTTCCCTGTACGGCGCTGCAGACATTTTGTGGCGCCCTATAAATAAAAAAATAATAATAATAATAATTAATATGTGGTTGATCACTAGTTATATTGATTGTAAGTGGTATTTTGTAAATGGAATTAAATTTGCCTATATACAATATAGCATCACAGAGGTCACATTGCCCATGTCTTTTTGTGTAAGACCCTCTGCTGGGATGGTTCCCTAAAGTCTCTTTAGGTGTCACAAACCACTCCTAGTCCAGGACATAGCTCAACCCATGATGTCTTTGAAGCTGTTCAGTTTCCCCTAAATGTGACAAAGTTATCTTGTAGTGCTTGGTCCTGAAGGGCCACATTGAGTTAGGTCATTAACCCTAGAAAAGCAGGGCTTTGCTTTGAAGTCATTTGCATTACACCCTAGCTTACACAGAAGCACAAATTATAAATGTATTCATTTGATATACAGTATTTGCAAAGCAGTTCCTTATGATTATGCTTTACTCACCCCTGTTATTAATCTTTATAACTGTAATTCCTCTCTTTTCACTAGAGCTTGCAATAGTGGCTGGATGTTAAGATGATGTATTGTTTTTATTTTTTGGATAAGACACTTTCTTGGTGCTTGTGTGTAAGGTTATAGGTGATAGAATTGGTAGCCATGACTTTGTCTGATATTTAAGTATCTGTAGGTACTGCATGATAAAATACACTTTCCCTCATAGTATGGCTTTTTGGGGCTTATCAGATACAGTCAGTGGGGTAAGCAAATTTGAAGGAGAAAGAGAGGAATGAAGCAAAGAAGCTGCAGGTATTGTTCAAACACAGTGTATTAACATTAAAATTTACTATGTATTATCTTGATCATGTTTGTTTTGGATAGACAACATTGTTTTATGTTTTAGAATGAATGATTGGTTTTATATGCAATTAGATACATTTTCAATTACTACACCAATGTTGTGGTCACATATTTAAAAATAAATGAAAAAAAAATCATATTTATGGGGAAAAAACAGACTAATTATGAATGATTATGAATGATCACATCACACCTATATTGCATGATTAGAATATACACGCTTCAAAGAACATGAAGTCAACCTCATCAGAATAACATTTTCCATCATTACCATCAGACATCTGTACCTGATTATATTTAATTTATTGTCATACACACTAGTTTTGGTTCCTTACAATTCAATGATAAAAACAATTGGATCTAAAGCTTTGATTTTAACATATAAAGCCAGCTGATAGCAGTGTTGAATTATGTCATAACATGGGCAAAAATTATTTAAGATGCAATTCCACCAAAAAATGCAGTTTAGGGTGAAATATCAATGTAAGACTTTTGGGCAAAAAAAATATTTAGCTGGGTTTCAGTGTTCATGCAATCCAGCAGGTCACCCAACATTTTTCATGGGTCTGCCAGTGCACAGTTAACGTCTGTCCGTGCCCTTTGGCAGGGTGCTGTGGACAGATGTGTTAGGCATTATTGAAAAGAGTGGTGTAGACATTGATGAACTCTGTGGATCACATGAATGCCAGGCCTTGACTATGTAATAATATATTTGGGTGGAACTAACATTTAATATTAGAAATTAATATATATATATATATATATATATATATATATATATATATATATATATATATATACATATAATATATATATGTATATATATATATATATATATATATATATATATATATAATATACATATAATATATATATTATATATATATATAAATATAAATATATATATATATATGTATATATGTATATATATATATATATATATATATATATATATAATATATATTATACACATATATGTACATATTATATCCAACTTTGATCAAAACTCTTACACTCTGCATGGTTCGACTTACCTGCCTTTAGAACTCTGACAAGGCATTTGCTGGTGTCAGATCATCAACCCAGCCACCAGCAACTGTCTAGTCGGAATTCTAAAGGCAAGTATGCTGTGGGTATAGTAATTTATAACAAAACTTCTCTATTGTATATCTTTTTTCCATATTTAAAAGATCACAGATTGTATATTGTTGTAATAAATATATTATTAGATTATCTATTTCATGTGTTCTACTTTAACAAATTTTTAAAAAAGTTTGAAGTGCACACATCTAATCATGAATTAACTGATCTCTGTGAATTATATTGGTTAACATAATTATTTCATTGTCCATTGAATTACCTTGAACCTACTTACTGTTTTCCACCCAAATGACTCTGCAACTCTATTGAATCTTCTTTACGTGCAAGTCTAGAGTTATGCAATGAAACAGATGTAGCTGTTTCAAGTGAACACTATTTTAGAAGAAAATAAGCCATTGACCTTGAAACAATCTTATGAGGTTCCGCCAATGTGCAATTTCTAGAAATGTCCAATATCAACAATATCAGAATATTGTCTCAGCTGGTAACTCTAATGCTACAATCTTGTGAGAGTATGATTCAGATATCAGGAACGTTCTCTGGAATAGTAAAATAAAAATTGCCATTCTTACTAAGAATGTATCAAATGTAGTCCTATAACAACAATACATAATAGGTATCATGACAGGAATATATGAAAAACAGAAAATTAGGCAGTTTTACTTAACGAATGCATAAGCCGGGCCCACCCGATCCCAAGGGGTATGAGAAGTGGTTTTTTTGTAAGAAAGAATGTGCCAGAACTCACATCACGTAGTCAATCACTGTACACACCCCCACACATGTCAGTTGTGTAACGAAACATAACGGTCACCGGCCGCCGTAAGCTCTCAGCATGCGACCGGCATGCACTGCGAGCGCAACGGTGGAGGAGACCAGGGAGGGAGCCGGATCACCAGCTAACAGCACAGTAAGTATTTTCTTCTTTTTTTTCCAGGTTTTTTTTTTTTGGGCTTCCTCCGACGGGCCCCCCTGGGCTGCAGGGCCCCCGGGCACCTGCCCATTGTGCCCTATGGGAAAGACGGCCCTGAACACAAGTGTCACGGACCAATGCAGGAATACAGCTAAAAAGCCACGAATAAGGTGAAAAACATTCAATGTTTATTTGCTGAAGAGTATAAACAGAAGGTGTAATAATGAGCTTTGCAGTAATTACCAGGTACACGGCTGTTGCAGGTAAACAGGAGGTATGGAGAGATCCCAAGCAGCTAGTGCAGGGAAATGCAGAGGTAAATACCAGGTTCACAGATTTTGCAGGTAAGCAGAATGTATGGAGAGATCCCAAGCAGCATAAACCCAGGAGCACAGCAGAATGAAGTAACAATAATACAACAACAGGATGTGACAACAATAACCAGCAATGTATGCTGGAAGTGACAAGTATACATAGGGGAAAACCCAGGTGTAAGGAATAATTAGTTCCACAAGGTTAACTCTTAAAGCATAAGAAATAGGCACAATAGCAGCACCTCTGGTGATCAGAGGTACTGCTGCTGACACATAAAATGAAACACAGATAAAGTTCAAAAGTCCAGGAGGCAGGAGCTGTCAATACAAAGCAGCAAGCTTGTAGGCAGGTCGCTACAACAAGCAGCCCGCATGCACCGTTTTAATGATTTTTGCTACGCTCGACAGGGCAATTCAAGTCCACGTGGACCAAACATCAAATGTTCAAAAGTTACTTTTAAACTTGGAAAATCCGTTGAAAAAAGGTGTCGGAACTCATTTCTGTGAGTTCTATGACAAAAAAGCACTGGGTATGAGACATATTGAGTTGAGCTGTTGATCCTTCTTATATATGACTTACTAATTGGACATATAGGGGTTCATTAAGAAGGTTTTTTGCATAAAAAAATGTAAAATGTAGATAGTAAGGATTTGTTCACACATCCATGGCTCTTTTGTGTATATTTAGGGTCAGTGATATGAAATGATGACTATTAGCATCACTCTCTGGCCCCTTCTGATTGGCTGATCATGTCTTTAATCCTTTAGCTAAAATTATCTAAATTATTAGCATCATAGCTCTCTTATATCATTTCACGGACATGTATTTGCGTTACTTAATTGAGATTTGAACTACTGCAGAAACGAAGATTCCCATTGAATTTTAAAAGGGGAAACAAAAATAGTTTTCTAATTAAAATTTCTTTAATTTTTATTCTATTTAATTTCTATTTCATTTGTATTTAACTTAATATTGAAAATACAATTTCACATTTATTATTAATTGCCAAGACAATATTAATAATAATGAACTTTAGGACAAAAATGTAAGTGGACTTTGTAGGGATGATTGTAGTGTATCCATGATGTGCATATTCCATAGTATTTTGAAACCGGACGTGCCCATGCAGCTTATATTTTACTTGGTGTACAATTAAAAGGACTTGCGCAAAAGGTGAAGAAGTACAAGTCTGCAGCTTTATGTGGTTCATAATTGACCTTTATAGTATCAAACAACTGAATAACTCTTTCTTCCCCTCCAGTGGCGCACGCAGGTTTCTGAGTCTCCAGGACCCCCCCCCCCCCCCTGCGCTAACTAAGTGGCCACTGTCCTATACAGCAGCCACGGCGCTGTCAAAGAAGCGTCCGCGGCGGTGCTGTATTGTATACAGCACCGCCGCAGACGCTTCTTAGACACCGCCGCGGCTGCTGTATAAGACAGCGTTGGTGAAACGGAGGTGCATGCGCAGCAGCTCTCTCTCGTGTTTTTTTTTTTTTTTTTTTTTTTTGGGTCGGCGGGGGAAACCCCCCGACAATCCTCCGTGTGCCGCTGCCCTCTAAATACTGTAGGTGAGCGGTGTAGTGTGTTTAAATCCTCAAAAAGCATTATTCCGTGGCCAGCTGTCTCTATTGCCTTCACATACTGTTTACACTATTTTAATTATAAACTTACAAATTGCACAAGGCAATAAATAATTGTAAAACTCTACTTGATCATTGCACTTCAATTATTTGTGCTAAATAGTAATAAAAAACATGGTTAACTGAATGAAAAGCAAATAACGGCAATATTTTTTTATATAATCTATTTATTTATGAACCTTCCAAATGAAGCATTAATCCAAAACACTAGATTGTTTATCTTGCAAAGAAAAAAAACATGAACACCAGGGAAAGAAAAAAAGCGAGGAAAATAACTGTAAACAAATTATATTTTATTTGATTGGGTATCTTGCCTTATATACTGAGGGGAGACAGACGTGAGGGGGAGACAGGCTCACAGGCTGAGGGGGGCACTCACATACTTAGGGGAGACAAAAGGGAGGGTGAGACAGAAAGGAGGGGGAGACTCACATGCTGAGGGGGCATTCACATACTGAGGGGAGACAGAAGGGAGGGGAAGACAGGCTCACAGGCTGAGGGGGGCACTCACATACTGAGGGGAGACAGATGGGAGGGTGAGACAGAAAGGAGGGGGAGACTCACATGCTGAGGGGACATTCACATACTGAGAGAAGACAGAAGGGAGGGGGAGACAGGCTCACAGGCTGAGGGGGGCACTCACATACTGAGGGGGGTAAATGCACTAAGGAGCAATATTTGCAAATTGACGATATTTGGCGACTTTGACAGCTAAATTTAAAACGGCAATGTGTTTAAAGGCAAAACGGTTAAATGGTTAAAGAAATATATATAATGAAAGAAAAAAATTACATAAATAAATTAAATAAATAAATATTTTTTAAAAATACTTGTAAACATTACTATTTCAGATTTACTTTAGGCGCTGGTGTTCTTTACTTTTTTTGTGATTTAAAAGGCTTAGAAGGAGGAACACACAATTGTCCTTTCAAGGGATCTGGCCCATACCTCATAGTAAATAGTTTAGATTCTAGCTCTTGCAACTTTTCCCAAAAATCTTTAACTAATGAGCATGGCCACCAAAGATACCATATCCCCGATGTGGATACTGTCCTGAAAACGTTAGAGTGATTGACTTAGGTCAAGTTGATGTGATCTAGTAGGATATTACTGTCCTGTACTATCAAAGCATCAACGTAATAGCAATCTCTTTATTTGAAGCACAGATAATCATCATCATCTATTTATTTATATAGCGCCACTAATTCCGCAGCGCTGTACAGAAAACTCATTCACGTCAGTCCGTACAGAAAACTCATTCACGTCAGTCCCTGCCCCATTGGAGCTTACAATCTAAATGTCCTAACACACACACACACACACACACACAGACCGAGAAAGACTAAGAGCAATTTAATAGCAGCCAATTAACCTACTGGTATGTTTTTGGAGTGTGGGAGGAAACCGGAGCATCCGGAGGAAACCGACACAAACAAAGGGAGAACATACAAACTCCACACAGATAAGGCCATGGTCGGGAATCGAACTCATAGAAAATCATTTAATTTTAAGAAAAATATAGCCCATGTCAGAAAATCTGACATCCATGCTAAACAATAGCCTAATCTACTAATAAATCCTTCCACATAAAGTGATGGTACAATTTGGGAATCAGTTCCTTAGGGACATTAAGAAAACACATAATTGTTCATAATCTGTACATTCCGCAGTATAGGGATCTTTTATAATGTTATTTGTAATAATGAACCACTCAATTATAAGGAAGCCGTTCATCATTTGAGGCAGAGAGACTAGCAAAGTGCAAAGCCCTGAATAACAAAGAGAATATTTTAAACAATTGCACCCTGATCTTTTCTGCTAGGCAAACTCCATTTGGGAAATATGCCCTGGAAATTGGGGCCATCCCTAAGAAGAAAAAAATCAAAGAGGAGCAAAGAGATCTCATGCCATACAGTTTTAGCACATTATTAATCAAAAAGGGACAAAGGAAAAAAATATATTCCAACTGTACCCAAAGTTAACAAGAATCAGACAGAAAAACAGTACTGTGGTTGTGTAAATTGTGTCGATTGATAGTAACTTATAAATGTCAGGGACTGAAAACTCATCCGACAAGGGTAAAAACATTATGACCCGCTCACATACTCTATTACCTTTATTATGTTGTTTAAACTTAATGTCTTAGATTCAAAAGCTAAAATCTGTTTCTTAGATATGGAGTTTAGCAGTGTACAAACAGAATAGTAACCATGGCAAAAGAGACCGCTTCTCTTGTAAGCGGAGGATTTCACATCAGGGTGCGCATCCACGTCACGTGACCGCCGCTTACCTGAGGATCGAGTGTGATTCATCCAGCGGTGAGCCTGTGAGTTTCTACGTTACTATCAGATACACTATCTCATTTGGTACCTGCATCTTGACCTTAGTAATCTCTTCGGTCTTTGGACATTTGCATTTGGGATTAGTTCCCTAAATCCTACATGTGCTGCAGTGTGGCTTATGGTCTGGATCTACATTATTGCCTATTGGTATAATACCATTGACCATTCATCATCATCATCATCATCACCATTTATTTATATAGCGCCACTAATTCCACAGCGCTGTACAGAGAACTCACTCACATCATTGCGTCCCTGCCCCATTGGAGCTTACAGTCTAAATTCCCTAATACACACACAGACAGAGATCACAGACTAGGGTCAATTTGTTAGCAGCCAATTAACCCACCAGTATGTTTTTGGCGTGTGGGAGGAAACCGGAGCACCCGGAGGAAACCCACGCAAACACGGGGAGAACATACAAACTCCTCACAGATAAGGCCATGATCGGGAATTGAACTCATGACCACAGTGCTGTAAGGCAGAAGTGCTAACCACTACGCCACAGTGCTGCCCGTTGTTTTAATATTCTTTTGTTTTACTCATACCTGTATTTATAGGCAATGCATTGCCATTTATGTGATATATTAATTTCTATCGAAATATTTATGGTCTGTGTTTATATGTTCATTATTATATGTCTAAGATAGTTATCTATTTATACATTGCCTGTCAGCTGCTTAATATTAAGCATATGTGTCAGGTGTTGACACATTTTATACATCTCAGAGTTTTGTCTTTGAATAAATAGTTTTATTGTGCACATGCTGATTTGAATTTTTTGTAATTTTTGGACCCAGTATTCTTGTTTTTGTATTTATCCTTGTTCGTATCTGGTGGTATTCTTTGCGGCGGTTGGTCTTTTTGTCTTTATGGCAAAAGAGACACTTTTGCTATGGCGATGCAACCCAACTAGGATATAGAATATAGCAACATTTTCTAAGAAGGTCAGATTACAACTTTTTGACTAACAGTAATCAAGAAAATCTGTAATTCCCCCCCATGCCAGTGATGGGCAACAGCCGGGCTGCTGAGACTTCTCCTGCAGCCCCCCACTGTCTGCTTCCAATCTTAGCAGAACAGGGGGCATCCGACTTCCGCGTCATGTGAGCTCCTCTGCACAGTGGAGAGGTCACGCGGCACAACCGGAGGAGGAGGGAGAGAACAGCCCCTTTCATATTGCCCTTCACTGCCCCATACAAAGAATTTGCATGGCTAGTACAACAAATCAGAACAGAGATAAGAGTATTTTAAACAGAGTTGTGGTATACAGTAGCGTAAGCATGAAGGCCATCTGTTTGTGTATTCCATAGTTTACTTGTGGCATCAATTTACTAAAATACTTGGAAAGGTTTAATTACTATAGAACGTCCCCGATAGATTTAGTGTTTTGGTCTTTTTTTTTCCTCTGCAGCCTATGTCTAGAGCTAAGACATATTTCCTCTGTAAATATATCACTAGATTCAGTAACAGATTGCATTGCTGCAATGTTCCATTTTCTAATTAAGATTAATGGCAGATTTAGAACAACAGAACACAGGTCATTGATTATGTGTCTTTAATGTTGCAGGATTAAAAGATTGTTTTCAGAAGAGTGTATTGTTTGAGCTCTCAAGCAATAATACAGTAGCTACGGTAAAAAGACAAAACATATTAATATCCCTTAAAAATTATTATTATGCACCTCAATATAAAGCTGGAAACAATGTCTAATGATGTTTTAAATAAATTTTTTGCTTTTGTGTTGTGGGCGTTTATTATGCAAATTTATTTTAAATACTATTTACACCCATTGGATATTTTTCATACCCACCCATGTGATTAAAACATTTCAAGGAATAGTTTACAGTTCGCCTGCCCACAGCTTTGATACATCAGAAACCGGATAATGGGAGCAGGGCGTTACTGGGTACATTGTTGCATAACGCAGAAACATGTATAATAATAAGGTATTATGCAGTAATAAATAACTTGAGATCCTCTGCAGCAGTTTGTCCTTATATGGCCTGATTCATTAATGAAAGTTAAGTAAGAAATTGAGTAAGTTTTCTTACTCAAGTTTTCTGGACAAAACCATGTTCCAATGCAAGGGGTGCATATTAGTTTATTATTTTGCACATAAGGAAATTACTGGCTGTTTTTTCATGTAGCACACAAATACTTGATAGCTTATTTGTACACTGAAACTTAAAGTTGATCTAGAACATGTTGTACCCCAACTATAAATCTGCCATCACATTTTAAATATACCTCCCCCTCCAATGCAACATGGTTTTGCCTTACTTACTTACTTTTGCTTAACTTTCCTAAATGAATCAAGTCCATACTGGTCAGAACATTTGTTCGATGGGTGTTCTCTATACCATGCTATTGTATCATATTTATGTATAGCATGGGTGCCTAAAGTAGTAAATTTATTATAACCAATTACCTACTAAGCAATATCCTAAAAAATGGGATATAGAAGCCTTAATCTCATGGCAAGCTTCATATTGATCTCTTACTACAATACTGTAAGGAATTAATTTAGGCTGATAGATGCATCATTGTGATAGTTGACAGAAGTGATAGCCTGGAAAGATCCCATCACATGTTAGTTCCTACCCTGGGACTTCCTTCGTTTGGTCAATTGACCCAAACATTGTGCAAGGACCTCAGCTGGTGGCTTCTGTCTGTGAGTACTGTATAAGATTTTCTCTTTCCATCTCTTTAAATAATAAATGAGATGAGCAGGTTTCCAAAATATAATATATCTATAATTTATTAAAAAGATATTATACATAGATACAGCCATACTGGGTGAAGCAGACATAAGCCCAGGGTCTCAAATGCCAATTGACACACTATATTTGATTAACTCATATATTTAGAGAGATGAAACTCCTTATTACTTCCAAACACACCTTCCCAGCTTACTGCTGAGATCCCAGATCACTGCTGGCACTCTATCATTAAAGTGACATGTTCTATTGGACAGTCATTTCTTTGGCCATATCCGGCGATATTGTGAAATACAATCACATAACAATTATATAACCTGTTGTTTTGTTTATGAATTGTGCAATAATGGAAATTTGCTAAAAACACGCAATTCTGTATTTTTCCGATCTCTTAAAACACAGAAATAAAAATCAAATTAATTTGCTCATTATATTGAACTAATTGGTAATATAGGGTTTTTGCTAATAATTACTTTGACAGTACTAGTGGAGGGAAGGATGTGGTGCGATGACTGAAAGTTATAGTGATGACCACATGGTCATCCAACCAGGAGATGGCGGTCATTTCTACTCTCTGCGTCACATCCCTTTATCTTCTTGCAAGTTGCTAATGAATAGGGTAAGTAGAGAGAGCCCCAAAAGTTCTCACTAAAGACCGAGCATGGGAGAAGATTGTGGGGCTTATAAAATCTTAATTTAACCTGGAAGATCCCCATAATGTTTTCATAATTATTATAATTAATATTATTGTTATTATTAGTCTATTTCAGTATATGAAAATATATTTGTTAGGGATATTTTTTATACTGTTTGAGGCATGTTTTCTCTTCATATAACCGTGATTAAGACACACGATATTAATAACTCTACAGCCTAATTTGAAAGCAAAGAGCAGAACATTACACATAGCATGACATGCCCAGACATAATGAACAGAAATTAATTTCAAAGTATTGTTAACATTCTTTCAACAGTTTTAGCGCCTATGACAATTATCACATGCAGAAAGTGAAAATAGGATTATATTTATGGCAAACACAACCCGGGTTTGTTAATGAGATTTGTTGCATTTAACTGATGTTTAAATTCAAAAGCTTAACACAATCTTGTTGAACATACAGTACAATCATCACGAATAGCGTAGACAGATTGTCCAGTTAGTTTGTGAGAGGGAACTGTTTTGCACCATTTGCTAACCAGAAGGACGCAGAAGATGTTATTTATTCAGTGAACAAACCCCATTTAACATCGGTGTCTTGGGGCTTGATTTACTAAAGGGAGGTTTGGTGAAACGACCGGTTTTCGATGATTTTTCCAGTGGTTTTAAAAACCGTCGGATTTACTAAAGCCCAAACCGCCATTAAAATGGCCAGAAAGGACATTTTACAAAACCACCACTTTTTAAATTGCCATCCCGATTTTAACCATGATGAACATACGAACTGCTGGATTTACTAAGCTGGGGTTTGCAAAACACGGCAAAAGTGCCATCAAAACAACCAAAATAAAAGAGGTGGTTGTGAGAGGTGAGATTGCTCAAACTGCTGCTGTTTGTGCTATTGTGCCATTCAGAACATAAGAGAAAGCACCATTGACATTTAAATTATTGGGGCTATCATTATTTATTGATTAAGAGGCAAAATTAATTTAACACTAATTTATGGGGGATCTTTTTTTTTTTTTTTTTTAAGGGGACACTATTATAGCATTATATTATGGGGCAAATGTGAATATATAATAATATTAACTGATTGTTAATGGTGGATATAATTATTTATGTTGCACAATTTGGCATTACAAACTGCCCGAATAATATAATAATTCATTAATTTTGTGCCATTAATATAACAAAAAAAAATTCCCCCATAATATCAAATTAAGGGGGAATTTTTTTAATATCAAATTAATTTTGCCACTTCATCAATAAATAATGATTGCCCAAATAATTTAAATGTCAGTGGTGGTTTATCTTATGCTCTGAATGGCAAAATAGCTCAAACAGAATGTTTGAGCTATCAAGCCATTCAGAAGCTATCCTGTCCTGTTTTTTGGATGGCGGTTTTAACCAAACCGCCGGTGGTTTAGACAAAACTGCCGGTTTAGCTTATTTTAATCCGCAACACATCGCCAACCATTTTACATCACAGTCTCAAACCGTCCTCTAGTTAGACCCCCTAAACCGCCGTGCGATGTGTGGTGGTTTAAAAACCGCCACCAAACTCAATTCTTAGTAATACCCCATTCATACTGCACCAAAAACCCGGGTTTTTGCAGAGGCACGCTGAAAAACCCGGGTCTTGGTGCAGTATGAATAGTCCAACCACAAATCCCGGGTCTAAAATCCCGGGACTTAGACCCGGGATTTTGCGAGGGGTAATTCCCGGGTTGGACCCCGCTCGCCTGCAGTATGAATGGTGCAACCCGTGTAATTCCCGGGTCTCACCATTCATACTGTAAAAAAAAAATGTGGAAGTAAAAAAAAAAGATTTTAATTAATAAAAAATACATAACAAATGTTTACTTAACTTATTTTCAGCCAGCGGTGTCTCCGGTGCGTTGCCGGCTGTCAGGGGGACCTCTGGGTACTAAAATGATGTCATTTCTAATGGACTAGAAATTACGTCATTTTAGTACCCAGAGGTCCCACTAACAGCCGGCAACACACCGGAGACACCGCTGGCTGAAAATAAGTTAAGTAAACATTTGTTATGATTTTTTTTTTTTAATTAAAATCTTTTTTTACACTTTTTTTTTTTCTAAAACCCGGGTCGGGCAGGTGCAGTATGAACCCGCCCGACCCGGGAATCTTCTTATCTATACTGCCCTGTGCCCCGGCAATATCCCGGGTTAACAACCCGGGATATTGCCGGGGCGGCAGTATGAAAGTGGTATAAATCTAGCCCTTGGTGTTTCTTTGCAAAATGAAATGTGAGTAATCGCTTTATTTATGACATAATCGTCAACCACCTATCCTCCTTTCTTCTTCTCCTGCCTATTGGTTGAACCCAACATGGTCCAGACCTCTTACTATTAACATGGTACCAACAAGTAATCTCTAGAATAAGTGTTTCTATTGACGACACAATATTCCTGATGAGAAATAGAAGTCCTTGAATTAGCAGAACCAGGTCGATATTTGACGGAAGCTGGTTGCTTCTAGGGCCGCAAACTTATTCGCAGTACGATCATGATTTTTAGGCCACTTCGATTTAGGTTTTACCTCTGAATTCGTTGTTTGATGTTCGAGTTTTGAAGTTCCAGCAACTCACACTAAAAAAATTAAAAGGTGTTAAAAAAAATGATAACATTTTAACTGTTTGAGCTTAAATGGGAATATGACCTGGGTCGAGTTGATGTGATCTAGTAGGTGTTCTGTAGTATCAAAGCCTCAACTTACTCGCAATCTCTCTATTTGGCTCACAGATAGAAAATCATTTAAGTTTAAGAAAAAATATAGCCCATGTCAGTAAATCTGGCAGAAAACCAGGATCAGCCATCCATCCTAAACAATAGTCTAATCTACTAATAAAATCCTGACACATAAAGTGAAGGTACAATTTGGAGATCAATTCTTTAGGGACATTAAGAGACCACATAATTGTTGAGCATCTGTACATCCCATGGTATTGGGATCTTTTATAATGTGATTTGTAATAATGAACCACTCAATTATAATGAAGTCATTCATCATTTGAGGCAGAGAGGCCAACAAAACTGCAAAACCCTGAATAACAAAGAGTATCTTTTAAACAATTGCACCCATGAGACTAGGAATGCACAAACTATTAGAACCAATTCAATATTTCATGGAATTTGGTCGCTTATAGGGCCACAAACATGTTCGTCATACGATCACAGTGGCGCACGCAGGGGGGGTTTCTGAGTCTCCAGAAACCCCCCCCCTGCGCTAACTTAGTGCCCACAATAGCGGCACTGTCCTATACAGCAGCCGCGGCGCTGTCAAAGAAGCGTCCGCCGCGGATGTTTTTTTGACAGCGCCGCGGCTGCTGTATAGGACAGCGCTGCCGAAACGGAGCTGGGGCGCATGCGCAGCAGCTCTCTCGTGTTTTTTTTTTTTTTTTGGGTCAGGGGGGTGGGGAAACCCCCCCTGACAATCCCGCGTGCACCCCTGGATCATGATTTTTTTGGGCCACTTCAATTTAGGTTTGTCTAACACCCAGGGCCGGACTGGGACTAAAATACTATGTACAATACTGTTAGTTGCACGCAACTCTGCCTTCACAAGCAGTACAGTATGAAGTGGGACATACCTCCCAACTGTCCTTGTAGTCAGACCAAATCTTACTAAACGAGACAGTCACCAAAATTCGGTACAGTTGACAGACAGTCCTGCTCTCTCCTACCTGTTCTTGTCACTTTCACCACCTGTGGCTGCTGGTGTCATTAGTTCAGTTGCTGCTTGTCTGGATACTGGAATGTTGGAGGCCCTATTTTGAAAAAAAATGGGTACATGTAATTTAGAAAACTCCAACCAGCCCTGGTGTTTAATCAATACAACCCATATTTCATTATTGGGCCTCCCTCCAGCCCCAACATTAAAATACTAGTATTCACGCTTAATATAAATTATTGCTGCTGCTACTGATGATAAATAAACCTATTTCCCTCCCTCCAAACAACCCCAGCAATAAATTAAATAACATTTACGTTTAATAAATATACCTATTTCCCGCAACCATCACTGCCATTAAATAATTCATATTCACATTTAATAGACATTTTTTTCCCAAAAAGCCCCACTTTCAATTAATAGCCCCCAAACCACCCCAGCATTAAATTAAAGGTCTAATCACCCCGTCTTAAATTGCTAGGCCCCAATATTAAATTAATTTGACCCACATCACCCCACAAATAAAATGGCACCAATTAAATAATTAACCCCACCTAAACTTCACCATTAAATTAATATCTCCCACATTATATTAACATTTTTCTCCTTCCCTCATGCCTGAGTACATGCCCCCAATTGATATTATGCCATACAGTTGTGCCAACAAATCATATTATGCCACACAATAGTGCCCCAAAATCATATTATGCCACACAGTAGTGCCCCAAAGTCATATTATACCACACAGTAGTGCCCCAAAATCATATAATGCCATACAGTAGTGCCCCAAATCATATTATGCCACACAGTTTTACCCCCAAATAATATTATGCCACAATAGTGCCCCCAGTTGATATTATGCCATACAGTTGTGCCCACAAATCATATTATGCCACACAATAGTGCCCCAAAATCATATTATGCCACACAATAGTGCCCCAAAATCATATTATGCCACACAGTAGTGCCCCAAAATCATATTATACCACACAGTAGTGCCCCAAAATCATATTATGCCATACTGTAGTGCCCCAAATCATATTATGCCACACAGTAGTGCCCCAAATCATTTTATACCACACAGTAGTGCCCCCAAATAATATTATGCCACAATAGTGCCCCCAGTTGATATTATGCCACAATAGTGCCCCCAAATAATATTATGTGTGGCACCCTTTTGCTCCCCCCCTCCCGTTTTCTGTGGGGCATCCTTTCTCCCCCCCCCCATTTTGTGTACTGACCTTCTCAGCTTCTTTTCTGTCTGTCTCTGTCTTCTGCCTGCTCTCTGATAGCTGCCTTGCAGGACCCGTGCAGATTTGAATGTGCGCGCGCGGCACATGTAGTCGTGTGGCTGATTCCTGGGGAGGAGCCAGCCACCAGGAAGTGTCATGCACGGTCACTGGCCCATCTGACCATCGGCCCCTCTGGCATTTGCCAGAAGTGCCAGATGACCAGTCCAACCCTGCTAACATCTCTGAATTCACTGTTTGACGTTCCATTTCCAGTTCGCAACTTGTACTTAAAACTTAAAAATTATAACATTTCAATCAAATATACTTTTAATAATCTGTCCAATCAGTGCTAACCTAAGCATCTTAAATGTTGCATAATAAACTACTTAATCCATGCATTGGTATCTATACTTGAAGTGGCAAGAACAAGGTTTATATTGACAAATACATGGATATGTGTGTGTTTGTGTGTGTGTGTGTGTGTGTGTGTGTGTGTGTGTGTGTAATCACAAAAGTAATCAGGAGTGACTTGTGGCAGTAAATTTTTAGAATGAGACCCGATCTTTATCAGCACAAAATTAGAGCCTTTAAGTCCTTTCGCAGGGATTGAAATGGCCATAAACTCCTCTGAACGGCAAGGAACACTCCTTGGTTTTATTACAATAATCTTGCTCTGCAAAAGATTATCTAATTCCTGCACTTTTCTGCAAAACCATTAGTACTTCAGGAGCAACGCCTTCATGCCACTCAACTGCACCCCGCTGTCTGCTCAAATTGCTGTTCCTTCATTTTGCTTTCATAAACACATGTGCCCCGGGAGGGGAACTAGATGCACTTGTACAAATCAAAGTGCATGGCTGGTCCGAAGCTGCTTTTGCACTACTGTTTTGTGGTTTGTAAATTACCTATGATGTGTATTAATGTCCCGTTCGTCATACAGACCATTAAACTCTGTTTCATGACATTTAAACGACCATGTGTATCTGCTCTAAAACTCTTAACTTCTAACATTACCCAAGTGAGGCTCCTGGCGCTCACTGCTAGAACCGTCTAGATGGATCATTAACTGAGGAATCTGTTGATCTATAGGGATTGCTAGTGATCCCTATGCAGATATGCATGCTAAATGCAATTGTTCAAAGAAATGTATGAGTCACTAAAAATGCATGTGAACAGCATTGAGCCCTAAATATCTAGCTCAATCTATATCACTAACAGAACCATTTTATTATAATACAATATTTTCCTTTATTTTGTCATTTCACTGCAGTTTTCATAAAATAAAGGCAAAGACTATTAACAATATTTTCATTAAATGATTTATATCCTTAGAACATCCTGTGAAACGTATGGGGAGCTGCGCAATAGATTAACTTTTTATAATCACAATTAATTATTATTTTACATCGATACAACTGTACATTTCAATCATTTTTATTTACTTTAAGCTGATGCAGCAGCCCTACACATCCATTGCACAGATGTTTCTGCCTATTAAGCAACTGTGTGACATTTGTAGTTTTTTTTCTTCAGCTAATCTTTTTTGTTATTGTTGTTTTTACAACTTTAACGTTACTGCTATAATATTTTATATTACACAGCAGAATTGTATCCAATTAAGGTTTATTATTCTTGACCCTTGGGGCGACGCTTTTAAAATTTCCTTAATACATCTGCCAAAATAGCCATCTGCTGCATTGCAATTCTGTTTAACATTAAAATTCTTTAGATCTAAGGAAGATATAGAGCACAGTGACCAGCAGCATATTAAGTCAAGCCTAGCAGTAGAAATTGTGACTGTTTATCAGAAGGACAGAAGAGTCCAGGCTGCAATTTTCATATGCCCCACCTGCCCACTTGTTGGTACATAAGACCCTTGGTTGCTGTCATATAGGTTAGCAGAGCGCAGAGTCCCAGTGATACCTTCTCTATCTAAAGAGGTTCCAGTCCATTCAGAATTATAAACTAATCTCTGACCACAGATGCTCATTACAGAAATGATCATAATAAGGGTTGGGTACGTTTCACCGATGCTGACATCGCCGACATAGTAAATTCCTCCAAAATAAGTCTGAATCTAATAAACCCGATAAATTAAAACTTCAGACTTAACTTAAAAAAGACAGAGTACGTCCCGATATGTCCGCTTCATGACTGCTATATTTATCGATTGAAGGAAATGCCCGGACTTGGGATTGTGTGCGACAGTGAAATCTCCGGAATTAAAGCGGCAATACCATCACTAGCATTTCCGATTTAATTAGAATGTAGAATTAGAATTTGTAATGCAATAATCCTATTCCTATTCCTATTCCTATTTGTATCTCTATCCCTATACCTATCACTAACCCCTAACCCTAACCTTTAAATTAGATGGTAAATGCGGCTAGTGATGGTATTGCCGCTTTAATTTCGTAAATGTCACTGTCGCGCACATTAGTGACGTCAACACCAAGTACCGGCATTTCATCAATCGATAAATATAGCAGTCGTGAAGCGGACATGTCGGGGATGTACTCTGTCTTTTTTAAGTTAAGTCTGATTTTTTTATTTGTCGATTTTATTAGATTCAGGCTTATTTTGTAGGTATTTACGATATCGGTGATATTAGTGAAGGGAATGTGACTACCACCGCATAATAAAGGGTGGGGGTTTCTCTGAGCAAAGGCTTGGGAGTTTTGTCTAAGGAAATGGTGGGTTCTTTGTGCAAGGTGGTATAGCCACTATCGGACCCAGAGGCGAGTCAGACCCTTCATTGGCTGTATGGTTCTTGATATGTTAGTGTAAGCATAATCTAGTAGGCTGAATGTCTGTAAGAGTGGGCAGCAGTATCGTGCCTGCCTCGCCTACTTACTTATCATCAGCACCTGTCCAAGGACGGCTCTTTATCGTCAGCCTTTACCATAAGAATACATCAAACTTAACCCTACTGTTCTGTCCGTGTCTACTATACAGATGTACTGTGCAGATCAATACGACCCGTGTCATAAAATTACACTTTTCATTATTATTAAATCAAAGGGATATTCTCTAAACTTTTATTGGGCTAAATAAAGATATTAGTCTTTCAAAAAAAACAAAAAAATACGAACATTTTGGAAAAATTGTTTAATATAGGTATTTAGTCGTTTTTGGGCAGTAATGTGTAACATGGGATTTACAAATATGTTTGTGGCGCTTGGTACATGTAATAGTTGCTTCATTATTTTTTAAAAGTTTAATTTTACTCTGGCGCGTTTCACAGCTCCATCTCTTTTTGTAGAAGTTCCTGGTTGAGGATCATCAGTGGTTGAATATATATTCTTCACAGTTTTAGATGACTCTTCTGTCCATGGCATATAATGTCTTGAGGAAATACGGGGCTTGACGAGTGCGTTTCCAACTCTTCCAAAAATATTCTCCTATTGGTAAGTTTTTTATCGTTCTAGAAGAAGTTTATGGAATGCCACAGGATAAATTAATTATATGCAGTTACTTCAATGACATTATAAAATATTATCATTGGCCATCAGTTCGTTATTTGTTTGCAGGTGTACATGTTTACAAGATGATCTAGGGTATCCACTGGGACTTTTGTCACGTTATAGTCCAAAATTATGTTTGGCTTCTTCTCTGGCCTATCACTAACTCCTTTGTCATTATATAAACATCAAGAATATGTTTAGATTAGAGCGCTATCAATCTCCCACATATCAATTACAAATATATGAATAAATAATACTTATATTTGTTCTTTTGACCTGGTGTTCCCTAAAAAAGAAACCCCTCCCCCCCCCCCCCGTTTGGGCTGAAATGCGTCAGTTAATACTGGCTATGTGAGGCAGGAGCTACTACCAGTTGTCAGCTATCATCCATCCCAGGATTCATATGACTTCTACTTCATATGCATGCTATCTGGTAGGACTGCCTGCACATTATATTTGACTGTTTGGATTTTTATTTGTTCGAACGTCAAATAATACATTTTGATTTTATTTATTTTTTAAAAAGTTATTGCACTAGATATTTATTTTTAAATTTACATGGCAACGATCCATATGAATATATTCTCTTCATGATTTTGTCAAAACTTCCCTACATACTGTACACTATTGAGAAGCCATTGAGGCTTGAGATATGTGAAAAACCAAGACTGCTTCCAGTAAGTGCGCCACCTAGAGGGGATATTCGCTATGGAATGCGGTTTACAGATTCACAAGTTTTGGTCTTGTAAGTTTTCTCACAAAGGGGAAGTCACACTGTGAAAGAATAAAAACAAAAAGAGTCACACACTATATATTTTGGATGTTTATTATATATGTATATTAAGTCATACAATATTACACTATTGTGTTTGAATTATTTTGTTTTTCATGTTTGGATCACACTATTGAGAATCCTATTGGGGAAAACCCGGTCAAGAGATCAAATATAAGTATTATTTATTTATATATTTGTAATTGATAAATGGGAGATTGATAGCGCTCTAATCTTTACATGTTCTTGATTTTTATATATATATATTTTCAACAAGTGTATAGCTGAAGTTCAAAGAGTTTTGAGGCGCTCTAAGGAATTATTTTGTTTACTTTTATTTCCTTTGTCTTTATGTAAGGTGGTCAAAAGAATGATTTTCTTATTTTCGGAACATAATTCACTACCATTGTGTTTTCACTGAAATAAAATTATGAACTATGCTCCTGCTTATTTGCAGAGGTAATTTCGGTAACAAATAGCGTTATGTATCATTTGAGCAGAAGTTTTGCCGGATTGTATGAGGTGAAAAAGTTGTCGCACGTACCGTTGTGCCCTCTTAGTTCACTTGTGTGGTCTGCCACAACGGTCATCGCCTGGTTTTCTCTGGTCTTGCTCCTGGTTCTTTTCCATATAAACCTGCGACTTCAGAACATGTGATTTTTAGCATCACACAAAGTCCGGAGGGTAAATGTATGAAGCTCCGGGTTCTTCAACACTCGCGAGTTCGGCGTCTTCAGCGCTTAAATTCAAAGCAGCGCTGCCTTGTAACGGGAAACTTCCTTTTACAAGGCAGTGCCGCTTTAAATTTAAGCGCTGAAGACGCCGAACTCGCGGGTGTTGAAGAACTCGGAGCTTCATACATTTACCCCCAGATTTTCACACCATATTTCGCTGGCTTGGAAGGAATGTATTTTTTGAATACCAACAATTAGCCACAGTAGATATTAATTGTACACAGATCAATATAAAACTGAACAGGAGTCCCTCCAAAAAGTGTATTTATAGCCAAAAGGGAGAAACAAGCAGTTCAGCGTAAATATTCTGCTCAATATGTGGACTTGTTGAAACTTGTATAACTATGTGAATATGTGAAATACTGACATATTTCAAATGTAAAACAAATGTAAAACAATGACCTGAACTGTACTGTAGTACTAACTACTAATAACGTGTAAAAATAAAAAAATATATATATAGATTTTTTTATCATAAAAACTATTTGCCATAAAAAATAAAATTCATAATATATGGAAATCATAGTTACATAAATAACGAACTGACACCAAAACAGACCCGAATAGAACAGCAGGGTTAAAACTTTACTACATTTTTCTTTCATGTTCAGGTGTCCATTCTAAAGTACATTACTTTCCAGATATCCCTTATACAGTGCAGAGCACCCTGACGTATATAAAGTCCATTATACAATGTTGAGCTCCCCAGAGAACTACTAGTTGGTTTGTTTATTGGAATTATTTGCAATTTTAGAGCAATGGATTTATTTTTGCATTGATTCAGAAATCTTTACTTCTTGTTAAAACATAAAAGAAACTTAAAATATGGTATGAATGGTTTCATTGGTTGAAATGATTTCCATTTATACTAATGTTGTTTTAATTACCACTTCTTATTTAAGAATTACATTTAATTTTTTTTTTTGAAATTTCGGTTTGTAATTTCACAGTTTGTAATTTTGCAGTTCCAGATGAAGCTTCTTTATTTGTATCCTTTCAAAAGATAATTGTAGACCCCTAATGCAGCCAAAATATGATGTTTTTTTGCCAATTTTTCTGATTGTTTTTCTTAAGGTGCAAAGAGAATCTTCTATTATTCCTCAGTTTGCTTTTTCTATTATGTATTTTTATACCTCCCATGTTATGCTCTCCAAGCTGCCAATGAATTGGTCCTGCCAACCTCCATTATTACCACTGATGGTAATCATTATCAAGATGCTGAAAACGTCAACATGTAATAGCCTGACATGATGAGACCGCAGGCATAATTGACGCCAGTGTGATAATAGTGACAGCTTGAAAAGGAGACTTCAAACAGTTCTTAGGAATGAACATCCCGGCAGCCTACAATGACGTCAGTTTCAAGGTCCACACTATCATTCGTGCTGTTAAGCTGCTAATTTAAGGAGACGTCAGCTGTACAATACTCTAGGCTTTCTAAAGAACATTGTACAGCCGGGGGCTCCTTAAATTAGCAGCTTAACAGCACAAGTGATAGTGGGGACCTTGAAACTGACGTCATTGTAGGCTGCCGGGATGTTCATTTGTCGGAACTGTTTAAAGTCTCCTTTTCAAGCTGTCACTATTACCACACTGTCATCAATAACACCTTCGATCTCATCATATCGGGTTATGTCATGTTGGCGTTTTCAGCATCGGGATAAGGTACCCAACCCACTAACACCTCTAACCCAGTTTTCCCACATATTCTTTTGCTGCTCCTTTTCTTTGGAATATGGAATTAGAATGTAAACAAAACCCTTTCATCTGTCCTAGGTAAACGTGTAATGGTCCAAAGTGCAGTAGCGTACTGTATGTTGGCTCTAAAGAAACATAGCTGAATAATGATAAGCGCATAACAAAAATAGTCTTACTGGAGAAATATAGCCTAATAAAGTCAGTTTGAAAATAACCAAAAATAGAATGCAAACACTTTCTCTAAAGATTCTAACAAAAATGTTTCCAAAATATATTTATAGTTCTCCTCCCACTTTATTTTCTCTGTCTTTAATAACACCTAGCTGCAAACTGTTTTGTTTTTCTATATAAACTATAATTAATGACTCACCTAGTGCGTTAATGATACATTTTCAAAAGTCTTTAGACTAATTGTACATTAATTGACATATGCTCAGGTGCTTCATATACCTTTTAGAAGTGTATAGGTAGAATTTTTTTTCAAATATAACCTGTGTGGGTTGTGATAGAGTATTAGGCTTCCCTCTGACCTTGTAGTATTCTTGGGTTAACCACTTGGGGTAGCTCCCTCTCTCCCACCTAGGAAGACAGGTGGAGGTGTGATCAGTACAGGTGTCATGTAGATGTAACAGGTGTAGCTGTGCATAGTTTCTGATGATAAAATAATGGACTCTAGGTCACATTATAAAAGGATTTATTAAGTATAAAGATTTATTTCTACAGTCTCTTATTAACAGTACCTTGTCTAACAGTTCACAGTACAACTCACTTGGTTGCATTAAATTAGTTTGCAGTTTATATTCACTAGCGTGGCAGTAACAACACCACCATTACTCTGAAGAACCTAACATTTGACTGAAGAGCTGACGCTCATGAACAGTGGAACTGTCACCCTAACTCGTCCTTCCTTTACACTGCAGTCCGCACTTTAGAGTGTTCACACGCTCTCAGATTCCATCTATCTTAATGTGTTTTCAACTGCACTTAGGGTACAAGACAATATCAAAGTATCTTGGGTGCCTCTCAGAGCGAGCACCTCCGCACTCTCGACATACAGGTCAGACTAACACTATTATGCCCTGACTCACAATCTGTCTTATCCCTCTCGGGACTTCCATCTAGCTGTCTGCAACTGCACTGCTTTCTATCTCTCCATCTTGCAGTATCTTTTCTGGGTGCAGACGTGCTACATCCAAACTCTCCGTTTCAATTGGAGCACCTGAACAGCATGGTACCAACTCACATTGGAATTTGTGTGCCATATTGATTGAGATCCCGAATTTGTACAGCATATGCAAATTTCATCCATTTGACAGATTTTAGTATTTAATATTAAGTGTGATTGATATGACTGTCCTGCTTCTTTACAGTAAAATGAGACCTTATCTCTGAGTCACAGCCAGTCAGTCATGGAGCTCCACTATGATCACATGATGGCAGAAGAAAAAGGAGGCTGGAATGCCCCTCTTCTCAGCATACAAATGTCTCTGCTCATTACACATAATGTCATGCAACTGTGGTAATCATGGTAATCGTATGACAAGCTAAGCTTTCCAGAACTTGATAAAATTGCTCAGACCACAGTCCCCGTGAACTATTATGGGGACTGTGGTTTTATGCGGTAATTTGCCTAATGCAGTAGAAATATCCAATATCTCCCGCGTTATGCTTTCCTTAAATGACAAACATACAAGTTCTGAAAATATATTTATTAATATATTTATTTTACACATACATATAGAATTGTTTAATTGTTTTTATATATTGCTATTTTAACATGGTCTTTTCAAGAAATATAACAAAGACTAGCAGCATTGGATGTTAACTAAAATTTGCCCCCGTGGCCGCCGCCAGCAGTAAATAGACTAACAATGTTTAATTTAGACACATTATTAATGGTTGTATCTGGTTTCTGTGTGGCGCCCCCCAGAATCTGCTGCCCTAGGCTGCAAGCTCTGGTTAAAGGGTCTGGTTAAAGGGTGAAAACTCAGAGGATTTGTTGAATAAAAGCATACCTAATTCAACCTATGGCTGGAAGTGTTCTGTTTTTCAGGAGGAAGGAAATATATGAATGCTTGATGCTAAAAGCATATAAAGAGATTCACATGATGAGCTGGGTACGTTATACCGGCGATTGGAATACTGACAACCGATATAATGACTAAATAATGCCGATGTTACTAATCCCGACAGATATAAAATGTAGACTTACTATTATTAAGACAAACCAGATCTCCGATATGACTTCTTGAACTCTGCGCTAGGTTCCGAAAGAAGCAAATACTAGCAGTATAAATTGACATTATTTAGTCGTTATACCGGTTGTCGGGATTCCAATCACCGGTATAATGACTACCACAACACGTGGTACCCCAGTAGTCTACTCTGGCGTAGCGGTGTAATTGCACACTAAGAGGCCCAGGCTTGGAATTCATAATGAATCCCATCTTGAAGCAACATTGCAAAATTGAATTCAATAATAACTTTTGCAACGTTTCCAGACCTAACAGCAACAACAGCTTCAGTTCCAGGTCCACCAGCACAGCTGATGCCACTACAAGCAAGGATGGATCCCAGAGGTCTCCGAGATTTTCCTGCGCTGCGCCAATTCTCATGAACCACTCTCATCTGCTGTAGACTGTAAGCTCTTTCATTATGTTGGTGTGTAACCTTGGTGGTTTGTACAGTTTGTTTAGATCTAAAGTGCAGTAGAATACTGTGTGTTGGAGCTATAGTGAGGACTAACAATAAGTGCAAAACTGAGAGAGTCTGCCACGAATAGGCTACATTTAATTGTTAAAACTTGTTAAAACTGTATTTTTCTGATCCCTTACCTTCACATATCGCTGTATGTGCTGTAGTAAGCAGTTTAGCTGCAAACTAAAAATTAGAATGTATTTTATAAGAGAACTGTAGCCTGGAAAAGTTGGGGAAAAAAACAACCAAAAATAGATTGCTGATTCTTGTAACAAAATGTTTCCAAAATATGTTTACATTTTTTCCTCCCACATTATTTCTTGTCTTTAACGACCTCTTGCTGCCAAACAGGGATTTTTTTTATTTCACTTTATAAACTGTAATAACTTATCTATGTAATGCCTGTCTTTTGGATGTGGAGTTAATCCTGGATTAATGACAAGGAACTAAAAAAGTAAATTATGGCCGGGGAGAAGAAAATGATGACAGCAGCCAACTCTGTTAACAAAAGAGCAGGATAAATAATATACTGACTACTGTAAAGGCAGCGAGGGGGAACAGGGACGTTAAAAAGCGCAAGAAGTGACTACCAATATCATATTTTTATAGTGGTAATACATTACTTCTAATAATATACAAGTTTCAATTTGAAACAAAGCAAATTGTTTTATCCTGCATGTCCACAGTTTTGCAGTAGGTGGGGGTTGAACAGTGTGTAGTCATCAGACCATCATAATGTTCAAAACAGTATTTCAGGAGATGAGTGTGCTGATGAAGATAGGAACCTGTCTACAATGTGTCTCATCCAACACTATTGCTTGGGTAGATATTATATCTAAATTTATATGGTCAACATTTTTTGCATCTGGGGGCAACCTAAAAAATACAGACTTCTCCACCTAACTTTCATCCCCTCCCTTAAATTTTGTTTATCTGTCTAGGACATATCCAAACTGAAGTGTAAATGGTCTACTGCAATCTCCCCCATCATTCCAATCTGGGATAACCCAGAACTCTCTACCCCTGAATTTAAACTTTGGATGCAAGCCAGCATAAGGGTAGTCCCCATTCTGAAAGTAAAACAACTGGGTATCCTAAGATTTACTCCTCTTAGACCTCTGTTCTTTGAGTTTATATTGGTCAGACACTTCCTTTCATCTCTTCCACCAAATGATACCCTCAGAGACCTATACCCTTTTAAACTACTTTGTCTGAAAGGTATGATTTCTATCATCTGTAATAGTTATAGATCATAGTATTGGGCAGAAAACCTATGATCAGGGCACTCGTGCTGTTATATGCAATAGGTGTCAGTGGCGATGGTGGTAAAAGTTAAACCACAAGAAGCTTTGTAAAATTTGTAATAATTCAGAACTAATTTTAACAGATGATATATACATATATACAGTTGCTCACAGTTGATACTGAGTGCAACAGAAAGACGGTATGAAAACTTAATATATGCAAATGGTAAGCTTATATTGTGAGCAATGTCAGAGAACAGGTTGCTCATATATTTTTGTGCCTTTATATATCTACATATAAATATATATAAATATATATATGTAAGAGAACAAAAAAAGATGCAGCTCAAGCTATCACGCTTGTTTCAGTTCAACTGTCACTGGAAGAACTTGCTGAGAGCTGATCTTCCTGTCTGTGCATGCTCCGTAGAGCGATAGAGATGGCTGAAGGCTGCCCCACTTCCTGTTTTCAATAGATCACAGAGGACACCACTACCAAGATGGGAGGCGGAGCATAGCACTCCATATTAACACCAAGAAGAGCCCCAGTCTCTAGAGGCTCCAGTCATGTGCTGAAAGTGCTGGGACTGAGTTCCACTATTACAATGGAACCCACTCTGCGGATTTCCCTCTTATAGTGGTACTGGTTCAGCTTGTCCTAGCCTGGTGTTGTTTACCACTTAAGCAGGGGGACTCCCTGCTCACTGTCCCCTATGCTTTAGAGGTAAACAGTCCCAGACTTTGGATCAGGTGCTGGTAATTCATTTAGGAGAGAGAACACAAACAGAAAGCCAATTTAAGAGACATAGTACAGAGCGAAACAAAACACCACTACATTCAGAGAAGAAACTAAACAATGAGAATTAAGGGTGCACCTTAAATTTGAGAGAGCATTCTAGGCACATTTCTACCAATCAAAAAAACAACAACTGTATTTCCTGAAGATCCAAGGACCCCAACTAGCATAATGTACCACTCATGTTTGCGCCAATTATGTGACAAGGGGCCTGATTCATTAAGGATCTTAAATGAAGAGGTATCTTATTTTTAGTCTCCTGGACAAAACCATGTTACAATGCAAGGGGTGCAAACTAGTTTTCTGTTTTGCACATAAGTTAAATAGTGACTGTTTTTTCATGTAGCACACAAATACTTGTAGCTTATTTGTACACTGAAATTTAAAGTTGATATTTGTGTGCTACATGAAAAAACAGTCAGTATTTAACTTATGTGCATAACAGAAAACTACTTTGCACCCCTTGCATTGTAACATGCTTTTGTCCAGGAGACTAAAAATAAGATACCTCTTCATTTAAGATCCTTAATGAATCAGGCCCAAGGAGAGTATCTTTCCTCAGGCAGCATTCTAAGACAGAAGGGCCAAATCGGTACAGCCAGTATAGAGAACATTTGAGAAAACACAAGGTTTATTGCAGTGAATAGCCATAGTATTTGCAGTTAACTCAAACGCCCAAAATAATGGGGCACCATCATTACAATAAACGCTACTCTATCTGCATTTCAGTGGAGCTTATTCATCGTACACTAATTTTACCAAGTTCAATTCCTTTACTGCATTGTGTAATTCCTTTAATCACGCTAGTGCTGAGAACACCATATTCATAGATCATATATACATAATTTATTGATTCTACCCCCAGGCATAATTTTTTTCTTTGCTTTTGTTAATTTGAATGTTCCATTCACTAAATGTGAAAAAATGGGAATATCAATTTTTAAAATCTTTGAAACTTATTAAAGCATTTACGAAACCATACTTTATAGTATGATTGACTAATGGAAACCATAAGTGAATTAAAAATTAAATATTAATTTATTAAAACAAACACGTACAATAATATAAATGTGAAAAGGGATTTTTTTTTTAAATTACTATATAAACTTGACTTTGTCATTATGAATAAATAATGTCAAGTGATGTTGAGTAAGCGCATTAGACCTTCATCTGTCTTTCACTTGTGAGGAAACATTATTTTAGAATATACTAAATTTAATGTAACGTAGGTAATTCTATGGTATGCATGGAAAGTGTGTAACTAAAGCGGCAGAATCTAATTGGATGTGAACTGGCACATACGTGCTATTGTACCAGACTATGTGGAAGTATTAAATTAATATTACTAAAATTTAATACATAAGTTATTTCCTCTCTATCAACCCTGACATTAAATTAACAGCATTCATATTTTATAATTAGGCCTTCCTCTACCCCAACTTGGTCCCATATTCAATTAAAATCACCCAAACCTAACCAGTATTAAAAGTCCCACCATGACCCCACATTATACAGCCCCCACCATCACAATCATCTCACAATTAAATGAATAGCAACCACTATTGAATGAATAGCTCCTACCCCAATTAAATTAATAGCCCCTAAACCCATTAGCTTAATACCTCCTACACTCCATCAAATGAATAGCCCCACCAAAAATGAATAGCCCCTACCCCCCATTAAATTAGTGACCCTTACAAATACATCAAAAGTTCCTACCCCATTACATTAATAGCCAGAGATTATGAACTTAGATGATGATGGCAGAGAAGATGGAAGGAAAGACTCACAGGTTGAAGAAGACACTGACAGGCTGAGTTGTAGACAGAAGAGAAGGAGGGGGAGACAGGATCACAGGCTTTGGGGGAGAAAGAGGGAAGGGGGAGGAAAAGAGTTACATTCTGAGGGGGGGACTCACAGGTTGAAGGAGGCACTCACATGATGAGGGGTAGGTAGAAGAGAGGGAAGGGAGTGACAGGATCACAGGCTGAGGGGGAGACAGAGAGAAGGGGGGCAGACAGGCTCCCAGACTGAGTTAAACACATGCTGAGGACTAGGCAGAAGAGAGGGGGAAGGAGACAGGGTCACAGACTGAAACACACCACCTCCTGCTCCGAGGGGGAGTCCAGGGCCAACTGAGGTCTAAACAGATGGACAGTGCAGCACCTATACACAGCCTGGATCTGTTGCGGATGCTCCTCTACCCTCCTGCATCTCTCCTCTTCCTACTCAGTTAGGCGAACAACCTCAGTAATGGATCTTTCAAAAAAATTTCCCAACTCTTACCATCTTTGCCCAGCAAGGGGTTTTGGGTAGGTTTTTATAGGCTTTCCTAATAGCACACTGTGTGATTTGAACCATCCTGTCTGCCGAAGGTACCTCTACTGTTCGGTGTGTTTTCGGCGGGTTTTCCATTCTATAAAGCCCAGTTTCATATATCAGACAGGTTGTATTATCACCATGTTAAAATTTAGGAAGACTATTTCCATCAAGGCATGTTTGAAAATCGCAGTTTTCCAGCGGTTTTACAGTGAGTTAGCCTTTAATAATTCCGGCAGTTTGTAACTCGACCAAAAAGTTGCTGAAAACCATTGAGTTACTCAAATCGCTCCTTGATAAATTCTCCCCAAGGTGTCCTAGTAATAATTAAGTTAACTGCACTATTAGCCTGTGATACGCAAGAACTGGGACATCTTGTCTCTGCTACCAAACCCAGACTTAGTGGCACCAACCTTTCTCATTGACAATCATTGTGAGATGGAGGATAAAAAGAGGGATGTGGTTATAATGGGGCATGTTATACTGAGCAGGAACTACGGTTCCATCAGCCTGGACCAAGATCCATCAATACTTGACCAAGTGAACTTGTACCCTATGTAAAGAGACATGGATCATCTATCCCTTGCAATATGTATTTAAAAAGTTTGGACGCCATCATCGGCGGATGCTACCAACCTCTTTTCGCCTAAATCTGGAAAGTATATTGTGCATATACTGCTGCTGAGTTTTGGGGCACTGACCTAGCTGTGCAATTGCTGCGATATTACGCAACCCTACAAACTACTGTAATAAATTGCATTTGCTTGTGCCATTTCTATTTGCCTGAGTGTATTAAGGTACCCACTAGAGCAGTGTTTCTCAACTCCAGTCCTCAGGACCCACTAACAGTGCAGGATTGCCAGGTGACCAGTGAAATAATTATACCACCTGCTATACTGTGTCAGTCAGTAATGAATACACCTGTGCTCCAGCAAGGAGCTATGGAAAACATGTACTGCTAGGGGGTCCTGAGGACTGGAGTTGAGGAACACTGCACTAGAGGAAAACAATACTGGTGTCTCCATAGTCGCCTTCTAAAATTTTAAATGTGGTCTTTACATTTTAGAACATAATAGTGGGAACCAGTCCCGAATAAAGCATTTATCCCTTTTTAATGTGACATTCAGATGTTAGTTAGCAGCTGAAGAGTGCATTACAAGCAGATAGGAGTGAACGAGCCCTTTCTGTTCCAGCTAATTCCTAAAGGATGGAATAGACAGCATTCTAGACAGATTTGTGCAAGTTTAAATACATCAGCTATTTTTGGAATACAAGGAGACAAAGGAGGAAGGCATGGGGTGGGTGCAGGCAGGAGACAAGTGAGAAAGGAATGAATTAGCTAAGTAAGAGAAAGCGGAACAGGGATGATGGATTAAACAAGAGACAATATTACGGAGAGCCCCCCAGAAAGACAGAGTGTCCATGAAAAATGTTAGTGGATGAGGTGTATGGTGTGTTGCAAGTGTGTGATGATTTTGATGTGTTTGGCAGGTGTCAGTAATAGTTATTATTAGCGGGGAGATGTCAGGGGGGTCCTTGGTTCAGTTTTTGCACCAGGACTTTACCTATGCCATTGGATGTTGTAACAATAACTGCGGTGAATGTTTTAGATGAAGTTTTGCTTGTTGAAAATTCAATGAAAGCTAAATAAAGCTGCTAGTTCTGATACCAGAGCTGTGAAACATTATAACATGCTTAGAAAACATGATCAAGACACGGAAGTACTTCATCCCACTATAGACACAGATGTCCACTTCTTGTTCTCTGTGTTTCATCGGACAATTGTAAAATGATGCATTTGGCCGAACAAATGAGAAGTAATTATGCTCTATGGTAAGGAGATGCAGTTGTGTTCAGATGATAACCCAAATCTAGCTAACAGAAGGAGGACATATAAAGCCTTGTCCCAATTAAGAAGCATCACTCTGTATCTCAGATTCACAACAAGCAGAGCTAATGTTATCTAGCATTTGCAGGGGTTACAGATAGTGCTAAAGGACTCTGCATGAACCAACAACGGTATTGAACCAGCTGTGACAGTAAAACAAAAGTATAGATTTGTGTTTTCAACAATATAATGAAGTTCAACTTGCACAAAGCAGTAATGTTTTTATCCTTTCCAAGTTCATCATCTCTAACAATATACACAAGGCTCCATCTGCCGCATGGATTGTCACACTGAAAAGGAAGAAATACTTATTTGTCGACTCTAAAACAAAACAAACAAAAAAATTGAATGTGTGTTTAATTAGAAGCTAGCCTGGTCATTGTTGGGTACAGTTGTATAAATATGTAGGAGTTTGCAGCATGTGTTTGTTATATTAGGAGACAAGCTGGAGGCATGCATTAAGTTCCTGGCTGAATGCACAAATACACATTTAAATGTGTCTCCTTGTCTAAATATTGGGCGTATGTTCGGATATACATCCATTTACTGCCGTATCTTTAGTGAAATAGCTCTGCTCAAGCTTAGAAACGGACCTTACGCAGATGAACGCAGTTGCATGCAAATCATGTCTGAACGCAAATGTCACTTAGAACAGAACTGGGGAGGGAACATGGGGCGGCTATGCAGAGTACGGGCGTGCCGAGGGAATTTCGCAGCGGATGCAGCCGATTCAAGTCCTGGGTTTCTCGTAAGCTTGGTTTCAGCTGTATCATTTGCACCTCCTACAGGGCAAGGTGTAAGCAAACAGAACATGTTTATGCAAAGGCTCTGTAAGTACAGTTCGCATTAAAAGCATCTTTTTATGTGTATTCAATGTTAAAAAAATGTAAATGATTATTTTCTTCAAATCCAAATTTATATTGATGATTATATTGTGAAGAATTGTTCATTTATTTTATAATATATATTTTTTTTGTATTCAATTTGAATGTGGCCAGAACTATATTCAACTTCCATGTTCTTTATTAAAGTTGCGTCCGAGAGTGCATTAGGCCCATTGTATCTAGCTCCAGCCAGGCGGCTCTGGATGGGATCCACTCTGCCACAACATATTCTCGATGTCAGTCTGATTATCACTCCCAGCATGATTGCAAATGATATTGTTAGGCAGGGGAGGGCTGGCAAATTTTTGCCCAGGGGGGAGCAAGACTCCACTCAGCAGCCTATTAGAAACACTGTAAAGGTAGAAAAAAAAATGCAGGTGGCCCAGTGACTCAGCCCAAGGTAGCCCACTATGGGACCGGCTCAGGGGGCAAATGTCCCCCTGCACAGCCTGCCCCTGTTGCTTGGATAGTCAGATGACTGAGCGATGTCACTATAACAATGGGAAGATTTAAGGAGTCATAACCTCAGGCATTCCAAAAGAGGAATCCTAGGTTATAATTTACATGGCAGCCCCGTGAGACAGTGCCCCAACAACTGGGTTTTAGACCATTACATGGCTTGTGCTAACACAGAACATCCTTTTTCTAATATTATTTATTATAGCCTACGGCAGCCTTGTTTGACTTTCTTAGCCCAGGATAGGTTGTTATGGTAAGCTTGTGAAACACCATAAAGCCAGAAAATATGAAGGGAAAACTCAATTTTTGCATAGATAAAAAAAAACCTACAAACATTCACATAAGTACTGTGATTATTGACATTCCCTTTGCATAAAACATCTCTATAATCAATGATCATTCTGCTCCAGCAATCCTTATAGGTGCTAAAATGTAGACATACAGAGCTTTTCTATTTACACAATTGTCTATTGCTCCTAATTGTCTGCGTAGCACATTCATTTGTACATACCCACATCCCCAACTGCACATGGATAATGAATCTGTGCCTACCTTTGTAGATGGTTGAAAAAGTGAAAACGTCACTCCGAAGATCAGTATAATGATGAATCAATTTATTCCAACAAGTTTGGCTTGTGTGAGGGCCTCACATTTATTTACAGTAGAATTGTGATTTTTCTTTTGGGGGGGGGGGGGGCTAAATTGATTTGGTCTTGACAGTCATGGCTGCTCTGCCATTGAAAGACATTAAATTAAATATGTTCACCTTGGAGTAAGGTAAATGTTTTAGTCCACGGTATCTAAAGATGAAGAATTTCATGGCACCAGCTACCTATGCTCTACTATCAGTTGAGCCCCACCAAGGGCAAACGCAGGATTTGTAGAGGGGAGTTTCCACACCATACTGCCAGTGGGCATGACCAGCATGCACGGGGCGTGGCTATAATTTTAAACAGAGGTTGGCTGCTCTCCAACTCTTCCTATTCCCATAATATACATGGACAATGCTGCGTGCACTACTGTTAGGTGCATGCAGCTCTCCCTTTTCAAGCAGAGCCGTGTGAAGCGGGAGCAGGGTACAGCCACCTCAATCATACAGTGCCCCAGACTTGGAGCGGGGTTCCCAGGCACTAAGAACCCCCCCCCCCTCAGTTTGCCTATGCCCACCCATCCCTTCCAGACTCTTGTCCTTTCATCGCCACCCCTCTCCAGCCCCTAGGATCTACAGCCTCCTTTCCCCTACTCACCATCCCTCTCCTGCTACCTCCTCCTGCTCTTCTCTTCTCTCCTATCCAACCCTCCCTCACTTGTCTGCTTCGCACAACTTTCAATGATAGGTAAATGTCTTGTGTGGATTAATTTGAGGTGACTGTAGGAGTATTAATGTTATGTGGGGACTAATGCGTGGGTTATTAATGTTAAAGGGCACTTATAGATTACAGGAGGAGCGAAACAGCCCAGCACCAACTAAACTTATTTGCAGCATTTGTACATATTAAATTGAAAAATCTGCGGAAAGTATTTTAATTGTATTTGCATTAAATATGCAAGCAAAAATGCAGCCAGATTCGTACATATCTGTTGGAATATGTCCATGACCAAAAAGGTTTCCTTTTCTTTCCATGCAATTAATTTCGAACACATACAGAATTTGCTAAAATTATAAATGTACTTTAATCCAGCTTAATTGTTGCAGAACCAGCTGTTGCATGTTACACTGGAGAGCCTTCGTGATAATGGGAATGGATATTTTGCATAAAAATCTGCAGCTAAGACAGTTTTGCCAATTTGCACAGAATTAAGTAAGCACAATATGTAACTCGTTAAAGCTTCTTACAAGTAGGACTCGCTAAGGCTCTATACAATGTATCCCATTGTGCTCTGATCTAATGACTGAGGCAAGTGTTATGTTGGATGTTACTGTTCAAGTTGGGAGTCAGTCACAGATTTTCGTGTAATTAAGATATGAAAAAAAACTATATAAAAAAAGCAAAAAAAAAACCAAACTGCTCTCTGCCTGAAGTCCCTCCCCCCAAGTGATTATAATTTTCCTGTCTGTGGAGATGTGTGAATCGTAAGTGAAATCTCTTTAGGAATATTGCTACTGTAGACTTCTTAAAATAGAAAGTATTTACATATCTCTGCTCTAGCAAAGAGTGCAGGATTTAATCCTCACTGAAGGAATTCAAATTGTTCCTTTTCTGTCCCTGTTGGCTATCTTCATATCTAGAAACCACTGGTTATTAGCACAGATACGGCAAAATATATAGAGCATGTTATCCATTTTCCATACATTTTACCAACAGAGGCTTAGAACAATATTCACCAACCGTTTCTTTAGTGAGGATTAAGGAGCCTATTTATCCAGCCGTAAACCATGAGAAAATGGCTGTTTCTGCATGGTTTAGGTGTATTTTAGTCTACTGTCAATTTAACAAAAGTCTAACTCAGCTTAATCTCTTGCATTAGGCAAATTACTGGAGTCTCCATTATTCTCAAAGGGGACTGCAGTGTGCATCTATTTGCCAAGCTCCTAAAAGTGAAGTTTTTCGGAACTTGTGCTCGATTGCTAATCTGAAGATGACGTTAGCTGTTAGATTCTATGGGGGGAGCATTGCAGGGATTTTTGGATCGCTCTCTGGCAGCCTAAATGCTCCTCTCCTCCCTACTCTAACTAATCTGACTGTACAATAAAGACTCCGAGAGGTATATTTACTAAATTGCGTGTTTAAAAAAGTGAAGATGTTGCCTATAGCAACCACTCAGATTCTAGCTGTCATTTTGTGGAATGTACTAAATAAATCACTAACATCTGATTGGTTGCTATAGGCAACATCTCCACTTTTTCATACCTGCAGTTTAGTAAATATACCCCTGGGTCAGAACCCCCGAGCTTTCATTATGAGACGACTTTTTAAGTAGTCACAAAATGTCATCCATTATTGCTGCGAAAAGCAGCAATAAGGGATCATAATTTCAATGGACATTTTCTGGGGTGTCATGAATAGACCATTAAATCCCCCATTTTTTTCATTTTGTCAGGCAATAAGGGTTATACGTGATCTATGAACCCACAAAGTTATACGTGTACATTAGTATCTATCGTATATTAAAGTGTACCCACTTCACAATGTTTGTAAACACCCTCTGCGCCCTAGTTTGGTGATCTGGCGTATGCTATGGAAAATATCACAGCAAACATTTTGCATCAAAGTTCAAAATACTTCCACCCACTTTGTTTATTTACACTTTTCATTTTTTTTAATAAAACACTGTTCAGTTTAGGCCGATATATATCTTAACTTAACCATGAGAACGAGGGAACATGTTGACTGTTCTGACATTGATCAAAGTGAACCTAAAACTGTGCTTCCTGCAGGCAAGTCATTTTCACCCATTCCACAATGTTCGTTTTCAGATGTTTCTGCAAACTAAACAAACCTAGGCACATTCCCCTTTTTACAGGGGTAGTTTCAAGTACCAGGCACTGGGTGAGCAAATTGAAACGTGCTTATTGAACAAATAGGTGCCCTTGTGGACATTAAGAAGCAGCTATGGGCTGCAGGTTTTCTTTGCAGTTTACAAATGAGCCCTATTGAGTTTAAAGTGTTGCACAGTGGATGTAGACATATGTGGACTTAACTTATGTTCAAAAGAATTCAACTTATCAATCCACTAGGAACTTGTGTGGCGCTCCTTTGCGTGTTTGAGGTACTCTGGGTACATAATTATATAGAATGGTTAAAAAAAGACACAGGTCCATTCAGTTTAATATTTCATAATTTCAAATTTTGTTGGTGCAGAGGAAGGCAAAATAAAACCACAGTGCGACAATAAGCGTCATAATAATAAATCTTCCACCAGCACCTGATGTGGTAAGTATTCAACAGCTGAACCACCCTGACAGCAAATAATCCTCCCTGTGCTGATGGTAAAACCGTCTTTCTTCAATTCACAACTGATGACCCCTAGTCCTCTGTATGGCCCTTGGTTTGAAAAGTTCATTAGACACACTTTTTGTATAAACCGTGGATATATTTATATATTATATTGTATTATATTATATATTTATACACAATCATCAGGTGTCTTCTAAGGCCACTTTTTACCAAAGTAAAGAAACCTAGTTTTCTAACCTTTCTTTATAAGTTAACCCTTTTTTCCCCTTTGTTAATGAGATCTGCCATCTGTGAATTTTCTTGAATTAACCCATGTTCTTCTTTCAAGGTGTTGCCCAAAATTGTACCCCATATTCAAGATGTGGTCTTATTTGTGACTTATATAGTTGTAATCTAATGTTTGCATGATGTGCATTTATCCAGCTTTTTATGCTTCCCATGATTATATTAGTCTTTGCAACCATTGCCAGGCACTATGTGCTGCTACTTAGTTTCTTTCTAGATTCATAACTCTTTTTCGGGTGTAGAAACTGAAAAGGAGCAGTTAGTGAGGTAAGAGAAAACTAGGAGAGCACAGTCTTACAGGGGCCTATAGGTTGCCGTGTTTGTACAAGTAGACACCAGTCAACTGTATCCAAGGAAGCAGATAGGTTTATAGGGATAAGAATGTAGAAGTGTCTCTTAGATTTAGCGAAGACATGGTCATTAGTGACTTTAGTGAGGGCAGTATTGGGGGAGTGAGAGGAACGAAATCTGGATTGGAATGGGTCAAGGATGGAGTGAGTTGAGAGAAAAGAGGTGAGATGGTTGTAGACAACCTATTAGAGAAGTTTGGAGGCAAAATAAGGAGGGAGATAGAGAAGTAATTAGAGACAAAGGCAGGGTCAATGAAAAAGTTTATTGAGTATAGGGCAGATGAGAGCAAGTGTAAAGGAGGAGGGGAAGGTACTAGAACAGAGGGATAGGTTGAGGCAAGGTGAGAGCAGGCCTCCAGAGAAATAGAGCAGAGATAGACGGAGGAGGTGAGAGTGGATGGGATCAAGTGGACAGGTGGAGAGGGGTGAGGAGGATAGAAAAGTGCCAACGTCAACTGCTACCGGAGTGAAGGAAGGAAATTTGGGTGGATGGGGTAGTGAGTGGGAGACAGTAAAGAGCAGGGGGTGGGGATAGCATTCACAGATAAAGGAAATAGGGGGGGAAGGTGCATAGGGAAGGGGGTGAGGGTGGGGCAAAAATGGGACAATTGGGAGATGTCCTGACGCATTCACTCAATTTTGGAAGTAAAGTGAGTAGCAAAGTCGAGAGCGGTATATTCATAACGCAATAAACCTTTTCCAGATATAAATATGCAACCAAACACATGTAGTCATAGAAAATGCAGAACCATGAACTACAAACCCTTTCTGCCCGAGATTCAGTGTCTCCCAGATGTAACTCCCAACCTGTCTCCAATTGTTTGAATAGCAAAGCTGGTCACATACTGTATGTAATAATCAATATGGTGTAACTTCATTCATGCAATTAGTAGCTGATTGTCCACAATATAGTTAACCGCTCTGATTTGCGAAACAGATGCAACCTGTGAGTAGTAAAAATAATGTGTTCTTCTTGGGAGTAAATGAATCATCTAAATATCAACACCTGCTTATAAACTGAGCGGTTAGCTCAAATATAGATCGATATGTGTGTGACAAGATGGTTCTACAGTTACCGGGACAACGCGTACCCTTAGCGTACTGGTTCACCTCCCTTGCGGTTTGCCCCGACAATTGCACATCAGGACCTGTGTTAAAGATACAATATCACCAAAGCTATTTCTACAACTTGGCCATAGAATTATTGTTTAAGCATATAACAGTTAAGGGATAATGGACACTGGGATGCTGTGGGTGGGTGTTTGAAATCTTGGGATCACTTGGGTGTTGTTTTAACTGGTCTTCTTATTGTTGGCTATTGTTTGCAGTTGTGTATATCCATTCTGTAATAAAGAGACCATTGCATCATCTCTCTCTTTACCTGTATGATCCAAAAAACCCTAAAGTGCCAGGGCTACCTAGTGAGCTCCGGCTTCAATACCCTGACAATGTGTAATACCCCCCTCCATTCATATGAATGAATATGTGATAGGGAAGTTGTGACTGCACCTGCTGTACTTCAGTGGACTGTCTATGGTATCAATACTAGAAAGGAAGCAAATACTCTCAATAAAGTTGAAAGCAATCTTACAAGTATGATATTTAGCCTTTTCCTTACACTCTTCTCCACTATACAGTGTGGTTTCATCAGGGGAATAATATTTAAATACTATTGGGCAATAAGCTTTCATTTACAAGGAAAACAATTATAATAATTAGTGAAATCTTATAAAATATCTGTTTAATTAACTTTGGGAACAGTGATTACATAATATATAAAACCAATAAATATCAAAATGCTTTACCAAAATAATTAAGCTCTCAGTAAATAAAAACATCACAGCTGTCTCTTAATTAGACTATCAACTTACAGAGTCAGATCTCCTGACAGCACTATCTTTAACGTGCAGGAAAAAACAAAAACAAATTAGTGTTTGGACCATGTAGTGTGAAATATTAAAGATAGATAGATAGATAGATAGATAGATAGATAGATAGATAGATATGACATATAGCCATGTAATAGATAGATAGATAGATAGATAGATAGATAGATAGATAGATAGATAGATAGATAGATATGACATATAGCCATGTAATAGATAGATAGATAGATAGATAGATAGATAGATAGATAGATAGATAGGACATAGCTAGCTATGAGATAGTTAGATAGATAGATAGCCATGAGATACATAGAATGAATCAAGATATGATATATAAAAAAAATTGCAATATTATTCTGTTAATTTCCGTAAGCATACATGTCTAATTATTCTAGGGCTATGATAACTCTGATCTACTGCTATGTAAAATTTGCAGTTAATAATAGCCACAGACCTATTACTCATATTATATATTATATATTATATTCTATTACACTATTGTTTGTACACCTGATTATTCTGTTCCTTTACTAATTAAAATTTGGCTATTAGAGTAACCAAAGAAACCACAATGGCGTTCCCGTTGTGATTATTTCTGGAGTATAGCTTCAATATTTTTTTTTTATAGTGTGTACTTGCAGTCTGACTAATTAAAAATGTAAATACATGTACTAGTTATATTATTGTAACATAAACAGTAAGTGAATATAAATTAAATAAGAAACGTTTCATAACATGTCTTAATATTGGTACATGTGGTTATGATTGAATACCAATGCTCTCGATATCTCACCACACTTGGTGCCCACAATGGGATACCCTAGCAAGTTAGCAACATATATGTTTCACCAAACTGGACATAGATCTTCCCACGTGTGGACGTATTTAGGTTTGGGTTATGACTTGTGTTACTGCAAAGTGTAGGGCTAATACATAGCGTGCATTCATATTTAGGACTTAGGATAATCCTCCGGTTATTTTATGAATATTTGTTTTTTATGAGCAGGGTTTCTTAGGTCAAGCACTACAAGACTTATATTCAAGGTCTTTTAAGGCAACTCTTTCCCAGGCTACAGTTCTTTTATTGGCTGTCTGTCCTGGGGGAGCCAAGACAAATGCCCCTTTGCACATTTATTAAAATATCCCTCCTTAATCAGCGTGTCAGGTTATCAAAGTGTCCTGGTATCAGGCCTGTTGTGTCACAAGCATTTATGGTCAAAGGAAAAGAACTTGAAGTTACGCCAAAGGGCTTTTCTGTGGAATAGAGTTTAATTGTAATTTAAATAAATTGGCCATAATCCTTGTTTTGCAAAATAATCTTGATTCTGGCTTTATTTATTAAAATATTTGAACACAGGTATATTACAATAACCCTTATTTACCCATATTATAACATTTTTATGCTACTTTCTGTTAATTTGAGGTAGAATAGTCACAATGGACAGAAAGTACAGCTATTATAATTTACAGGAATTCATATGGTAACTTATTTCTTGCTAGATTGAACAAGATGGTTCCTTTCCGAGTTCTTGAGGTAATTATTATCGCTATGCCCTGAGATACAGTACTGAGATTTGACAAGGTGTGAAATTATCTTTATTTTTAAACTAAACCATAAAAACTTTTTCAATATATTCAGTATATCTATAGTTTTCACTTTTATACGTGTTTCGCTCATTATATTTACATATAAATTGCTTAGGCAGTAAACAGCACCACTGGCTGCTCATACTGAGGTAACAGTATCAGGTAATTGCTGACGAGGACATTGGTCTTAAACAGAAAATATATCTCAGCTTCACACATGATGTTATACAGATAAATTAGAAAGTACAGGAATTGTTCTTAACTGTTGTGTTTATGCTTCATTTGTATGTTCTCTTCACTTACCTGAGCTCTATCGTGGGAAAATTTAGGGCCTGATTTATCTGCCGATTTTTTGCATCTCACCTGCAAAATCACTCTGTGCGTGTCCAGAACCGGGCACATTCAACTAAACGCAGCAATGGTCACTGCATCTACGAACGCAAAGGACAATTACTACAGCCTGCGGTTGTGGGAACGAACGAGGCAGGTAGAGCATACCAAACTCCAGCGCACGTAGTCGCGTTCAAATCAAGCTTTGGGAATCTCAAAGTTAGTTGTTTTACTGCTGTATCTCTTGCTCCAGCTACAGGGCTAGTCCAAGTCCTGAATACTAGTGACGACAGTCGCATATGCATGCCATAACATGTGTTTGTAATCGGGAGCAAATGTAGTGTCTTGTGTAAGAGAGCAGAGCAGATCTACACCCAAATTCATCAGCGCTCGTATCTTCAGATCCATTCCTTGTTGAATTCTGGAGAACGCAGAGTCGATTTATGCACACTTTTAAACAAATGAACATTGCGCTCAGAATGCGTGCCTTGATGAATAAGGCCCTTAGTGTTTGCTGCGGGGTGCCGAAGTCACACACAAGTCCCCGATTACAGACTTTGGACCCTGGTGCAGCAGCTTCTTGCCCACTCTCATAACCCTCCATCCACAAAGAAATTTAAACTATACTTTCACTTGCCTGATGTTGAGAAGATTATTGTTTGCCTGGACTGTCGTTGCTTCTATGCATGGGGCCAGTCAACTCCTGCTTATGACGCCATCATGTCATATCAATGCCTGTGCCTCTATATGAAGCAGATGGGAACATGAGTCATGACTGAGCATCACATGACTCACATGTGGGCAGGTGCAAATATGCGCTAATGATGACGACTTGGCATAATGACTTGGGGCAGCACGGTGGCTATGTGGTTAGCACTTCTGCCTCACAGCGCTGGGGTCATGAGTTCAATTCCCGACCATGGCCTTATCTGTGTGGAGTTTGTATGTTCTCCCTGTGTTTGTGTGGGTTTCCTCCAGGTGCTCCGGTTTCCTCCCACACTCCAAAAACATACTAGTAGGTTAATTGGCTGCTATTAAATTGACCCTAGTCTCTCTCTCTCTCTATGTGAGTGTATTTGTTAGGGGATGTAGACTGTAAGCTCCAATGGGGCAGGGACTGATGTGAATGAGTTCTCTGTACAGCGCTGCAAAATCAGTGGCGCTATATAAATAAATGATGATGAACCTGGAGCTTATGCCGCTGATGTGGAATTTTTTGACATGTGTTTGGCTCTGCATATGGGCAGAAATACACTATTTATATGTTCTTGTTTTTTTTGACCAACCCTGCATCAACCCCATACTGCGTAAATAAAAACAGCCATATTGGTCAGTGGTTGGAAAGGACGTTAGATTAGATTTACAGTAATCTGCTCACTTTGCTATCTGTGTTTAACACCAAAATGTATAGTCTGCACAGAACAGAAATAATTATCAGCTGTGTTTGTTTTACCCATCATTTTTAAAGTTTGGATATCTTGGGTTTTTAACTGCGTCTCCAGGGAGGATCTCCTTATGCTATTATTAATCGCAGATACCATTTGAAACACGTCAGCAGTAATTATGGAGATTTCACATCTTGCAAAATTGGATTTTTCAGGTTGTACCTTTTGCCTGCTTAATATTTTAATTAGCCATTGAGCTTTAACCAGTTATCGCCCTCCTGAGATCTTGTAACGGAAGGCAGGGGCAAGCATTATTCATATGTGCCGTGCATACATGTCTTTATAAGATTGTACAAGCAAAAAAAAAGGTTTAACTTTGCTCAGTCTAGCTTAGAGCTTCATTCAGTAGACTAGATTTTTGTCAATTGACACCCCGAGCATGCATTACAGGAAATGTTTCCAAGGTTTGCCAAATTGTGCACAATAATCTAATTGAGTCGGCCAGGAACATGAACTTTCTCACAGTCATGTGCTCACAGAGAGATAGCCTAAAAACGTGGCCTGCCGAAGATAAATGAAGAGAAGATTCGACTCTTGATGACTGTTTGCGACACATTTGTGCTATTTCCAATATGTTAAGAATAAGTTCCAGGAACCCTGTATATGTAGTTTTTTTGCACAATTTTAAAAATAACATTCACTGTACAAGCAACATATTCAACACACACATCAATCCTGATTTCTATTGGAAAAATGATGAAAGAAGCTCTGATTTATACCCCATTCATACTGCACCAAAACCCCGGGTTTTTGCCGGAGCAAGCCCAGACGACCCGGGTCGAGGTGCAGTATGAATGGTCCTAGATCTAATTCCCAGGTCATCGGACCCGGGAATTAGACCCCATGCAGACCTGTGTTCAGTATGTATGCGGTCTATCCAGGATTTTGACTCCAGGGATATTGCCTGGGCGGCAGTATGAAAACGCTATTACTGGCTGCTAAAAATGAAGAAGATCGATTCCCATATCTAACTGAACCTTCCTTGCCTCTTTAACTGTTTGGTCCACTCACAATTCAAATGAGATATCAAGAGGAGGAAACTTGAAAAATGATTGAATTCTGTGTCTCCTACTCTTTGAATAGAAGCTGCCTGATAAGTGATGCTGACTGCTAGGAGTGAGTGTTATTGGTGTACAAGGGTAACGTAGAGCTACACCTGGATTTTCATGGTAAGACTGATTATGTAAAGTATCACAGAATATGCTGAAACAGTAAAAGTCAATTAAGCCCTCCTCCTCCAGGCTTACGATAGCCACCATTGTAAAGAGCAGCACATTGGCTTTACACAATGTATTGTATTCTTGTAAATGGGCAAAGAGCAGAGGGATAATTCTAATTTTCTAATATGGGTAACTGAAAACTCCATGGGAAACTTAAACAGATTCTCAGCGCTCAGTCTGAGATGGCCTGACATGACAAAGCCTCAAAACACAGAGGAATTAACCAGGTTGAAAGGATTACACTGATTCCTAAGGGATTGGTTTATAATATTATCTTCCTTCACAATTGGCTACTGACACTGACCAAAAGGGAAGCATACATCTTATCTCTTACCTAGGAGGCAACTGACCACCAGCATCACATCAAGCCTTTTAGGGGATATTTTTGGTTATCTAAGATACAGCCTACCCTGGTTTTCCCTAGACATCCCCAGGGGCACAGGCAGGATTTTTAAGGGGGGTTTCCCCCCCCACCCAAAAAAGCAAACATCCGTTTCGGCAGCACTGCACTATACAGCAACCGCGGCGCTGTCTTTGACAGCGTCGCGGCTGCTATATAGTACAGTGCCGCTATGTAGGGGCACTTCTTTAGCGGAGGGGAGGGGTTTCTGGAGACCCAGAACCCCCCCCTGCGTGCGCCCCTGATCCCCCACCCTGATTTCACTCTCTTTATATTATCAGTCAGGTCCCTACTTTGGTAGCTTCTAGCTCGCTACTCTGCAGCAGGCGGTCACTGATAAGCAGAACAAAATTATTTAGACCCTGACCATTATTTTTTGGCCTTCTTCTGTGCCATAAAGATACCTAAGGGCAGCAGGCCTGGTATACATTCTTTACCTCTTCAGTAACATATCCTGATGCCTATCAGTCACCTGCACTTATTCAGGAGGAAGAGCACGGTGATTAGTCAGTCTCTGACTTCATCACTGCCCACTTCCTCTCACATTCCATGTACAAGGAGCGCACCTGTGACTGGCTTTGGGCAGAAGAGGGATGGAAGCTTGACAGATGATGGGGAAAGTCTGGATTACAATAAGTGACCTAACCTCTACAGTAACTTATATACACACAAGAATACTGCACTATGGATGGGTTACATAATTTGTAATGATGTTCCTGCTATACTGTAGCCAGTTTGTACATCAGTTTTATTTGCTGCCTTTTGTTTTTATTGATGTTTTTCATGATTCTTAGGGGAAACCAGACAAGAATGATGTATCTCTAGATGAAACATTGCAATAAGAATGTAACAAGATTTTCAACTTTACTTTGTAACAAGTGAAAACTCATTTGCTCACCTCTCTCATGTAAATTCAATATCGAAAATGCAATTTTGCTTTTTCTCCCTCCCTGCGTTCTCTAGAAAAATACAATACATTTTGCAGTGAATCAAGATCGAGACGATGTGATTTAATTTATTTTCCCAATATATTGTATTAGATTAATCTGGGCACGTAATGTGATTGCATCTTATATGACCCTGTGCTAAGGATCTGCATTCTAAATAAATCTGCAAATTATTTCTCTCTCTATGGTGTGACAAATACCTTTCCTGATATTTTTTTCCCTGAGTTACATTGTCTACTGCTGAAGCGAAACTAAACGAAGAGGCAAACAAAACACAAGTATATTTTTTCCCAATGGGGATAAAAAAAAAGTTGCAAATCTTCCTGTACTGCAATGTAATGTCAACCCTCTGAATAATATTGTTCATTAGTTGTCACTAAGAGTACACACATACCCAGAGAGATACTAATGCCAAAGAGAACAGCGATCTCAAGTTTACTATTTTCTGGCAAATAAATAATCTCATTAATGACACTGCTTGCTACAATATTGCTAGAGCATGGTTTATTCATGTTTATACTAGTGTCGGCGCTCTGTTAGAGAACTTGTTAAAATGTTTACCGGAATACAGAGTTTAAAATAAGAATTTGAAAAAAAAAGAGACAAAATTGAACAGCTGGCAAAGTCAACTGTTAGTTACATGCTTAAAGTTGTGGGAGCGATGCATTGTGGTAGGTTAATTAGATACTGACACAAAGGACCCTAGAGTTTGTGCAGGTGTATGAAATGCAAAGGCACCAGCTGAAGAGAAAATGGCCCAGTCAGTGGGTAAAGGGGGCAAAACTTTTTTAGGTATATAAGTGAAAGGAGAAAAACAAAAAGAGGAATAATAAGATTAAAGACATAGAGTGAGGTTCTTGTTGAGGGAGACTTGGTAATAGAAGATCACCTTAAAAAATATTTTTGCTCAGTGTTCACTACAGAAAGAGTGGGGAAGGGGCCAAAGTTATAATTCAAGTATAATCATAAAAATGAGGTAGATACAAGCTGTTTACAGAGGAAAAAGTCCTAACAGAGCTCTCAAAACTGAAAGTGGTTAAATCAATGGGGTCGGATGGGATACATTCAAGGATACTAAAAGAGCTTAATGGGGTGCTGGTAACACCAATAACAGAATTATTTAATCAGTCACTAGCTACAGGAGTAATTCCAGAGGACTGGAGAAGAGCGAATGTAATCCCACTGCACAAAGGTGGAAGCAAGGAAGAGGCAGCAACTACAGACCAGTGAGTCTTACATCAGTAGTAGGGAAAATTATGGAAATACATTTAAAAGAAAGTTGCAGAATATCTCAAATCCAGTAACTTACAGGATTCCAAACAGCATGGATTTACTGGGGGAGATCATGTCAAACTATTCTTATTGACTTTTTTGACTGGGTGACTAAAGTAATCACAGGGAGGCTGTAGATGTAAATTATCTAGATTTTAGTAAGGCTTTTGACACATCACAGACTGTTAAATAGACTTGAAAGCTTGGGATTTTAAGATGGTTGAATGGATAGGATCTTGGTTGCGGGATAGAAAACAGAGAGTACAGGGATCTGTACTTGAACCAGTGCTTTTTAATATCTTTATTGGAGACATTGCAAATGGTATGTAAGGGAAAGTATGCCTTTTTGCAGATGACACAAAGATATGCATCAAGGTAGACACACCAGGAGCGGTAAAACAAATGATTGGTGATTTAGGTAGACTAGAGGAATGGTCAAGAGAGTAGCAACTGCAGTTTAATGCAAAATCATGCACTTGGGTCTCAAAAACCCAAAGGCCAAATATAGCAATAATGGCATAATAATGGAAACTTCTAAAGACAAAAGAGATGTAGGAGTCACTATTTCAGGAGACTTAAAGGCAGGTAAGCAATGTAACAAAGCAATGAGGAAGGCAAGTCAGATGCTTGGTTGCATAGGCAGAGGAATCAATAGCAGAAAGAAGGAAGTAATAACGCCACTGTATAGGTCATTGGTACGGCCTCATCTAGAATACTGTGTTCAATTCTGGAGGCCATATCTCCAGAATGATATAAATACATTAGAGACTGTGCAAAGAAGGACAACTAAAATGGTGCATGGCCAGTGGCGGACTGGGCCAGGGGGCAGGGGGGCATGTGCCCCCCCGGGCTGGTGGCCCACAGTACATTTTGGGCCGCCTGGTCAAAGGAGAGAGGAGGCACAACACCCGCCCACCCGTTACCGCAAGACTATATTGACTAATTACAGAGAGCCTGTGCATCCACTCTCTACTCACTGCAGCGTCCTGGCGTCATTTTTTTATGTCATATATATAGTACCGCAAACAACCCATTAGGATAGGCTGCTACTTATGGGCCAGTGCTGTGTGCTTGCCCCCCAGGCTGAAGTCTACCAGCTAGCCCCTGTGCATGGCTTACAGCACACAACTTACCCGGAAAGGCTCAAAGATATTAATATGTATAGTTTGGAGTAGAGAAAGGAACGGGGGGACATGATAGAATCTTTCAAATATATCAAGGGTTATAACAAGGTACAGGAGGGAAACATTCTTCAAAGGAATTAGAACACGAGGACATGCACTGACACTGAGGGGAAGGAGGTTCAGAGGAAATTTCTAAGGGGTGTCTTCATGCTCTTATTGTTCTGAATCTCTGCAAGAATAAGATACGCTGAGCTTAACATTACAGAAAAGGCTGAGTGCCTTCACAATTTTACATTGCGCAAATGAACTTGCATCTAGCTTTAAATCTGATAGCAAGATTGAACGTTTCATTGAATCCCAATGGGTGACTACTATGTAAAATGTATATCAAACATTCCTCTCTTTTTCATTAATTATATAACATAATTCAATACTGGTACAATTTAATTGTGACAGGTTGCAATTATGATATGTATAAAATAGCAATAATAATAGATTAGACACTTATTAGCTATTCTGATGGTTTTGATGTTCCTCATATTACTTTTATGTTCTAGCAGTCGTGTTTTTAGTGTTTAGTGTTTTTAAAAGTCCTTCTATCAATATTAGAGACAACATGGACATAATAGACCATAAATTATGTATTCATTTTGACAATTAATATATGAGAAATGTTATATTTTAAGTTGGTTATGTGAAATACAAATTATTCCTTTTTAAAAATATAATTGCAAACCTGGGTAGTGTAAGCAGCTGTAGCGTCCTTTAGTTGGGAGAGTTTGGATATATATGCAGAGTAATGTGCTAGCCAAAAGACTTAGGGGTGTATTTACTAAACTGGGTTCTTGAAAAAGTGGAGATGTTGCCTATAGCAGCCAATCAGAATCTAGCTGTCATTTTGTAGAATGCACTAAACAAATGACAGCTAGAATCTGATTGGTTGCTATAGGCAACATCTCCACTTTTTCAATCCCGCAGTTTAGTAAATATACCCCTTGGGGTCTTTCTACAGTATAATAACTTTGGATTTGAATGGTAAAAAAAAGTTTGTAAAATTGGATATTGTAACAAAATATTACATTTATTTATTTTTGCATAGTACACTATTGAGTAGTAAATTGAGTAACATTCAGGACTCAATCAAAATTGTGTTTTTTTATTTTGAGTCTTTTTACTTTTTTTACCCATTAGTAGCCGGTAAAACAGGGTAACTGCTGGCGCCGAACCTCAATTTTTAAAATTGTGTCTGTTCCAAAAAGATTTCTATGTATCCTTAGAAATTGAATATGTGAAATATTTAATAATTGCAAATCAACATAGCTTGATAAGAGTGAAGTGAAGGAATGCAGACCAGAGGCCAGAGGGACTGGCTAAATCTTTGTGTATCTTTGGAAAATGGTTAAGGACAGAGACCACAAATATATTCAGCTTCAGATACAATTCAGCCTAGAAAACTAACAGAATAATTAATTCCTTTAAATATTGATCATTATGGTCTTTTGATTATTTTTTATTAAATGGCTCATCATATAAAAGTCCATGTGTCTTCTGGCAATACTTAGATCTGTCTTGCACAACAACCTCTCATCCTTTATCACCAAGGATGTATTATTCTAAGTTTGCATAGAACACACTTTTGTTTGTTTGTAAGATTATTATTGTATGTGTTTATAGATTTGCTCATGATTATCATGAATGAATTTACGGAATTCCACTTATAATTATTAAAAAAAGACAATTTTGTTTCAATATATGTTTTTTAAAGTTTTTTTTATCAGTAAGTTTAAATTCCCATTTTGGTTTCCTTAGTGTATTAAAATTGGTACCATTTGCATGAAAGTACCTTTTTAAGTTAATTTCCTTAGATGCTTTTAAAGGTCTATATATACATTAAGTTTGTTTTATCATTTAGAGGCAGCAAAACTTCATCCTTTGGAAAATAATTCTGATCTGATCAGTTGGCAATAATGTGGTTTAAATAATAAAAATACCTGTTTGGATGAATGTTATACCATCAGATTGCATTTTTTTGGGGGATCTTTATCTACCACCTTCTTCCACTAAGTGCAAAGCACTTTTTGGGTAAAAGGACTACTCTATGGAGGCAAAAGAGGTGGTGGTGGAGGTGGAAGTGGGTCCATGTCTTTCTGAATTTTTATAAATTGATTTTGGTGTTTTCTTTTCTAAAAAATAATGTATCTGGCTTTGATTTTTTTTAATATGTGATCTCTATTATGTAATTTGATTAGATCCAAAGATAATTTATGTGTTTTGTGACTACTAAGTAGTATTCTGAATACCCTTACTCCTATTAGATGTTATAAGACAAAATGTGTTGTTATATTTGTATTTAGAGTCTTTCAAATAAGGTACTTTTTCCTACAAATATTAGTTGTATTATTATAACATGATGGTTTTTCTGAATTAAATAATTTCCTATATGGCTTTTGTGTTGAGATATTACAGCAGACTGAGGCTTAATATTATTTGAGTGATTACACTGGAGGGACAGCAGGTGGCGCTGTTACTAAATTTGTTATCTTTCTGCATTATAGCAATGTACTCTGCTGTACAGGAGTGTTCTAATAATGTTGTTGTTCCTGTAAGATCTGTCATGTTTGTGTGCTGATAACTAAACAGTTTATTATAAATAGTTTTATCCATACTTGCCAACTTCTTTGACCTGTCCTCCGGGAGATCCCAGAGGACAGGTTATGTGATGGGGTGGGGGGAGTGGTGACGACATGACGACACCAAAGTCCCACCCACTACAAAAAAATTACGAAATTGACGGTATTGAATAGCGTGGGGTGGGGCTTAATGGAGCAATCACGTCATTGAACCCTGTATCCTGCTATTCATTGCCATTAATTTTGGCAAGGATCCGGTAGATTGCCTACACTCCTGGGAGTCCAGGAGGACTCCCTGAAATTCGGAAGTCCCGGAAATTCTGGGAGATTATGGTTTTACCACAAAGAACTTCCCAGTGTGTGCCTATTGACAAAGTATGCAGAGATCAACCAACAGTTTGTACATTGTATTGATGTATTTTTTTAAAAAAATAATAAAAAAAATACTTTATCAAATGTGGAAAGAAGATATCTTTGTTTGTTCTGAAGATTTTTATACTCTTCATATTGATAGTATTATTTTCAAATAGCATAAGGTACTTCAAAGAGTCTAAGGGGGAAATCAAGCTGTGTTTTGTTAAAATTAAAAAAAAAAATTGTTTTTTTTTGGCGTGTTTGACAGGGCGAAGCATTGTAAAATTGCTGTTTTCAAAAATACGCAATACAAATCACTGTCCTGACTTTTAGCCATGATAAGAATACAAAGCATGATATGTATTAAGAATAGATTTCGCCAGAAACACCAACAGAAAAAAAAAGGGTGTTTTAATAGACTTTAATAGATGACCTTGCTCAAACAGCATGATGTATCTGTTTCTACTCTCTGAACCTATATTGTTCTGTGTTTAGTACTACAGACTGCCAGTGTTTTTGAAGATCTTTAAATCATTACAGCTGTCAGAGACTGCCATTACTAGTGACTTTGTTCTGTGTTTAGTTATCAGTAGCAAGCTGTATATTCCCTGTTTATGACCATCGGTTATTCTGGATGTTTTCAACATAATCAAATAAATTCATAATTGTTCGAACTCCTTTCCTGCCTCTATGTTGCATTTAATTACCCAACAGGCTTACGTCCCAGGCTACATTAGCCCCTTATATAAGCATCATCATCATCAAAATTTGATTTATATAGCGCCAGAAAATTCCGTAGCGCTTTACAATTGGGAACAAACACTGATAAGACAATACTGGGTAATACATACAGACAGAGAGGTAAGAGAACCCTGCTCGCAAGCTTCCAATCTATAGGACAATGGGAGTTTGAAACACAAGGGCATGTGCTACATCATATTGCACAATGGACCAGCTAGAATGCAAAGGTAAAAGTATTGAGTGGGCTGTGTGTGTTGCAGTGTTGGTCAGAGGGTTGTTGTCTTGCGTTAGCAGTGTAGAGGATGGTAATAGGGTAATCTAGGGAAATTAAGATGGTGGTTGAGGAATATCATAAGCTTGTCTGAAGAGGTGGGTTTTCAGTGAACGCTTGAAGGTTTGAAGACTAGAGGAAAGTCTTACTGTGCGAGGGAGGGAATTCCACAAAGTGGGTGCAGCCCGGAAAAAATCCTGTAACCGAGAATGGGAGGATGTGATGAGAGTGGAAGAGAGACGTAGATCTTGTGCAGAACGCAGGTGTCGAGTTGGGAGATAGTTTGAGACAAGTGAGGAAATGTATGTCGGTGCAATTTTGTTGATGGCCTTATATGTTAGTAGAAGAAATTTATATTGGATTTGTTGAAATACAGGCAGCCAATGTAGAGACTGACAGAGTGGCACAGCAGAGGAATAACGGCTTGCAAGGAAAATCAATCTAGCCGCTGCGTGCAAAATAGATTGTAGGGGTTCAAGTCTGACTTTGGGAAGACCAGTAAGGAGGGAATTGCAATAGTTGATGCGGGAGATGATGAGTGCATGAATTAATGTTTTTGCGGTGTCTTGTGTCAGATATGTGCGTATTCTGGAAATGTTCTTTAGGTGTATGTAACATGATTTAGATATAGAGTTGATGTGGGGAATAAATGACAGTTTGATTATATCCCATTCACATTGCATAAAAGACCCGAGTTTTGGCGGGGCGAGCCCCCACGACCCGGGTCTAGGCTCAGTGTGAATGGATTGACCCGGGAATTAGACCCAGGTCTTTTGGAGGATTATTCCCGAGTCCGACCCGGGTAGCCGCCAGTGTGAACGGTGAGACCCAGGTTTTTCAACCCGGGTGTTACTGCACACAGTTGTAAAGTAAAAAAAAAAAATCATCATCACAAGTGGAGCCAATCAAAGCTCCTTTTATGATGTGGTGTCCTGCACTGTTCCCCAGCAATATCCTGGGTACATATACCCGGGATATTGACGGGTGGCAATCAAGTGGCATTAGTGGCAGGGTGTTTTGAGGTAGGCAGGGCTTTACACTGTGACTGTCCCACCCATGTTTGGCCACAAACCTCATCAGCTAGCTCCGCCCATATTGTCTTTTTCTACATTGTCTCCAGATTTCCTGGAAGCAAGTTTGGGAAAAGTAGGTGAAATGCTTTAATTTGAAATGTATGATTTCAGGCTTTTGTTTAAATTTTAAACTCAGGACACAGCTGCCAGTGGCCTGGTAACTGTTAGCAACCACTATGCATGCCAATGAACAATATATCATCAACATCATCATCACCATTTATTTATATAGCGCCACTGATTCCGCAGCACTGTACAGAGAACTCATTCACATCAGTCCCTGCCCCATTGGAGCTTACAGTCTAAATTCTCTATATAGCAGCCAATTAACCTACCAGTATGTTTTTGGAGTGTGGGAGGAAACCGGAGCACCCGGAGGAAACCCACACAAACACTGGGAGAACATACAAACTCCACACAGATGAGGCCATGGTCGGGAATTGAACTCATGACCCCAGTGCTGTAAGGCAGAAGTGCTTACCACTGAGCCACCGTGCTGCCCCAATATATGGTTTAAGTCAGGATTTCCCAAGTCCTCAGGGTCCCCTAACAGTGCAGGTTTTCCAGGTGACAAGTGAAATAATTAGTACAATCTGTGGATCTGTTACAATGTATCAGTCATTAATGAATACACCTGTGCTCCAGTATAGAGTCATAGAAAACCTGCACTATTAGGGTCCTGAGGACTGCGTTCGGGAAACATCTGCTTTAGATCGACAGCTTTGAAGTGGACTTACAACCTATAAACAGTGGACGCATTCAATTTGTGGGCTGAACTTACATTCCTGGAATGTAAATATACTAATAACCATTACCTCATAAAGGCAGGTGCTTCAGTGATGTCACTGGTTCCTATAAAATTAATAGATTGCATACTAAGGTCAACACTTTAGCAATAATTATGTGTTTTGTTAGTTATTAACAAAATATTATTAAATTTGATGATTATATTAATACAATGATAAATTAGATGCTTAGAATAATAACAATACACAGGTCCATTAAGTTCAAACTTTGATAATTTTTTTTACATTCTAAATGGTGTTAATTTATTATAACACCAGATAACATTTCTTTTAAGAAAGCAGCTAAACCATTGTTTAAATTCTATTTGTAATTTGCCATCAACACCCCCCGTAGTAAGGAATTATACAACTTTTTCCCTCTTACAGTGAAAGAACTCCTTCCTGTGCTCATGATGAAATCTTCTTTACTTCTATTCACAATTGATTACTCATCATCCTGTCTATGGTCCTTGCTACAAAGTTGGATAGACAAATCTTTGTATTAACCATAAATATATTTACAGATATTAATTAAGTCACTTCTAAGATGCATGTCCTCAAAAGCAAAACTAGTTTTTCTAAACGTTCTTTATAATTGAACCCTTTTGTTTCCTTTATTATCAAGGTCACTCTCCTATGAACTCTTTTAAGTTCTCCTATGTCTTCCAAGTTCTCCTGGATACCCTAACTAGCAGAAAGGGTGAGGTGCCTCCCCTTGAGATGTTCATTATTATTATTATTATTATTATTATTATTATTATTATCATCATACAGTGGTAGTGGATTGGATATTTTGACACTGGAAAAGGTGTTAAAAAAGACATATTGGCAATATTGGGACACATGATGAAATATGGAAGTATTTTCACTGTCTGGTTGCATTTGAGGCTTTACAGAGGTTTACTGGCTTTGTGCTGATGGAAGGCTATAAAGAGGCTATACATTGCTATAATGGCAATGTGAGGCTATATGTAGACCAGCACAAGCTCCGGGAGTGCCCCCCCCCTCTTTCCTTGCAGGTGTTGGGGCGACATCCTCAGCATCTCAGACTGGGAGTGTGGTACGTGTCTTTGACATCACAACAAAGCCCCACACTCCCTGCTTATCAGTGCCATTGAGTAGCTGTGACAGCTTCAAAGGTAGCCAACAGCTTGGCAGCTTCCTGGTGCCGCAGGGGGCATTAAGAACACTTGATATTACGTTACTCATTCAGTGTTTTAAGCGCCCTCTAATCATTGGTGCCTTCGAGACCACCTTGATTTCACCTAATTGTAGTGACAGCCCTGGCTATATGGAGATTTATTGGCTATATCAGACTATGTGAGACTATCATCATCATCATCACCATTTATTTATATAGCGCCACTAATTCCGCAGCGAAGTCACTCACATCAGTCCCTGCCCCATTGGGGTTTAAAGTCTAAATTCCCTAACACACACACACTGACTAGGGTCAATTTGTTAGCAGCCAATTAACCTATGTATTTGGAGTTGGAAGGAAACCGAAGCATCTGGAGGAAACCCACGCAAACACAGAGAGAACATACAAACTCCTCACAGATAAGGCCATGGTCGGGAATTGAACTCATGACCCCAGTGCTGTAAAGCAGAAGTGCTAACCACTTAGCTACCGTGCTGCCCATGAGGCTATGTGGAGGCATTTCAAGCTACAGTTGCTTCTGATGTATATGGTATTTCTTTCATACCCCATGCATATAAAATATTTACATTTTACTCTATATAGTTTTTACTACAGTTGATCATCTTGAATATTCACAGCAATGCTGCTATACTAGCCCCTAAAAATGCACCCACCCCATCATCATCATCATCATCATCATCATCACTTATTTATATAGCGCCACTAATTCCGCAGCGCTGTACAGAGAACCCATTCACATCAGTCCCTGCCCTACTGGAGCTTACAGTCTAAATTCCCTAATATAGACACACACTCACACACAGACAGACATGGAGACAGACAGACAGTGAGACAGAGACTAGTGTCAATTTTGATAGCAGCCAATTAACCTACCAGTATGTTTTTGGAGTGTGGGAGGAAACCGGAGCACCCGGAGGAAACCCACGCAAGCACAGGGAGAACATACAAACTCCACACAGATAAGGTCATGGTCGGGAATCGAACTCATGACCTCAGTGCTGTGAGGCAGAAGTGCTAACCACTAGGCCACTGTGCTGCCCCATCTCTTTATTGCTTTTTAATAACCTCGCTCCATCTTTTTTCTGCACGGCTCTGCCAAACTAAGGGCACTGGTGCCCTTACTCCGTACTTTTCTAGGAACGCCCTCACTCTGCCAAGCTCCGCCCCTCAGCCTTTGCAAACTTCTGTTCTTCTGCGAATGCTGACATGTTGCTAAGCAAACCAATTGCTCTTGGCAGAAATCTGGTCGCAGAGACATTGTGTAATGACCTCCAGCGTAATTTGCAATTAAGGGAAATTCCAAAACTATTCACAACTACACTGATCAGATTTCCATCACAGATTCACTGCTTAAGACTTAGCCATTGTGCACCAAATGTGCCCCATTTACAAAATAATACTGTAATGTTATATTTCCAAGCTCACACTGCATGAATGCTTCGTATTATAGGGCAAAAATTCACTGCGGTTTGCCAATTCTCCATTTAGATTTTTAAGGGCAGTAAAGAAACCGTTTTCAAGATTTATTGTGGCTGGGTTTGACGTTTTCTCAGATATATGCACTTTTAACTGAGTTTTAGTTTGGATATCAAATGGATTTCAGGAGAAGATTGTTCTCAGGCCACATTTCTTATACAGCAGACATACTGAAGTTGATAGTCAAACAGCATTTTAAAAATATGTTCTTTTAATGACAACTAGAAAAGAAGCTTTGAAATCAATAACTCTGCTTAATGTGAGTTTAAAATCTATATAGGAAAACTTACAAAGTGAATGTGGTTGTGAAATATTTCATGGTTTAAACTCAAATGTCTGTAGCATAACCAAATCAACAAAACAAAAATCACCTCATTTGATAAGGGCTATTGTGGTAAAGGGGGTAAATTGGCATGAGCAGGGGGCCTTTCTCTAGACTACTGAGTAATAGGGATTATTTCCTAAAAAAGCTTATATCTCCATTAGTGTTTAGATGAGTTGTTGACCAAGTTAACACAAATCGTTCAATTTTTTGACCATAAGGCACATTTTTAAGACACAAAATTGAGTTGAAAAACAATATCTGGTAAAAGTGCAGTCATGACCTTGTAGTTTGTTATCATTTTAACAGAACATTAGAAGCATGTTCTCCATGCCTCCATGCATCATAGTGTACTATGTACTTAATCAACTCTCCCATAGAACCCTGTCATATTGTACCAAGGGTAACGCTTGTCAACACAGCATGGTTGAAATTAGAGATGGTCACTGACCCCCGTGTTTTGGTTTTGGATTCGGTTTTGGATCTGGATTACCGTCGTGTTTTGGTTTTGGTTTTGGTTTTGCAAAACCGCCATTGCGTGTTTTGGTTTTGGTTTTGGTTTTGTTTGGTTTTGTTTTGCTATTTTTTGGGAAAATCCATGTTTTTGGGCCTAAATTAACCCAATTTAGTGCTCCAACTGTTTTAGAGACAAGTAATCTAATTGTTGAGGTAATAAATCATCCAAAAAAACAGTTTAATTCTTCGTTGGTAGGCCTATTCTACACACAAAACAGATTGTCTTCCTCTCCATCTATGCATATTGGCAATGCAGCCATCGTCTTTGAATGTATATTACACCCTACACTTATAGTTAAATATGTAAAGAAATGGAAAAAGCCAGTTTGCTTTCTGTCTCTCAAGGCCCCCCTCCACTTGTATAAAATAGCAAAAAATTCAGCCATTATAGACTGTACAATATTAATTGACATGGAGAAAGCCAGTTTGGTTTCTGTCTCTCTAGGCCCCCCTCCACTTGTATAAAATACTAAAAAATTCAGCCATTATAGACTGTACAATATTAATTGACATGGAGAAAGACAGTTTGGGGTCACTCTGTCTCTCTAGGCCCCCCTCCACTTGTATAAAATACCAAAAAATTCAGCCATTATAGACTGTACAATATTAATTGACATGGAGAAAGCCAGTTTGGTTTCTGTCTCTCTAGCCCCCCCTCCACTTGTATAAAATACTAAAAAATTCAGCCATTATAGACTGTACAATATTAATTGACATGGAGAAAGACAGTTTGGGGTCACTCTGTCTCTCTAGGCCCCCCTCCACTTGTATAAAATACCAAAAAATTCAGCCATTATAGACTGTACAATATTAATTGACATGGAGAAAGCCAGTTTGGTTTCTGTCTCTCTAGGCCCCCCTCCACTTGTATAAAATACTAAAAAATTCAGCCATTATAGACTGTACAATATTAATTGACATGGAGAAAGACAGTTTGGGGTCACTCTGTCTCTCTAGGCCCCCCTCCACTTGTATAAAATACTAAAAAATTCAGCCATTATAGACTGTACAATATTAATTGACATGGAGAAAGACAGTTTGGGGTCACTCTGTCTCTCTAGGCCCCCCTCCACTTGTATAAAATACCAAAAAATTCAGCCATTATAGACTGTACAATATTAATTGACATGGAGAAAGCCAGTTTGGTTTCTGTCTCTCTAGGCCCCCCTCCACTTGTATAAAATACTAAAAAATTCAGCCATTATAGACTGTACAATATTAATTGACATGGAGAAAGACAGTTTGGGGTCACTCTGTCTCTCTAGGCCCCCCTCCACTTGTATAAAATACCAAAAAATTCAGCCATTATAGACTGTACAATATTAATTGACATGGAGAAAGCCAGTTTGGTTTCTGTCTCTCTAGGCCCCCCTCCACTTGTATAAAATACTAAAAAATTCAGCCATTATAGACTGTACAATATTATGAAAAATGGACAAAGCCAGTTTAGGGTCACTCTGTCTATGACACCCTACCCTTAAGGATAAATTGCCCTAACAGCAGCCTTTCAAGATGGTATGTGATATGGAAATGCCACAAGTCCCTTTCCTCTTTGGGGGTAGATTGCACCCTACACTTACATAGAAAGTTTTAAAAAGATGTTATCGGCATCATCTTCAGCTTCATCCTCACCCTCATCAGTGTGTACGTCATCATCACAGACTATCAATTCATCGCCGCTTGAATCCGCCATTAGAGAACAGTCAGTGCTTGGATGTCTTGGATGGTGAAGGCCTTCCTCGTGGAAGATGTAGTTCATTTTTATAAACATCATTTTCTCCACATTTTTGGGAAGTAACCTTCTACGGCGATCACTGACTAAGTTCCCTGCTGTGCTGAACACTCGTTCAGAGTACACACTGGAGGGTGGGCAGCTTAGGTATTGCAAAGCAAGTTTGTACATGGGTTTCCAAATGGCTTGCTTTTCTTCCCAGTAAGGAAAGGGACTGTCTGACATTTCCATATCAACTACCTCTTGAAAGTAATCCTCCACCATCCTTTGCATGTTTATACTCATATTGGATGGACTTATGGGCAAAGTGACACTTTTTTTTGAAAAATCCTTCAAACCAGCCCAGATGTTAAATTGTTCTCGTCTGCCCCCTGTGTCTTCCCTGCTTCTTTTTTGGAAATTTAATTTTTTACGAGCAACAGCTTGAGAAAGTGAAGGAGGACACGTCGTCAAGCCGAGGCCCAGTTCAGCGGCCAACTTGCTGAGCAATAGCTCCTTGCAAAAGTTCACATCTCGCTCATTTACAAGTAAAGACTCAATGTAGGTTTTAAACCTTGGATCAAGCACAGTGGCCAAAACGTACTGATCCGAGTTCAAGATCTTAATAACTCGAGGATCATTGTGAAGCGAATTAAGTACTTGATCGACAAGGCCAACATACTTTGCTGAATTGCTTGCTTTCAGCTCCTCCTTCATTTTCTCAAGCTGCTTTTCCAATAGTCTAATTAAAGGAATGACTTGGCTCAAACTAGCAGAGTCTGCACTGACCTCACATGTCACAACTTCAAATGGTTTCAGCACCTTGCACAGCACTGAAAGGATTCCCCACTGTGCAAGAGTGAAATACATCCCCCCTCCTTTCCCAATGTCATGACTTGTGCAATATGCTTGGATGGCTTTGCGCTGTTCCTCCATCCTCTGAAGCATGTACAGGGTGGAATTCCACCGAGTTACCACCTCTTGCTTAAGTTGGTGGCAGGGCAAGTTAAACTGCTCTTGGAGCTGCTGTAATCTCCTACATGCTGTGGCTGAATGCCTGAAATGGCCTGAAATTTTACGGGCCACCGAAAGCATCTCCTGCACCTCACGGTTATTTTGTAGGAAGCTCTGCACCACCAAGTTGATGGTGTGAGCAAAACAGGGAATATGTTGGAAATCACCCAGCTGTAATGCTCGCACTATATTGTTGGCGTTATCTGAAATGACATACCCTGGGGAGAGTCCGAGTGGTATAAGCCATGCATCAATCACATCTCTCAGTTTGCGTAACAAATTGTCAGCCGTATGCCTGTTAGTGAAGCCGGTGATACAAAGAGTGGCCTGCCTGTGACAAATGTTACGTAGTGGTGTACATGCTGCTGCTGTTCCTGCTGGTGAAGGTGAATGACCAACCCAGTGGGCTGTCACAGTCATATAGTCTTTGGTTTGGCCACTTCCACTTGTCCACATATCTGTGGTTAAGTGAACAGTGGGCAGAATGGCATTTTTCAGCGCAATCTCTACATTTTTACACACTTTTTGGTATAGTTGTGGAATAGCTTTACGGGAGAAATGGTGTCGCGATGGAATTCTGTAACGCGGACACAAAACCTCAATTAACTGTGAAAAACCAGCTGCGTTTATTGTGGAGATTGGACGCAGATCTAACACTAACATTGCAGCCATGGCGTCTGTGATTCGCTTGGCGACTGGGTGACTGCTGTCATATTTGCTTCCCCTCGCAAATGATTGTTTCACAGTTAATTGCTGAAATGTAGGACTGCTCATTTTATTCACCTGCCTCTGGGATGACGATTCACCCCCAGCAGCAGCAACAGCAGCAGCAGGACTAACGCTTTCTTCAGAGGAATCAATAATAGTGCCGGAGTCATCCAGCCTTAAGTGGGATGCCGGGCTAACTCCGAGCGCTACTGAGGATATTGATGAGGATGGTGTGGTGGGTGTATTTTGTAGCCGTCGGTATGTCGGTGAGCGGAGGGTCTTAGCTGATGAGGGAGTGCTTGTATTCTTTTGGGAAGAACTTTCAGCTTTTCCCAACACTTTGCCATGAACTCTCGTTAAATGGCGTAACATAGACGAGGTTCCAAGATGGTTAAGGTCCCTCCCTCGACTGACTGTGGCTTCACATACACTACAAATGGCTATACAATTGTTGTCTGGATTTGGGTAGAAATAATTCCACACATAAGAAGTGGATTTTTTTGTTTTATGCCCAGGCATGACAATGGCCTTTTTCTTGTCACGTGCCAGAACTGCTGCCACTGGTGCAGGACTTACACAAACAACCTCATCCTCATCAACATCCTCATTAGCGCCCTCGTCGCCTACACAAATCTCCCCCTCATCCTCTTCTAATTCCAAAGTGGCATCCTCAATTTGGGTATCACCGGCTACACTCGGGCTATTAAGGCACACATCAGCAGAATGCTCACGATTAGACATCCCACTGTTGGATGGACTCTCCACAGGGATTGTTGTCATTTGTGAATCAGAGCAAATATTCTCCTGTAATGCCTCACTGGTATCTTGCAGCTCAGCTTTGACGCGTAACAGTAGTTGTGCACCAATTGTAGCCTGGGTAACTTTTTGGGATCTGCCACTAATAGCCAAAGGTGAAGGCCTCATTCTCTCTTTGCCACTGCGTGTGTAGAATGGCATGCTTGCAATTTTTTTTTTATCGTCACTTAACTTTTGCTCAGTTACACTTCTTTTTCGCTTCAATACAGTAAATTTTTTTTTGGTTTTTGTTTTTTGCACTAATTTGAAAACACTCTGTTGTTTGACATCGCCTTGGCCAGATGACGTACTGGGAACACTAACATCAGGACTGGTGACAGAACCTGGTTGCTCATTTAGATCATATGTGGACTGCTTTGAATCCATTCTGAGCGCAAACCACTGAGGAGTGCTAAAAATTATTGAGTAGATACTGCTGACAGATATGACTTTTGACAGCCAGAAATATTAATGCACAATTAGGGAGGACACCCCAAAAACACTGAGGAGTGCTAAAAATTATTGAGTAGATACTGCTGACAGATATGACTTTTGACAGCCAGAAATATTAATGCACAATTAGGGAGGACACCCCAAAAACACTGAGGAGTGCTAAAAATTATTGAGTAGATACTGCTGACAGATATGACTTTTGACAGCCAGAAATATTAATGCACAATTAGGGAGGACACCCCAAAAACACTGAGGAGTGCTACAAATTATTGAGTAGATACTGCTGACAGATATGACTTTTGACAGCCAGAAATATTAATGCACAATTAGGGAGGACACCCCAAAAACACTGAGGAGTGCTAAAAATTATTGAGTAGATACTGCTGACAGATATGACTTTTGACAGCCAGAAATATTAATGCACAATTAGGGAGGACACCCCAAAAACACTGAGGAGTGCTACAAATTATTGAGTAGATACTGCTGACAGATATGACTTTTGACAGCCAGAAATATTAATGCACAATTAGGGAGGACACCCCAAAAACACTGAGGAGTGCTACAAATTATTGAGTAGATACTGCTGACAGATATGACTTTTGACAGCCAGAAATATTAATGCACAATTAGGGAGGACACCCCAAAAACACTGAGGAGTGCTAAAAATTATTGAGTAGATACTGCTGACAGATATGACTTTTGACAGCCAGAAATATTAATGCACAATTAGGGAGGACACCCCAAAAACACTGAGGAGTGCTACAAATTATTGAGTAGATACTGCTGACAGATATGACTTTTGACAGCCAGAAATATTAATGCACAATTAGGGAGGACACCCCAAAAACACTGAGGAGTGCTACAAATTATTGAGTAGATACTGCTGACAGATATGACTTTTGACAGCCAGAAATATTAATGCACAATTAGGGAGGACACCCCAAAAACACTGAGGAGTGCTACAAATTATTGAGTAGATACTGCTGACAGATATGACTTTTGACAGCCAGAAATATTAATGCACAATTAGGGAGGACACCCCAAAAACACTGAGGAGTGCTACAAATTATTGAGTAGATACTGCTGACAGATATGACTTTTGACAGCCAGAAATATTAATGCACAATTAGGGAGGACACCCCAAAAACACTGAGGAGTGCTAAAAATTATTGAGTAGATACTGCTGACAGATATGACTTTTGACAGCCAGATATATTAATGCACAATTAGGGAGGACACCCCAAAAACACTGAGGAGTGCTAAAAATTATTGAGTAGATACTGCTGACAGATATGACTTTTGACAGCCAGAAATATTAATGCACAATTAGGGAGGACACCCCAAAAACACTGAGGAGTGCTACAAATTATTGAGTAGATACTGCTGACAGATATGACTTTTGACAGCCAGAAATATTAATGCACAATTAGGGAGGACACCCCAAAAACACTGAGTGCTAAAAATTATTGAGTAGATACTGCTGACAGATATGACTTTTGACAGCCAGAAATATTAATGCACAATTAGGGAGGACACCCCAAAAACACTGAGGTGTGCTACAAATTATTTAGTAGATACTGCTGACAGATATGACTTTTGACAGCCAGAAATATTAATGCACAATTATGGGGGACACCCCAAAAGCGCTGGGGAGTGCCAAATATGAAGAAAAAATAATAAACCTCTATCCTCCTCTCTGCACTAGCGATTTTGGTTAGAGCAATTGCAAGAACAATATGGTATTCTCTGTCCCTGCTCTAATTAGCCTATGACTACACCCTGCTCTCTCCCTCTGTCAAATGGCGATGGATTGCTGTGGAGGCGTGTATTTATAAAGTTGAAGTATCGCGAGAACCGAGTCCCGAGATCCGACGACGTCACAATGACGTTCGGCCTCGATTTGGATTCGGAATGGGCGGGAGAGTACCGAGCTGCTCAGCTCGGTACTCGGATACCCAAAGTTCGGGTGGGTTCGGTTCTCGGAGAACCGGACCCGCCCATCTCTAGTTGAAATTGACATGAAGCAAAGCAGACGTTTGACAGAAAGTTTGTGTGTGCATAGGTCCAATTGCTTACCTTGTTTTTGGACTTTCAGCACTTAAGCAGGTATACCTGGCTTTCAGAGTGCACATTTAATGCATACTATTAACATCCATCTGTACTAGCCTAGTGGTCCAAAGATACAAGCAGTTCTGCAAAGCTACTAGTGCAATGCTGTCTCCCGATTAGATCATCTGATTGCAAGCATTAAGGCAGGTGGAGGGCAGGGTGGACTGCAGTAGCGGAAGCAAGCATCTTGCAGTAGCAACTATGTAAATGTGCTTGTTTAAACTTTCTAATTCTGCCATCCAAATAGCTTAAGTGAAAGACATAGGGAAGGGACATCACTCCCCCGCTTCTTCTGACCATCCTATTCCAGATGCATATTAGTGCTATTATTAGGCACTGTTTTCAGCAGGTAGCCACGTTCTGCTGCTAGATTTAGGTGCTCAAGAGACACCATGGAGTGATGTCCCGTCAACTTCTCCAGTGCACCCAAACCAGGTAACATACTGAAGTTACATGGTGGTACAGTTACTGCCACAGTGCTGCGTAATGGAGGGACAGAGCAGTAGTTTTGCAAAAAACATAGAAAGGCACTCCAGTCCTCTCGTTTATAATTCTTATTATTAAAAGTTTATTTTTAATTAGTACACTTAAAAAGAAAATTCTCTGTTATATTTCAGGTATGACATGGCGAAATATAAAAAAAATAGAATCTTAGAAGTGAAATAAAGAACAAAATGTGTGCATAATTAAAATGACCAAAGCTAAACGTGGGAGCCGAGCAAATAATTTGGAGAAAAAAGGCTTTGTGAGCACTATAATATTCTTGTGTTTAATTCTACCAGCCTATTCCAAATACTGATATAGTCTGAAAATAATTTGTTGCAACCCAATTGTGACAATACCCTTTTGAGAAACATGTTATTAGCATAGGTTTTAATACTTCTAGTAGAGGAAGCAAAGCAAAACAAAATTGGTGGGATATCCCCGTCTACAAATTCTACCCTACTCTAGATCCAGTTCTTAGACAACTTTGCGGAAGATTTAATTAGAGCAGCCATCCCTCAGTGAATTTTAGTAATAGGCAAGGGGTAAACGAAAAAAGGTTAATTAGCTAATACTCCCCTTATTTCAAACACTGTTTCAGTGGGCTCCTCTTTTCTTCAAGTCTTCCGTATTCTTCTAAACATCTACATTTTTGGGCACTTCTGCTTGTCAAATTATTTTCCTTGCATATGATTCATTGATAATATTTTGATTCCTTTTTTGTTAAAGCCCTGCTGACATTGCAAAAGTGCAGATTTTTTTTAAATCAAAAGGTTTTAATAGAGTACAAAAAGCCAGTGTTTTCTAAAACAAATAGAATTCTAGAAAATTAATAGACTGAAATATAACATTTATGAAACTTAAGGAAATTGTTTTTTTTTTACCTGGAAAATTCTTACAGCAAAGGTGGTGGGGACAAATTTAACAGCATCTCTTTTTGTCAAATTATTTTCCTTGTAAATAATCCATTGATAATTTTTGCAGACGATTTGGCATGTTATCCCGGCCCACAGATTTTGCACTTTGAATGCATTCAATAAATTATTGCAAAGCACTGTAGGAAGTGTATGTATATTTTACGGTTTTGTAAATGATGTTTAGTAACAGCATAAATAAATACCCTAAGAAGAGGCAACATAAAAAACAGAATAGATGAAGCAGTTGGATCTTTCTAGGTTACAATGGATTCTACCAAAGGCTTATATAAGAACGATATGAACAGTGATTCTGAGTTGCAGTCATTTAATTAAACTGATCAATCATATTGCAAAGTGCGTAGCTAGCATAAATATACCCCCTAACTATCCTGATTTATTTTTTAATGACCATAGTTCACAAGGGTTGTGGTCTGATGGAAAAGGGGGGTGATTGGGCATGGCATGGGTGGATGATTTAATGGATTGTTAAAATATGTCCCACTTGCACAGTCGGGAATGTTGTGACGTAGGGGCAGAAGTCTGGGATGCTCGGGAAAAAAATCCTAATTTATATATATATGAGATTGCGTCATTAATAGGTAGACACAGGGACACAGAGTAGGGGGGGGGGGGTGTACTAAATACCAGGGCATGCCAGGAGTCCGAGCCGTCGCTGTAATCATGTAAGTAATGAAATACAAGCGATGCTGAGAGGACCCGGCAAGAAGCAAGAAGACAGAAGCAAGAAGACAGAAGATAGAAGATAGAAGACAGAAGACACAAGTGAATAAAAGAAAAGAGATGTGAGAAGCCAATACAAAGGTAAGTAAAGGAACGGAAGCAAGGGGAGGAAAGCAGAAAGGGAAAGGTACTGCGTGATGGAAAAGTGGGGGGGGGTAGGCACAGTGAGATGAAGAAGTGGGGGGGAGGCACAGTCAGATGAAGAAGTGGGGGGGAACGGCACAGTGAGCTGAAGAAGTGGGGGTAGCACAGTGAGATGAAGAAGTGGGGGGGAGAAAGGCACAGTGAGATGAAGAAGTGGGGGAGGGAGAAAGGTACACTGAGATGAAGAAGTGGGAGGGGGGCACAGTGAGATGAAGAAGTGGGGGGGAGGCACAGTGAGATGAAGAAGTGGGGGGGAGGCACAGTGAGATGAAGAAGTGGGGGGGAGGCACAGTGAGATGAAGAAGTGGGGGTAAAGAAAGGCATAGGGAGATGAAGAAGGGATGGGAGAAAGGCACAGTGAGATGAAGAAGGGAGAGAAGAAATGCACAGTGAGATGAAGAAGAGGGGGGGAGCAACATGGCACAGTGTGATGAAAAAGGGGGGCAGCATGTCACAGTGTGATAAAGAAGGGGGGCAGCATGGCACAGTGTGATGAAGGGAGGTAGCGTGGCACAGTAATGAAGAGGAGGCAGGGAAGAAGCATGGCACAGAGTGATGAAGGGGGGGCAGCATGGCACAGTGTGATGAATGGGGCCAGGTAAAGGGGGGAAAAGCAGCATGGAGGGCGTGTGATGGCACAGGAGGCTTGTGGCAATGAGGTCACTTTATTAAATGTGGCAATGAATTATTTAATGGCAGTGATGGTTGTGGGAAATAAATATATATTTATGAAATGTAAATACTATTAATTTATTGCTGGGGCTGTTTTGAGGGAGGGAAATAGGTTTACTTATTAAATGGGCGATACTATTATTTTAATGTTGGGGCTGGAGGGAGGCCTAATTATTAATCGTGGGCGCTATTGTTTTAACGCCGGGGCTAGTTGGAATTTTCTAAATGTACCCATTTTTTTTCCATATAGGGCCCCCAGCACTCCAAGACCCAGAAAAGCCACAACTAAAGAAACCAGCAGCCACAGGTGGTGAAAGTGGCAAGAACAGGTAGGAGAGAGCAGGAGAGTCTGTGAAATGTTATGATTCTAGTGGGACAATCCCAATTTTTGGCGACTGTTCTGGCCAATGTAAGGGGCAGGCCAATTCTGTGAACTGTTTATGTACTCACACATATGCTACACTATGGTGCTAGATGTCCTTCGTGCCAATGGTGTACACAGCAATGCAGGTTTTTTTTCTGTAGGAGGGCGACATAGCGCTTTTCACCTGCCAGCCACGCCCCAATGATGCATAGCCATGCCCCAATTGCACAACTACTCCATATTTTTTTACCATGCTCAGCTATAAGGGGGGCCCCATGAAGTTGCTGTACCAGGTCCCTGAATTCCTCTTGGCAGAAAAAAATCTTTGCATCTCTGAACTATATACATGCCATTTGCAGCTACAATGCAGAAATAGAAAGCAATCTTAATACTTCAGCTGATCTGCACTTTGTAAACTCTTTTTTTAAACGAAATATAATTATAACCTGTTTAAGTGACGAGCGTGGATAATGTATTCATTTATTCAACAAGCCGTACATCTTCTTTTTTTCAGACCTCACATCACAATCAGACACTGAGGTTTAATTTATAGTGTCACTCAAACTGATAACAGCATTATAATTTTGACAGAATGACACAAGTGAGTGAGGAGCGTTCAACAGAGAACGTGTGACAGCTGGACAAGGATTCCTTTAATTCCATTTAATTGTTGTGATTTCTTTCTCTGTAGGATTGACAATTTCACTGATTGCGCATATGAATGATATTTAATTTTTTAATTGTCAGAGGTTTCAAGAACGCGATGCCTAAATTAACTCATGGACTGACTTTTCTTGTTTATTAATGTAATATTCATTTTTAGAATGAGGAATAACTCATTATAGTGGCTGAACTGTAATTTTAGCAATCAGTGCAAGAAGAACAATGCAAAACTCCCACCAAGCGGGGCGGTGGAACGTGACTAAAATGGTGTCAATCTCACTGCACCAGTCCCTTAAACGACCACTAGAATCTATGAAAACTAATTGCTGTGTGAAAGGATGTAACAAACCAGACCAGCTTTATTTACGATGTATTTAAGGCATTTGAACAGATACTGTGACTTGCACCACAAAGCAGTACAAACATCAGCCCAAAACGGTCAATCAGTTGTGTGACCTAATCTTTGAAGAGTATCATAACTCCACAAGATCATCTTTATAAACTACTTCTGACCATGTAACTGCACTCCATACCTACCCAACAGTAGACACCAAGAAAAAAAGAAGCCAGTTGCCTGTATGTTCCTGGAATCTTAGCTGAGAAGAAGAGGGTCACTCCTCAGCTTTCTTGGAGAAGATATAACCTAATACTTATCTTCATCCATCCAAGCCCATGCAGCAGGTCATCTGCTGCCACTGCTTTCCTTATACATTCATCCTGCTGGGAAGGCCTCACTAATGCAGAAGTTAGCTGGATGGTGGGCCCAGTGTTAGGACTTTGTTGTTTTTTTTAATTAGCTCTGCAGTATCTCTGCTCTAGGGTGCTACTACTATAGACTTTTGTACCTTACCTTATCTGCATCTGCTTCCCAGACTTTATATACCTGCCTCTCCCTCTGTACCTTGGTGGTCATTATTTGTTTATCATGCCTTTCCTGCCATTTCCTGTGTATTTTTGCTATCCTACTATCTAAGACTATTCACTGTTTTTGTTTATGCTGTTCTCCGATCTTCAGTTTCAGGGCTCCACTATTTCCTTGCATTAGTGTGTTTTTACAGAAATAAACATCATAGCCTTTCACTGACTCCTGATTCCTCAGCAATCACACAGTTACAAACACTCAGTTTATCATGACATCCAGACGTTCTCCTGCTCTGGATTCAGGAATCACCGAGAACCTCAGCTGCTTAGGGGGCTGTGAGCACTTAGTTCTCAGTCGTGGATCAAGCAAGGCTGTGACTTACCCAAACCCTCAAACTATGTATTTTAACCAATCTTCAACAAATATCAAGGCAGAAACTGCGCCCTAACCAGTATTCTATCCAGATTACTTACGATAATTAGAGTAAAGTCAAAGAGATTGTGTTGTACTGAAGCAATTAGCCGCTATGTGGTTGTATTGCATCTGAACTAACATACATCTTAAGAATACACAGCTAAGTATCCCCTGTAAGCTCATTGTCTGACTCTTTACCCTTTTCTAGCTGCCTCCATTCTTCTCCATTCTACATTATACATTGCTATGTCAAGAAGAGCAAAGTTGGACAGAAATGATTGCCCTAATATGGGGATACCCAGCGGATGTAATAATTTTTTTTTTTACTTTCTATATTCAGATTTTTTTCATTTATGTGAGTGTAAATCTGTTTTTTGCTTTGGACTATCTAATTTTACAGCACCATTTCCTTTTCAGCGTTCGATGAAGCTTCCAATTAAAACACACATCTGCACAGTAATGAACACTTAAATTGCCCGTCTGGGTGCTTGAACTGTTAGAGACTAACAGTGATAAGAAAGATGTTATAGCAGATCTCACAATCTTAATCCCAGCTAACCAGTCAGTTGTGCAACATAAGTGAAAAATTTGGAGTGAACAGGTCAAGGAGTTGTCATAATAGGGCAATTGCTTCATAATCATTTAACGTTAAACATGAAAAGTATTCACAGATGAACCGGTTTGCTTGCTCATATATAGTTTCCTAGAGTATGAAAAACATAAAAGACTAAAACCACAATTTACTGACTCAAGACTGTTGTACCTAGAGATTAATACAGAAATTATTTTTATATGCCATGTTAATAGTTTACTCAGCAAATGACTTGCAATTTGTCAAATATGCATTGATTTTACAAAATTATTCTAAAATATCGCTCACTTAAAGAAGAATTTCAGTCAATTGCTTAACACATTGAGAGCTAACGAATCGGAGGTACCCCCAGTTCTCTCAAAAGAGCCAGCGCTCCCTGACGACTTAGTCTCTCTCTCTGTCTGTGTGTCTGTGTGTGTGTGTGTGTGTGTGTTAGGGAATTTAGACTGTAATCTCCAATTGAGCAGGGAGTGATGTGAGCGAGTTCTCTGTATGTGACAACTGTATAGGGCCACTTCTCATGTTCTCTATGATGGGACATGTGACAACTGTATAGGGCCACTTCTTCTGTTCTCTATGATGGGATATGTGACAACTGTATAGGGCCACTTCTCATGTTCTCTATGATGGGACATGTCAGAACTGTATAGGGCCACTTCTCATGTTCTCTATGATGGGACATGTGACAACTGTATAGGGCCACTTCTCATGTTCTCTATGATAGGATATGTGACAACTGTATAGGGCCACTTCTCATGTTCTCTATGATGGGACATGTCAGAACTGTATAGGGCCACTTCTCATGTTCTCTATGATGGGACATGTGACAACTGTATAGGGCCACTTCTCATGTTCTCTATGATGGGACATGTGACAACTGTATAGGGCCACTTCTCATGTTCTCTATGATGGGACATGTGACAACTGTATAGGGCCACTTCTCATGTTCTCTATGATGGGATATGTGACAACTGTATAGGGCCACTTCTCATGTTCTCTATGATGGGACATGTGACAACTGTATAGGGCCACTTCTCATGTTCTCTATGCCTTCATATACAGTTTTCCCAACTTCCAGCTCGTTTAAATATCTGACCAACAAAAGGCAATCTAGTTTTTACAGATTATGTTCCTCTTGTGGCATATCATCCTGTTGTCCATTGCAAAATATACTTCTGTATTTGCAATCTTTACATTGTAAATGACCCATTAAGCATAAAATGTTACCTTGTATATATTCTTTTTTGTCTCTAGAATATCTAATTAAAAGTCAGATGCTCAGTAAGTAGTCTTTGTACATGACAAATAGAAGCTGGCTCTCAATCAGGCCCCTTCATGTATTTTGCAGAACGGCAGCATAACCGTTGATGTATTATAATTAAAAGTGCAGCAATCTTGTCATGTAAGCTTCTACTTCATGAGGATTAGAAAACAAATTATGCAACATCATTTTTTTTTCTGGAATGTTTTTTGCTTCATCAAACTTCTTTGTCTCCGTGTATTACAGCTAATCTTGCATTCACAAATAACTACAAGAGAGTGAAGTAGACCAGGTAATTATTCATTGGCTACTGTAGAATTATAAATACACGTTGTGTAGAGCATTATTGTTATAATAAAATACATTAAAGAAACCTCTATTTCTCTGCTGTGTTATTATCTTGTGAATGGATTCTCAATGTTCTGGAACAGTTGTATCACTGTGTTCTTTTAGCCTTTTAGACTTATTATTCCCCATGGATACTGAGAACTTTGACCAGCTTTATTCATGTATTTTATTTGAAGCTGGTTGTTTAACATTATTTGTTTTTCTGACATTCTGATTTCCTTATTAGTGCATCAGAAAGCGTATATTAAGCGTTTTCCCAAAAACCGAACTCCTCTCCGAGCATCCCGCTTCCTCAGGATCTGAATCGAGGCAAAACTTCATCATTGCATTGTTGGATCTCGCGGGTTTTGGATACCCTAAGTACCTCCCTCCCCAGGAGATACAGCGCCATTGCTCACACTGAAACACGGGTTGCAGTGTTCTTGTCGCTCTCCATTTTCAAGTGACATTGCTCAGTGCCATTGCTCACACAGAAACAGGGGTAGCAGTGTTCTTGTCTCTCTCCATTCTCCAGTGCCATTGCTCAGTGCCATTGCTCACACAGAAACAGGAGGGGGAGCAGTGTTCTTGTCACTTGACAAAAAATGACTGGAAATGACTGGAAATTAATGTTATTGAGGTTAATAGTAATGTGGCAACATAAAAAGAGCCAAGTGATGTGATTTTAGCATATTTTAGCATTTTTAAAAAATAAATAAAAATACAGATCCAAAACCAAAACCAAAACACATGAGGGCGGTTTTGCCAAAACCAAAACACGAAGTTAAACAGATCCAAAACCAAAACACGGAGGTCAGTGAAGGCAAATATAGACGTGCATTTCCATTCTTTACTCCATAACTGAATCGCCTTGTTCACTTTTTGCGCAGCTATCCGCTGAGGGGCGGAGCTGGGCACACATGCTTAACAAAGAGATTAATTATTACCTTGTAGCTTCTGTTTTTTCAGCAGAGCTGCATTGTATGTAATAATTATTAAACATTAAATATGACGCTTCTCTGTGTGAAATAAACTGAGAACTGCATCCAGTGGCGCACGCAGGGGGGGTTTCTGAGTCTCTAGAAACCCCCCCCTGCGCTAACTAAGTGGCCACTGTCCTATACAGCAGCCGCGGCGCTGTCAAAGGAGCGTCCGCGGCGGTGCTGTATTGTCTCTCTCAGGTTTTTTTTGGGTCGGCGGGGGGAAACCCCCCCCCCGACAATCCTCCGTGCGCCGCTGGCATCTCTATTTACATTAGTACATAGAACCCTATATTTATTATGTACTTATCTAAAGCAGCAACATAATCCACAGTACTCTGCAATTAGCCTCCTCGGAGGTATAAAATAGCTCCACTCTCTACTCTTGCTCCTTCATCTGATGATTGTAATAAAGTGATCGGATCCGTATAGAACGTTGGGGGACTGCACATTGTCTTCCATCTTTAAAGGTTGTTGAATGGCCATGCGAGGGAATGTATCATACAGTATTTGCATGGTGAGTAATATTCTGTACAACTTGAGCCTTACGTAACATAGTAGCTATACTTTAACATATATGGCTGGCTGTACAGAAAGTGGGAAAGCCGCACATGTAATACAAACAAGCAGACTGAGATAAAATGATGCCGTAATCTATTCCCTCAAAGGACTGCGTTTCCAAACATTTGTACAGCTGTGCTTTGTACAGTACCGAGGCCCCTGTCTTCAATGATAAAATATGGTACCCCTAATCAGAGCACAAGAGTTTCTCGTGAAATTGATAACAAAGTTATATACAATGTTTTACATCTCAACTCATGCCAAGGAATTTGTAAATATATATGAATGTTAATAATAGTAATAATAATGGTAATGATGAATAGGTTGCTAAAATGTATCATTTTCATTAGATCACCATTTGTTTTAGGCTAATTGGTCCTTTAATGTTACATTGTTAAGTCATTCAATCCAAAAATGCTAACTTAACAGTACCCTTGTGGAAGGTCATTCTTAATGCCAGTGGCTTTCCATGCAAATGAAAGAGGGAAATTTAGGAGAAAGGCTAGTGCTCACTCACCTCCATGTATATTGTTCATTAAAACACTATTTATTGGCACCAGGGCACGCAGTTTATTGGCACTAAAGAACACTGTTTATTGGCAATGGGAATACACTATTTCCTGACACTAGCACAGACAGTTTCCAACAGAGGTGCACATTGTTTATTGGTTATCAAATAAGTATAGTATAGCTAAAGGGGTTGGCAATGGATTACTATCAGAATGACAGAGCCTGAACTCTATAAACCTGCCTCAAGCAACCACCCTGAGACATCGCTAGATTTTTATGGAAATCTGAAGGTATCATTTGCTATTTTTAGTCACCATATTTAATGATAAAGGATTTACTATGTTCGCCATAATAAACCATTACCACAGCTGTCCGTCTGGTCATGGCCTCAATATGGTGATTAAGGGGCAGATTCTATTGTCCGCGATGTTCCTAAGAACATTGCGGATGCACTTTTTAACTGTCACGGCATTAAAAAGTAATGCTTAGTTTTGCTCGCACCTCTATGGGGTTCAAGTAAAACGACAGCGTTACTTCTGTTACATGATATCCGAGTGAGATCTCTCACGGTCGTTTCGGAGGTACCTTGCGTGGATATTTAGGGAATTGAATCTGCCCCAGAGTGTCATTGCCTCATTTCTCCTGCCTTTTCCTCTTTAGGCAATAATTGATATGTTGTAGTTATAGGTCGTGGAGGCTTCTCCCAAGATTATCACTTATTTCATTGATTCTATAAATAGTGAATAGCTGACCTTGTTAGTGATATAATAGCTAAAAAACGAAGGTGGGGTCTTGTCGTATGCAAGGCTCACAGTGTTTTTATGCATGTATGGTTTCATTTATGTAAAACTTTGGCAATTGGCTCAATGTATCGAGAAATTTGTGCCACCCTCTTTTAATTGTTGGTTCCAGGCTAGGTTTCCTAGGTCACTCTGTAATTATTGGGAAGCAGAGCCAGTCAATAGGCAGAATATCAAGCAGGAAAGAACACAGTTAATGCATCTAATGTTGCAGAACTGTCTCGATGTTCACAGTAAAAGCAGGCATATCCTGCATATTTGGAAGCATGGTTGGATAGATCAGATAATCCTGTGCACAGGTAGGCTCTTAACCTGAATGGATTGGGTCTTGGCCTGGATGGGTAAATCATGGCCTTATTTGCCCTGATATTTAAATTTTAAATGTTGGGTGTTATGGTGATGTTACCCAATGGATAGCTCTCATCACAAAAACAATGTTTCAGGCTTAATGTTCTTAAGCTTTCAATCTTTTTGTGAAAAATGTTGGTAGGACAAGTGTAGGAGACATTGCCATTTTATTAGCTAGGGCCTATATTTTAAAAGCATTAAACTTAAAGAGAGGTGTAGTTCTTCGATAATGATGTGATGAATGGTGGTTCCTTACTCCAACCCTGAGAGAGGCCCCAGACCAGAGCTCCGTCTCAGGACAGAGCTTATTGGGTGAAGCAAGGGATGGGATAGGGCGATAAAACTTCATGGTTGACGATTAATAATTTAAAAATTAATAAACAATTTTCTAAAGGTTAAATATGTTATAAAACTCTTATAGTTTCTCATATTAATGCTAATGCCCCTTGAACATTTCATCAATTCAGTATATTACTCTGAACTACTCAATCTATTCACCAATAAAGACCAATAAAGAATGCATTACCTGGATGATTCTTGCAGTGATTACTAGTATCTTTCTTGTCTCATTCCTTAAGAAACGGCTAACAACTACAACTTAGGTATTTCTAGTCTGTATTTTCTCAGTATGCTTAGAGAGTCTAAGGGCTAGATTTACTAAGCTGCGGGTTTGAAAAAGTGGGGATGTTGCCTATAGCAACCAATCAGATTCTAACTTTCATTTGTTTAGTACCTTCTACAAAATGATAGCTAGAATCCGATTGGTTGCTATAGGCAACATCCCCACTTTTTCAAACCCGCAGCTTAGTAAATCTAGCCTTAAGGATCATATATTTTGATATTCTGTATTTGTTTTAATCTCATCATTGAGCTCAGTCACCAATGTGGGATCTTTACGTCATCAATTTGTCTGATTGGCTGTGTCCTTGGATCACCCTCTTTCTTTATGTCTTTATTAGTTACTAAGCTGTTTTTTTCCCTAGGCACAGCAGTCTCTCTATGTTTTGCTGGTCATGACTTGAGTGAAATAGTGCACTAGACTAGTAATGCACTTTGGACATCTAGTGGTACCACTTATGTTTGTCCTCTATGCTCCCTTTCAGGTAGAATTTATGATGTTGTTCTGGTGATCCTGAAGCTTTCAACAGTATGGGCCCTTATCCTCTTCTTATCCCAGTTGGGGTCTCCTTGTACATGTCTCTGGTGTCGCTCTCTCTGTGGAGAACTTCTGGTTCTTCCTTCTTTTCTACCAACTATACTCTAACAACCTTCTCTCAGTGAACTTCCATTTACACCCCTTCTACCTTAACCTCTCTGGCTGCCCTTTTTTTCTCTCTACTAAAATCTCACTTTGTACACTACTAACTCTTCATCATCATCATCACCATTTATTTATATAGCGCCACTAATTCCGCAGCACTGTACAGAGAACGCACTCACATCAATCCCTGCACCATTAGGGCTTACAATCTAAATTCCTTAACACACACACAGACTAGGGTCAATTTGTTAGCAGCCAATTAACCTACTAGTATGTTTTTGGAGTGTGGGAGGAAACCGGAGCACTCGGAGGAAACCCACGCAAACACCGGGAGAACATACAAACTCCTCACAGATAAGGCCATGGTCGGGAATTGAACTCATGACCCCAGTGCTGTGAGGCAGAAGGGCTAACCACTAAGCCACCGTGCTGCCCAACTCTTATATGTTACTGTCCCTTCAATAAATTTGGTATCTCCCCTCAATCACTACTCCATAACATTATGTATAATCTGCTAAATAGTATTTTACCTGGTTCTGCTTCTAACAGAAATGTATTTTTACCTTCTTTGTTTTCTCTCTTCTTCATAAAATAATTTAAAGTTCCCAACACTTTTATGATCTACTTTACTTTGTTAAAACATTTTTTCTCTATCCTTAACTTAATCCCTGCAGTTTGCCAGCTTCATTTCCTACACAGCTTTTATATCCTTCAATTCTTTTTCTTTTCCCTCAGTCATCTGTTTATCCTTATTGGTCCGTCTCTTAAGGGGTGATTCAATTAGATGCGAATTGCCTCGCACTTTATTTTTCCGTGTGGAATGTTCCGAGAGTAATTCAATTACAAAACCTGCGGTAATGATGGAGTCTGAAAATAGAGCTTAATTCGCTCATTTTTGCTCACACCTCCCAGGGGTCCTCTTATTTGAACTGTCTAGGAAAATCAATATTGCTTTGATTTTCTAACTTATAAAGTATTCTTCATGAATAATTATGAAGTAATCAATTAAGTCACATATATGCACACTGAACTAAGTCTTACAAAAATGATTCGACACTCATTTACTCACCATTCTAAAGACTATCAGCCAGTAAAATGTCAAACTATAATGCATATTTTTAGCAAAATTCATCTATTGGACATCTGGTGGGATCCAAGTATCCCTCAGTTCAACGGTAGTTTGAGTGATATTACTTTTGCTACGTGGTCTGTCTTTAGACAATCATATTTTTAAACGTTGTTACCTGACCATGACTTAGGTCTTTGTTGTTGTAAGATCCAGAATTTTTCCAGCTTGAAATATTGGTCTAGGGGACTTGATCTGGAATGGATCCAGAACGTGATGCCGGGCTGCTGTCTGGATCAGTACTGATGGATGTCTCCCTGGTTCTCTTCCGCTGAGAAAGTATGAATCCTAAACTGTCAGCCAGGATTAACAATACCACAAGCAGATGCGCAGAGTCACCAGGTACCCCCACAATGGAGTTTGGGCTACACTTCAATGCGTGTCATAACCTTGGTTCAAGACATGATAGGCTGGTACACATTGGGCCAATCAAAAGGTCAGAAGAAAACGGGTCATTGACAGGTTGAGGGTAATGGTAGAGAATCAGCAGCAAATAGAAGAGTCAGGACAATCTGAGATCAAGTTGACTAGAAAAGGTTTAGGATTAAGAAGCGAGTTGGAGATCTAGTACACAGGAAATTCCATTGGAAGTTATATCACAAAGATTGCTGGAACAAAGGAGACCTAATACTCTGGCACCATATTGAGCACTGACCTGGTTAATGTAGTGTAGGCTATATGAATTAGGCAAAAACAGTCTTTGAAATTATTTTCTACTTACTGTTATTTGGTACTGTAATACCAGAGATCCCACTGGAACACTGGAGGATTAGCAATATATATTTGAGCCACATTGTAAGTCATGTGGAAGCCCTGTCTTTACATTCTGTTTGTATGGCTAATCTTCCGTGCTAGACAAAACTTTTCTCCATTGGTGTTTTTGAAGTAGGGAGGATAAACAGAGAAACGTTGATTATCAAAGTGAAATAAATCATCACTTTTTAGTGCTAAAACTTTCCAGTGTTCAGGAAACACGTTCTTCAAGCTCACTGGAGGAATTGTAGGAACTATAAGAATAGCACAAAGACATACCCCTCAATTGTCCCTGTTTTGCAGAATCGCAGCCCACAAAATGGGTGGGGTTTAATGAGAAAGTGGGTGGGATTTTTACCCAAATATACTCAATCATGGGAGGAGCTTGGTTGCAACTGGGTGGAGTCTGGACTATGCAGGGTGTGGCTTACTCTGTCCTGCTTTAAGTGTTCTGAATGTTGGGAGCTATGCAAAAAGAATTTGGAAAACTTTGTACTTGAAGCTACGAACTGCACACAGGCAATGACATTACATTAATTAAAGGATTTCTAAATCTGAAATACAAGGTGATAACTTGTGTCTTTTGCTATGCATAGTTATATGAATTTTTTTTTTTTATCACATATCCTTCATGACTGTTTTTGACATTGTATGTAAAGGATGTTATTGTTCTAATTACAAACTTTGTCACCAAGTGTTTGAGAGCTCAACAACAGACGAGCTATCTCTTGCTAATTTCTAACTCTAATGCAAATTAACAAAACCGCTGGGGAGAGGGTCCAGCATAGATATCTACTGATCCCATATGTGGCACAGAGGAGACTTTCTCATATTCTTGTCCATCACGTATATACTATTGCTAAAATAGAGATCAGTTTCTCTTCATGTTGTGCAATTTCCCCAGCAGTTGTCTGCATTATGTTCAGTTTAGAATGCAACAAGAAACAATTCTGAAGTAGACAAGCTGTTAGATGTGCATTGGAAGACCCAAATCATTAGACTTACCGACCTAGAAATAATGCTTTACACTGGAACTCCACCATTAAAGCATCATCAAAAATGTATTTCATTCTGAACAGCTCCTAGTACATTAAAACATATATTTTTAAGTTTTATTTATACTGATCATTTAATATAACATACAGTAACTTTCTTTAGATACAGTTAGACAAATAATGGAGGCATTAAATACGTCCATTCAAGTTAAAGAATAGATGTTACTATGGCAAACCTACAAGTACCTAGTGTATTGTGGAAGTGTGCACAAACTGAATTATTCTATGCTTCCTTTATTTGTGAGAAAGGCTAGAAGTATGCCTGATACTGAAATGTGGCGACTCAAAGTGTCACCTGGCCGGAATTATGTACTGGGTGCGAAACGTGTTCACTTAAACTTCCTGAAAGTAGGCTTCAGTGATCAGAATATTTCAGCTGATGTTTCACCAATACCAGTGAGATCTAACAGAACAGAAAAGTCTTCATCAAAAATAAAGGTAATGATGATATTTGTGGAAAGAAAAGTTACGGCTACAGATCAACAGCATAATATCAACCCGAGATGTAAGCAGGCAATTTTAAATAAAACACTATCTTGGTGATTTACTACAGTAGTCACATTCTCTATTACCTATGGTATGCGTGAATAGACCAAATTGCAGCTGCATTTGCTACAAACTGATTTCATAAGATATACTGGTCATCATTTACAACAATAAAACAAATCATAACCCTTTAAAAACATTTAACCATATGCACATAGGTATAAACACTGTTCATTATTGTTTTATAAAGTTTTTAATACAAATTAAGCAATACATTGCCTTAGTATTTTGAGATGAAAGGAGCCCAGACTCATTCCAACCAGAAACAGGAAGCCATTTGCAAATCTGGTCCTGTGACTTCAGGATTCAATCAGAATACACCTAACACAAGAAGGCTTCACATCACAAAATGAGACACTTGATTGACTGAGAATATTATAGAATTTTTTAATGCATTAAACCTGAATATGTTTATTCACTGGTAATGTTCATTCACTGGACAATTCACCCTTCCCAATGTCAGAACTATAGTTTAATTGGTTGCCTCCCTCTTTATGACCTAAAATCCATTTAACATTTAGGATGGGTTAGCTGGACCTGGGTTTGTCATTTGCTTGTCAGAGCAGCCATCAGATGACTCAATCTGTCTAGTCCTCTTCAATAAAACTAAAAATTGGCCTTTTTGGATTCTGTAGTCCAGTATCATGGGTCACACTAACAGTTCTTGTATGTCCAGCATGATCCAGCTCCTGCTGTAGGTAAATGACACAAGGGGTTCCTATTGTACAGAACATCACCATTCACTACATAAAGAGTGTGGTTGTTCAAATTAGATTATGAATGCTTTTAAGAGTATGATCATTTACACACAAAATAAAGAAGACCACCGGACTTCCCCGAATCAGACTATCCCCACCTGCAACCTATTTTGAATGCAGTGGCTAGATTGATTTTTAGTCCCTACTGTCGAAGTCGTATAATTGGATGAACGAAAGTATATTGGTTAATATTGTTTTATTGGTCGATTGCACTCAGTATGCCACGCTACACGTGGCATACGGTGATCGCAAGGTAAAATACGCACGTACACACTCGCATTACAACATTTACTTATTTATGTAATTCATATTCATATTGGTTCCGTTACACAGTCATTTATGAGCAGATAGTATTTAGTTTATTATTAGTTTATATAATATGATTATATGTACACTTCAGTGTTATTTAAGGTTCAGGCTATAGGAAAGGTGTCATGTCTAGTATCATATTAAACCCCTATTCATCAGCAGCTGCCCGGTGTATTCGGCAAAGAGATCGCACATTGCATACTATAGTTATTGATGTTAGGGAATAAACCTTTAATATGATACTGACCATAAAATGCTAATAGACTAATTGTAACTGGGGATTCGGGCGGGAAGAACAGAGCTCATCCCCTGGAGAGATGACCCCCACCTTTGGATTCCTTAGATTGAACCAGCCTATGACCTGTTTACCCTGGACCAATCTGAAGTCTGGACCTATAGAAGCAAGCCACGTCATCTCTATTGTTCACTCTGTAACACCGACTGTATATATAATCATAGCTGCACCCCCACTAGCCTCAGTCTACTCTGATCACAGTATTCAAGGGTGAACTACTGTCCACTGATGCCCATGGTTAGCGCAGCGGTATGTATGTATCTTTTGGTATTGGCTGTACTGTATCATAATATAATCATGTATTGAACTGTTAAACTTTGCATCTGCTAAAATAAATCACTTTGTGCGTTAGAAACACATACAATCGCTTGGGCAATGCTTATTTGAAACGATAGAATTACTTTAATACTACACTGGTTGTCTGTTTTTTGCCCAATCCAATATATAAATTCCTCTACTAACATACAAAGCCACCAAAAAAACTTCACAAACATTTCTTCATATTGTGTCAAAATATCGCCCAACTCGACACCTCCATTCTGCACAAGATCTGCGTCTCTCTTCCACTCTCATCGCATCCTCCAATTCTCAGTTACACGCCATTTTTTTCGGGCTGCACCCACTTTGTAAAATTCCCTCGCACAGTAAGACTTTCCTCTAGTCTTCAAACCTTCAAATGTTCTCTGAAAACCCACCTCTTCAGACAAGCTTATATTATTCCTCAACCACCCTCTTAATCTCCCTAGGTTACCCTATTACCACCCTCTAAACAGCTAACACAAGACAACAACCCTCTGACCAGCATTGCTGTGTGACTGATCATATAACCCATTAAGCACTTTTAACCTTTGCAATCTGGTTGCACCAATATGCAATTTGTAGCACTTATCCAGATGATATCTCTACTCCCATTGTCCTATAGATTGTAAGCTTGTGAGCAGGACCTTCTTACTTCTCTGTATTACCCAGTATTGTTTTACTACTGTTTGTGTCCAATTGTAAAGTGCTACGGAATATGCTTGCGCTATATAAATGTTTTTGATGATGATGATGATGATGATGATGATGAAGACCAACTGACAATCACTATTTTCCAGTATATAGTGTACATTTCTTTGTGGGATATTTTGTTGTGTTTTCATTCATTTGAAAACACAGGTTTTTTTGTTTACACTTTTATATCATATTATCTGTGAAGGACTGTACCATTTTCTGTCTCTGTCTTATAAACATACTGTGGATTTGTTACATATATAACTATACTTGGCTCTTTCTTTCAGATATGCCATTTACTATAAAATGACACTCATAAATGCCAGATTATTTTGCCTGTATAACTATTATTATAGCCATTCACAACTCGATGGATGAAGGTCACAGTTAAAGGAATAACATGTATAGCGTAGCCTATCAACTGATTTGGAAAAGAAGGACAGTAAAACAGGAATTAGAATTATCCTGGCTCAGAATTGATCAGAGATCTTCTAAATTACTGTCAAAGGCTAGCCAGTGTCTATTATTAAGTGTTTTTATAGATAGATAGCACATTACTGTGTAATTTGCTGTCTGTTCTGGAAATGTCAGCTTTCATTTTTGAATAATGCTCAATGTTTTTTGAAAAATATTTTTATTGAGCTTTTTGTAGTTCAATAAACAATGCAAATAAGGAACATTAAACATAACGCTGTGAAAAAAGATAATCGTTGACACATCAAGGTATTAATATATAAATAATATATAAATAAAAGTAGATTTACATTTACTGATGACCAGGTATACATTTTAAAACCAAAGGGCAAAATGGTAGTGAGATGGGAAGATGAAGGGTGTTATTTTTGGGGGAAAGATGGGTAAGGATAAGGAGATGGAGTCTGAATCTTGCTAAGTTGAAATGTTCAATGTATGTTAATTGTTAAGAGGCTATCTCATAGCAATTTAGCCAGGGGGACCAAATTTACATAAATTTATATTTGGGATTTAGAATGTTAGTTATAGTTTCCATGTAGTATGTATGTTAGTATCATCTCTACAGGGATGATACACAAATGTATCTATCCTATCCTGATCTCTCACCATCTTGATTGCCCGTTATTGTATTTCTGCCATTTCATCTTGGATATCCTCTTACCAACTCAAACTCAGTCTTTAAAAATATTCCAATCCACTAACAGAAGTTACCTACCTGACATTCCTATTTCTGTTGACAACATGACCATAAATCCCACCCCGCAAGCTCACTGCCTAGGTGTGATCCTTGACTCAAAACTACCCCTTGTTCTCCACACAGACTGTATATTTATGTCATGTGGTATACATCTAATAAACATTTCCAGAATACGCACATATCTTACACAAGATACTGCAAAAACTCTAATTCATGCACTCATCATCTCCAGCATCGACTATTGCGATTCCCTCCTTACTGGTCTTCCCCAAAACAGACACTCGCTCCTACGTTCTATTCTATAGGCAGCGGCTAGATTGATTTTCGTTGCAAATTGTTGAGTCACTCTGTCAGTCCCTACATTGGTTGTCTGTTTTTTTTATCGAATCCAATATAAAATTCTTCTATGGATTTAGTTACTTTACCTGATACATTTTGTGAATTAAAGAAATGCCTAATTTTTAGGTATTGGTAAAAGTTGCGATACTGTTGTGTTCTAGCTGTATGGCTGAGAAAGAGGTTTGTAAATGATAAAGAAAGTGAATGTACAGATATCGATAAAGCATTGTTCATTTATTGCAATAGAGTCGGCAATCAATATAGATAGCACAGCGCTAAAGTCACATAAGAACAAGACAGATATACCATACAAGGAACAAAAAATTCACTATCCAATGTTAACACAGTCGAAGGAGGGTTTGTAGTGCTAAAAACAGATGTCTCTCTGTAACCCTTAAACTGCCGTGTCATAACACATTTTAACCTAAGGATTAGAAGTGCAATTAACTGCAAAGTACCTGGTTTAAAGTGTAAGTTTCTAAGATAATTGCAGTTTTTATGTGTGTTCGCGAAGGGAGGATATCTACGGCTTAGGAAAAAGAACCAGTCATCACACGGTGAGGGCCGGCAAGAATCTGGCTTTGGATAGGTGAGTATGAGTTTTATTACTATTACAAAGTTGACAAAGAAGAGTATATTTAATCCAGTTATACCCACTAGTTATAGATCTGATGAAAATGTGTGTTCATCAGTCCTATTCATGGCATGCAAAGTGTGATTAATACAAAATCTAATGTTCCAAATGCTAGCTGAACCATTACAAAATTATGAAGATACTTTTTGAAGAATGGGACATACAAAGACGTTAGCTAGAAATGTTTTGGCTAAGAATAGAGCTGTAAGGAAAAGATCCAACAGATTTGTACATTATAAGTTCAATTATTAAGAAAAAAAAGAAATATCAAGAAAAGAGACTGAGATTACAGTTATTTCCTGAAGTAGATTTTGCAGATGATAAAATGGCAATTGCCGAAACTTACATGTCAAAGTTGAATCTAGATTTGGAGCATAACACACAAATGATCATGAAGTAAAAACCACAATTCACAAGCAGATGCTTAAATTTATGTACCAAAACAACAAAACTCTGCACACACTACAGCTAGAGTGTTTCTTGAGTCCAGTCCTTATGCACCCCCACGGCTCATTTTTTGTGGTTTTGTGTCTGTGGAAACAGGTAGGATAATTACTGACCCAGCCGAGTAGACTAAATCACATGTGTATTATTTAATAAAGCCGGGTTAACTTTACCGTAATAACGGTAATAGAGTTATCGCGGCGCTACTTCGTGGGGAATTGAATTCCCCCCACTGTATCCAATTTTGTTGCATCTATCAGCCACCGGTGGACATCAGTGGAATATTGTCCAAAATGTTTAAATCACCAACACTCAGTGGATTATTTTCATTATATAAAATAAATACCTTTATCACACAATGTACACTGTTGTATTTCTTTTATTTCCAATCCTATATTAGAGTTCTAAAGATCTATATAAACCGGAATAACCATTCCCCCTCAATTAGGTAAACATTAAAAGCAAAGCTGCAAGATATTCTTTTTTCCTGGCTGATATATATATATATATATTTATTTGAAAGTGTCTACTGGTGCTGGCCCCCATTTTTTTGGGATATCTATCAATGTCTGGAGTAAAATAATCAGAAACCATCAGATAGGGTGGGAGAGACAACTAATCACACTCAGAAGGGAAATCTTCCCAGAAGAGTGTTTATTATTTTATATTCCCAGATTAGGAATCAAGAGATGGAAAACTACAGAATACCAAAAGGACTCTACAAGTCGACCTGATGAGGAACAGTATGTGCTAGGAAAAAGGGAGGAATGCAATTAATGTTTCCTGTGTTCTTACTCTTCCCTACTAGGTGCTGATGTTAGAAGCCCAGGTGTAGCAGATGGTATTTCTGGCAGATGGCGAACCAGTCAAATGGAAGAACAAAAGAAACGCAGCCACTTCTTCTGGAGAACAGCAGCACGGTGGCTTAGTAGTTAGCACTTCTGCCTTACAGCACTGTGGTCATGAGTTCAATTCCCGAGCATGGCCTTATCTGTGTGGAATTTGTATGTTCTCCCCGTGCTTGCATGGGTTTCCTCTGGGTGCTCCAGTTTCCTCCCACACTCCAAACATATACTAGTAGGTTGATTGGCTGCTATCAAAATTGACCCTAGTTTCTCTCCGTTGTGTGTGTGTGTTAGGGAATTTAGACTGTAAGCTCCAATTGGTCAGGGACTGAAGTGAATGAGTTCACTGTACAGCGCTGCGGAATCAGTGGCGCTATATAAATAAATGGTGATGATGACGATGAGGTCTATGAATGATGGAAGACCTAGATCAGATGTCTAAGATGTTCTACCTCACAAGGCCCCTTCCTATTTTGTGAACTAGATGATATTGTGACGAAAACAATAGTTGTGCACAGCATTTTTTTTGTCAAGTGTTGCCTCATTGATAATAGGATGTCCTAGGAAGAGTCCGTGTTCATTCATCAAGATTCATCAGAAATGTGTCCTGTCGTCCGACAAAAGGTGAAAGGATTTTTCGTCTCATTGTGGGGTCCCTTTTAGATAAATACTGTAGATGTGTATTTGTTTTCTCTCCTCTTGATAGCGGTTTATTGGAGAAATAGTTATTAGGAATTCCTATTGAGAGAATGTGAATTACAACCACTGCGATGTAGCTAGGTAATTGTACACAAGAAGGGGATTGGGGAAAAAATATATAAAATATATATATATATATATATATATATATATATATATATATATATATATATATATATATATATATATATATATATAAACTGTATTCACTTATCTCCAATATATGGATATATGGATTAAACAATCATCATCATCATCAACATTTATTTATATAGCGCCAGCAAATTCCGTAGCGCTTTACAATTGGGAACAAACATTAATAAAACAATACTGGGTAATACATACAGACAGAGAGGTAAGAGAACCCTGCTCATAAGCTTACAATCTATAGGACAATGGGAGTTTGACACACAAGGGCATGTGCTACATCATATTGCACAATGGACCAGCTAGAATGCAAAGGTAAAAGTATTGAGTGTGCAGTGTGTGTTGCAATGTTGGTCAGAGGGTTGTTGTCTTGTGTTAGCAGTGTAGATTTTGTTTCATAAGTAGGAAATCAATTCTGTGCGTAGTATCTTACACCTAGTTCTGATACCATTATTATTATATCGTAGATTTGTAAGGCACCACAGTGCTCCGCAGTGCCGTACAGTAGGGAAGACAAGGACATACAAAAACAGGACATACGTAAAACAAGAACAGACAAGACAGACACAATAAATCGAGACAGAGCTTACATTCTAAAGGGAAGAGGGCACAGCTGAAACAAGAGGAGCCAGTGGGGCCCAGAGTGGAGATTGGAACCATTGTGGGGATGCATTAGTGTGAATAGTGGTATCGAGGATAAGGTCACCTCTAAAGCAGAGATGGGTCTTCAAAGAGCATCTAAAGAGTTGATGGCTGTGGGAAAGTTTGATTGAAAGATAGATACCAAATACAAATACCAAAGACAGGCAGCGATCTAGATATCTAAGGCCTAACTCAAACAAAAAGCAGACATATAAATTGAAAACATGAATAAATACACACAGCCTCATCTCACATAGACATCTGTACAAAGGCTTTCTGACTACAGACCAAAGGTCACACCACACAGGACATAGGACTTCCTCATACCAGGGCTAGAGCTAAGTTACTGAACTTTAAGCTATTTTACTTTTAAAATCTATTTTAGACTGCTACTCTATACTCTATTCTGCTTGTCAATATGCTGGTTGCTCCCAGGAGACAACAACATGGCTGGGGTAGCTCCCAGGAGACAATCACTTAGCTGGGGTACCTACCAGAGACACACCACTTAGCTGGGGTAGCTCCCAGGAGACAACCACTTAGCTGGGGTAGCTACCAGAGACACACCGTAATTGGCCAAGCTGCTTAGTCCTAAGAGGATGGGTTGTGAGGCACAAAACAGAAATTGATGGGATGCAGAAGGGAGAAACATGAGGGCCAAGACAAAGTCAATGGGTTGGAGAGTGGGCCGAGGCTGAAGTCGATAATCAGACAAACCAAGCAAAATTCTTTGAAGCACAAGGAGAAAATCTAAATTCCAACTTTGTTTGTGCAAAAATTGATAGGAATGACGGTGTTATAAAAGCTATTTTAGTTCTAATTGACTGTTGCTGATTGCAATATGAGAAATGGATATTCAGTTGATTGTGCATTGCTGGGCTGGGGGGCAGTGGGGCATATGCCCCCTGGGCCAGTCTCATAGTGGGCTACCTTGGGCTGGGTTGCTGGGCCACATGTATTTATTTCCTTTAAAATATTCCTAATAGGCTGCTGAGTCTCGCCCCCTGGGCTATAGTGTGCCAACCCTCCCCTGGCCACCTGTCATCTGTAGCTAGTATTTCAGCAGATCCTGAAATTGTCAGTGTTGCCTGTGCACACTTCTAAGTTACTATAGTAAAGTAGTAGACAAGTCCCACTAGTCCTCTGCATTTCAGGGGCTAAGGAAACCCACAGGCCACTTCCCATTGTGATCTGTGGGTTTTCTCATAATGTCAGAGGAAAGGTACTTTTCCAGCATTAGATAAGTGCGCATGCGTGCACGACAGCTTCAAAGCTTGCGCATGCAAGCGAACAGTCTATCAAAGCCAATGGAAAATGACAGGGCTATGCCTCTATCTCCCTTTCCTTGTTTATTTATTACCAGCAGGGAATAATCAATATATGATGAGCCCAAAAGTGCTCAGCGCAGGGCTGAGAAAAACACCAGTATTGAAGGGGTTAAACTCATCACAACAAAACTATGTTATTACACCGAGAGGATAGCCCAGCACAGTTATATATACTGCATTCAGACCAGTGGTAGATTGGAAATTCAATGATAATGTAATCTACATATTTATACATTTGTATATTGAACTGTTTTGTTTTATATGTGTACTACATGCAGGGCCGCCATTAGAAATCGTGGGGTCGAGCACAAATGAAACAGACAGCCCCCCCCCAAACCGCTACTCCCCCAATCCCCCCAATGCATTGGCTTGTACAACAGATAAATTGATATATATGCATCACTAATGCACGACTGAATTCTACTATTTTATTCTTTTGCATATGATCAAAGGTTATTATTGTTCTGTGTTATATATCTGTACAACCCAATATAAAGAATAATATGTGACATAATTAGACAAATTTCAAGACCAGCCTCATTTGCTATCTATAAATGTAGCACAACTGTCATATTTTGGTTCACACATTAGCTCGCAAAGGAAGGATTCAATTGTGGCACATCATGTATATTTATGTATATTGATAACATGTATAATATATATATATATATATATATATATATATATATATATATATATATATATATATATATATATATATATATATATAGATCCGAGTACCGGTACATTCGCGTGCCTTCGGTATTGAAAACGAGGCAAAACATCATTGCTTCATCGTCATATCTCGAATCTATTCTAGAAGTACCGCCCTTCATGTTGATCCAGTGCCATTTCACGGAGGGACATAGAAGGGGTAGTACAGTTCTTGGCAGTCTCTACTGCAGTTGGGCAATGCCATAGATTAAAAAAACAACGAGGAGGGGTAGCAGTGTTTATCAAAGTCTTCAGTGGCATTCAGGAGAGCTCCATTGCTCCATTGCTAATTGTCATTTATGAAATAGAAATAATAGGTCTGGCAGGCTTGGGGGTATATTTACTAAACTGCGGGTTTGAAAAAGTGGAGATGTTGCCTATAGCAACCAATAAGATCCTAGCTGTCATTTTGTAGAATGTACTGAATAAATGACAGCTAGAATCTGATTGGTTGCTATAGGCAACATCTCCACTTTTTCAAACCCGCAGTTTAGTAAATCTAACCCTTGGTCTTCTAAATCTGCAGTCACATTATAATGTGTTGTATAGGTAACATACAAAGAGGAGAGCTTTATTGCTCCATTGCTAATTGCACCTCTTTTCTTTACTGACACTGCTGTGTGGCAATCTTTCCTAGATGTGCTAGGAACTGCCGTGTGTTTGAGTCGCTTAGCATCCAGCCAGGTCGCTACAGTCTTTGTTTGAAAGTGTATTAAAATAATATTGTGACCTGTGAGGTGGTCAAAATTGACTGCAAATGACTTGCAATTAGTGTTTGTATTGAGGCTAATAATAATGTAGGGGAATAAAAAAGCAAAATATGTGATTTTAGCAAAAAAAATAAATAGGGATTTTAGAAAGAAATCGGGATCCAAAACTAAAAAAAACAAAATCAAAATAAGCAAGGGTGGTTTTGCTAAAACCAAAACACGAAGGTAATCCAGATCCAAAACCAAAACCAGAACACAGGGGTCAGTGCTCTCCCTAATCATATGGCCCAGTTGCATTGGCATCACTTTGATCGCATTTTTGAGCTGGTGCTACCTGAACAGGACTGGTATTTTCCCCTTGATCAAAGAACTGCAGGCATCTTGTGGCCTCCCTAATACATATTTTCCCCAATACTTGCAAACAAGAATATTTTCCATTCTATCAAAAACTTATCCCTACCATACCCCTCACTAGATCTGTTGTAACAGTCTTGGCAATTAATATCTTTTAAAATAAAATCTCTTTTAAAATAAAAGTACTTAGCTAGATGTTGATTGCTGCAGCCTCTCTTCTTCTTCCATCTTCCTACAGTGGCAGTGGGAACATCAGTATGATGTCAGGTCACACCAGCAACTGACAGGGAGAGGGGGCAGATCACATGATCGCAGGGGCGGAGCTACTGGTCACCAGCAACGATCCTGTTTGACAGCTGCCAAAATCAGAGTATGGGTGCAGCTATCTTGGATTCGGTCACATGATTCCTCTCACCCAATCAGGTGATAACAGCCTCCATTTCAGATTCCCTCCAAAACCAGTCCATGGGAGCTGCCATCTTGGATATAGTCACCTGATCCATCTCAGCAACTCAGAGTGCTGCTTCTGCCCAGCTGATTGCAGTCTCCAATCAGGAATCAACAACAAGTATAAAAGGGCTTCCTGGCAACCCTTACCTGTTGCCAGTGCATTGTTGTATTTTAGATGCCAACCTGGTTCCCAGCAACTTGCAGTCTTGCTATTTTTCCAGCTCTGACAGTGCGGTCTGGATCCAGTCCGGTTACTGCAATTCTCTTCCAGCATTCTGATTACAGCAATCCTCTTACAGCATTTTGGTTCCATTCTGGTTACAGCAATTCTCTTCCAGCATTCTGATTACAGCATTGCGGTTACAGTCTGGTCCAGCAATCCAGTTCCTGTTTGCTCTCACCTACTAGTGTAATCACCATCTGCCCCAGTCCATTCACTACATGCAGAGGAACATTATCAGGCCACACAGTTTGTCCACGTAGTCACCAGTCCAGCTCCAGAAACACAAACCAGTCTGGGTACAGACAGATCCTCAAGAGTGACACACAGATCCATGGAGAAAACAGAAAAATCAAATATCATTAGTAGTTATTGCCAATTCACAAACTATGTTACAAAACAGATAATAATACTAAAAAGGAAGTTATGAAGACATTACTATTGTTATTACTGTATGTCACTATGCATTATAAAGCAAAAATCCTCAATGAATATAACCCGATAAGTACCGTATTTCCCCATGTAAAAGACGCACCTTTTTCCCCAAAATTTTGGGTCTAAAAACTGGGTAGCACTTACCCTGTCAGATGATTCCTCTGTTTCTCCTCAATTTTTTCACATGATTTATATAGGTGCGTCTTATACAGTGGAGCGTCATATACATGGGGAAATACGGTATCTTTATATATATTGCTGATCCAAAAGGGAAGAGAGGTAATAAATAACTGGATATAAACTATGTACACAGAAGCTAGCAATACATCAATGAATCCCATAATGCCCAAATGTACTAATATGTCGCAGCATCATGCAAACTTATACAAACTTATAACATATATATATATATATATATATATACACAAGTTATTATACGATAACTTCACCGACTAAATATAACACCACAAGGTAGCCTAAGGAATAGCTGTCCAGATATCAGGGTCATTGGTTTCATGGAGGTTCAAAATTCAGAACCAAAAAAGGTTAAAACAAGAAATACATATTTTGAGCTAGAGCATACCCACTGCTGACTTCTTACATCGTTTATCAATCAAAATAATAGCAAAATAATAGCAATAGTTCTTCACATTCAATAATCACCACAAAACTGGTGAGCTACTACATTTATGAGTTTATTGTCAACCTACAAAAAAGTAAATTCTATATTCATGTTGAGACCTTATGGATGTAACAAATTAAAAAAATCCAGTAACACTAACACTTTAATAGTAGCTTGTTCATATTTGTTTCTCTGGTAGGTCTCTGGATCTGTTTAATGAGCATACACATAATGGGGCAGCACGGTGGCCTAGTGGTTAGCACATCTGCCTCACAGCACTGGGGTCTTGAGTTCAATTCCCGACCATGGCCTTATCTGTGTGGAGTTTGTATGTTCTCCCTGTGTTTGCATGGGTTTCCTCCAGGTGCTCCGGTTTCCTCCCACACTCCAAAAACATACTGGTAGTTTAATTGGCTGCTATAAAAAAAAAATTGACCCTAGTCTCTCCCTCTTTGTCTGTCTGTGTTTGAGTGTGTGTCTATATTAGGGAATTTAGACTGTAAGCTCCAATGGGGCAGGGACTGATGTGAACAAGTTCTCTGTACAGCTCTGTGGAATTAGTGGCGCTATATAAATAAATGATGATGATGATACACATCAAGTCTAGAACCCTGAGTCCATATTACAAAAATGCAGAGCAACTGGTTGGTCAAATTTCTTTTCCCTAAATGCCAGCACATACTCGACCAGTGATTAGCCATTCTTTCTTTAAATGCATGTTCCATTTTGCCCATGTAAACCAAACCACTAGAGCATTTAATGATATAAACATTTGTGGACAATTGAAGAATGTCCCATTGATCACACTATTGGTTGTAGTACATCCATCAATACTCAGGGGTGCAGGGAAGTAAAAAAGGATGGAACTGTCCTGTGTTTATTAACCGTACCATTTTGTGCTAAAGTGTCCTTAAGCTTCCATCCTCTCTTGTAAAAGAATCATGGTTTGTATTCCTCTCTAATCAGAATCACTGAATACAATGCTCCGATTTTCCCAAATCATTCATTTGACCAAAGGAGCTTATGATCACAATTAGTTTCTCAAGATTAAATTTAGATACTAGTTGCTGTCTGTTTCTGTTCATGTTTTTTCACTTTTTGAGCCACAGCTTTTATAGCATTGCGGGTATCCCTGCTCAAAGTATTTTTAATTTATTAAATATAACTGTTGGTGACACTCATTGCTGTTACTCAAAATTCTCTTAACCATAATCAGTTGTAATCAGGGCAGCCCATTCTTAGCAGATTATAGTAATGGCTAGCAGCAGTTAAGAGTGTATTCTGGTCAGTAGGTTTACAATAAATAACAAAGGTTAATGTTCAACCTTTGTCATCTCTATATCAGATATTGTATAAAAGGATTGACTGCAATACTTAGATATTTCAATTGGACAATCTTATCCATTCAACATAGCAAAATATGTTTTCTTTATGTATTGTCTAGACCACAAAATATAAACAACTGTGACAGGCCTATCAAAATGGCCACTGAGCTCCATTTTGTTATATTCATACTTGTTTGTATGTATTGCAAAATTATTATTTGATCAAGGGTTGGGACGAGACATCTCCACATATTATGCCAGGGCGGTGTTTCAATTGCTTCAACACATGAGCATAGAATGTATCTTTTTTTATTAGTAATGTACCAATAGAGAGTCTGAAAATATGTTCATACCCTTATATGTACGTTGATTCCAAGACCCTTTGTTCTCTGAGAATAAACCTGGAATGCAGCCAGAGAGACCCTTGCCTCATGATTGGACCTTGATGAAGAAAGGTGTCTATTGTTTTGCCAGCTTTCGTGTGAAAGAGGTGTCCTGGAATTTGACTGTTTACTGGAACATATTGGAAGCTAAGTATTTAATTAACTTTTTCTTTTATGTTATGTTTATTGTAAAAATAAAGGTAAACTTCACAATAAATCTTGCATTCATGAGTCATTAACTCTTTGAAACTGAAAGAACCTCACTCAACCTGGAGCAACAACATAATAACTGTGGCAGTTGATGAAAAATCCTTATATTCACTGTTCATTTTATGAGACAAAACTGTTTGTTTTTATCAATAAAGGTACATTTCTTTGAAATGAAAGCATCCAACACTACAATCTGATTTATGTTTTGTTTGTGATAACAAATTTGAGCATGAAATTTACAAATACTTGATAGCTTATTTGTACACTGAAATTTAAAGTTGATATTTGTGTGCTACATGAAAAAAACAGTCAGTATTTAACTTATGTGCAAAACAGAATACTAATTTGCACCCCTTGCATTGTAACATGGTTTTGTCCAGGAGACTGAAATAAGAAGTTTCTTAAGTTAAGATCCTTAATGACTCCCCCATAGACCCCAAAGATGTATTTGCAATGAGGAGCTGCCAATTTTTTTGCTTTGAAGATAACCTCCATAGTGTTTATTACACTGTAAATGGCATCAACATCAAGTAAAAAGTCATTACCTGAGTCATTCCACAGCTTTTGAGTTTAATTATTTCAGTTTGTCTTTCTTTTTTTTAAAAAAATAAAATAATAAATGAACTTACTTGAATTAGGAACGCGGCAACTTTTTCAGTTCCAAAGCAGCATCACATTATTTGCTCTGGTTTATTGGAGCTTAGTGAATCTGGGTCTTTGTAGCTTATAAATCAGTGTGCTTCTTTCCCAAGAATATTTCTGTTTAGAAAGATAAAATTCTAGTTAAAGGAATCGTTGTAAGCTTTGCATTGTCTTGCTAAACTCTAAGAACACTGCAGTGTAAGCAGAAAAGCATGATTGCTGCAATTGTAAATTAAAGATAACTTTAATCTTCCATAGCAGAGATTTATAAAATATTACTGTAAATGTGTTTCATACTCAAGAACAAATTGAGTTTTAGTAGACAAAAGCGATTGAAAGAAACCTATAGATTATTCTGGCCACTGTGCAATATAAATTGTGTCTAAGCACATCTTGTCGTATATATTATGCTAAAACGTTTAAAGGGGTTTCAACCTTTAGTTTGCTTTAATTTATTGCTTTGTACATTTACTTCTGCAACTTTTTATTGAACGCGTTTTATTTTTTATCTTTATGACTTCCCTGTCTACTTTTTTTTGCCATTCATTTATAGAATCAGCTGGTTTTTTTTATTATCGTTTGTTGATATAGCGGCACAGTATTCCGCAGCGATGTACAGAAAAAAAATGTCATTCACATCTGTGCCTGCCCCATTGGAACTAACAGTCTAAGATTCCCTAACACACAGTCACACAAGGGTCCATTTTAGTCAGCAGCCAATTAACCTACAAGTATGTTTTTGGACCCCCGGATATTCAGTTCAAATATTTCTAAATTTATATTTCAGGCAAATACCTAGGCAATTTCCCCTCCTTGCTCTCAGAATCATGGAGAACTCATACAGAATCTACCATGATTCAGGAAAACTCGCCCCTACCAGTGATACAGGGCTCATTTTCCTTGTGTTAACAATATAGTTGCCTTCTCTCCTGAAATGTCCAGGAGACATACACATTTTTGGGAGTCCTCCTGGGAGAGCAGGGCAACCTCCTGCATCCTGCCCTAATTGTTGGTGAAGCTGGTGGGGGTGGGGCTAAATGGACCATACTAGCCCCACCCCCTTTCTGTAATAGGCCAAAATTTGAAAAGTGTAGCAGAAGGACGGGGGCCTAACAACGCAATTTGTGTGGCCGCGTTCCCAGAATGGAACCCTTTTCCCAGAGATCTTTCTGCCAAGTATGGTTAACAATCAAGAACAGTTGAAATTCAAGATGCACATGACATTTTGCAACCACAATGGGCATCTAGCAAAGGTTTGTGCTCTGAAATGTTTCCGTCCTTGTTTCGTCAATATATTTGAGCATTTTCTATGGAAGACACCACTCAACCATTATTTATTATTTTAAAACCCTAATTTGTATGTATTAACTTATGCCGAATCTCTTCTGCACACGTCTGCCCCATTTCCATTGTAGCAGTAGCTCCTAAAGGGCACTTAGCCTTTGACAACTCCTCAATGCCTTCAAAATGGCAGCAGCTATTTATTCTGCCTATCTCACTAAATAGGGGAAGGCTGGCAAATTTTAGCCTGGGGGGCAAGACTTGACTCAGCTGCTTATTTGGAACATTTTAAAGGTACAAAAAATGCAGGTGGCCCAGTGACCCAGCCCAAGGCCGCCCACTCTGGGACTGGCCCCCTAACCCCCCAGTCCAGCCTGCCGCTGCCACTAAAAATGTAAATATTCTATATTGCATTAGTTGAAAAATTGGCATCTACCACTTGAGCTGACAGCTTCCTTACAAGGAGTAATTTACATTTATATATATATATATTTACATTTGTTGAAAACAAGGACATTACATATGCCTTAAACTTAGGATCAAGCATGAATGCCAAAGGGTAGTGATCAGATGTCAATATCCTGCAGACCCGTGGGTGCTGGTGAAGTGAACATAGAACCAGATCCATAATGCCAAGATTCTTATCAGAATCATTTCTTTTCATACACTCCGTCAACTTCTCCAGCTGCTTTTCCACTAGTTCAATGACTTATATGAATTGATTTGGGTTGGTAGTTAGAGTCTGAACTCACGTCACTTGTTACTATTTATAAAGATTTAAGTAGGTTACGCAAAACTTAAAGGACACTTCAGTGTTCTATTAACATGCTCCTTCTCTCCCTGTCTCATGTCTGGCTGTGTATTTCCAATTACAACTTTGCTGCAGAACGTGATAAGAATCAGAATGATGAGGATGTTGTAGACAGCAGGTATCTATCATTACTGCTGTTAGCTGATGCTGGAGGTTCTGTTACTACACATGGTTTGTCTGCTTGTGCAAAACTCCTTCAATGAACTCACTGTAAATGACAGAATATTCAGGAGGTGCCCAGATGATCTGGGTTCCTACCTTGGCGGGTGAAAGGCTATAGATGCATTAACATTTGTTGTATGAGTTAGGGCAGCGGTGGTACTGGTGACTTCCATCAACACAATCAACATAATCTTTATCAACTTGTTCAAGTTGGACACATGCATTGTTATCATCATTCTCATTAACAGCTCCACCATCATTATTAGTTGCAGCTCAATTTGTTGCCATTGCTGCTCAATTTTTTGCAACTGCTACTGAAAATGCCGACAATCACAATGCCGACATTAAATCGGGAATGCCAGCGGGTCCAGCGACTATACAGCCAGCTGTGGCATCATGGCAGGGGCACCCTCTGCTGTGGTGCCGCCAGCCCTGGCTGGCTAAGCCTAGAACTGGTTGGAGGAAAATCGGGGGGACCCCATACTGTTTGTACCCGCCGATTTTCCTCCGACCAGTACTAGGTTGGCAACACTAAGGTTATTAACCACATCCACCACCCAAGGATGTTGGAAAAGCTCTAGTGCAGTCAGCACAGGCTGAGTACCCCTAGGGAGAGGTCTGCATTTTTTTTGCAGACCCCCAACTCCCTAGGGATTCCAGCCCCATGCTGACCAGCCTGACGCTAGGTGGTATCTTGACAGAGGGACCTGCTGGTGCTGGTTCCCTTGCTATAGTCACAGTAGCCCCGGCTGGCTATGCCTAGGGCTGGTTGAAGGAGATTTGTGTGGACCCCACACTGTTTGCCTAGGCCTGACACATAAATAAGAAACTGAAAACAAATTGTTGCCCATCCAGCCCTTACTAGCATTGTATAAGGACTTGTACTAGCAAGGAAGTGTGACGTGTAGGCTTTCCAATGTGTATATATTATATATTGTGCTTCAAAAGCGGCTTAGAGGTAGCTTCTGGTCTGTGACATAGTGTTTAGGCAACTCAGAGTTTTTGACATAAATGAACTTTAATCATCTTCAGAAACACAGATTAAAAACTGCAAGAAGACATCAAACAACCCCATTCAGGGCACTATCACACCTCCTAGCGCCTCTCTATCTAGCGGGCAACTAGATGTCAAACAGTGTCAAATAGTTCTTGTACTGCTGAAACTCCTCCTCAGCCTGTCACTGGGATCTCTCTGTACGGTTCTAGCCCATCAGGAACAGAACTCCCTCCTGTCTCCAGCTGACCACTGCAGCAGTCTTGCTCTCTATTAGATGGCTTATCTGTTTCTTGCTGAAATATTATACAAAACAGAAGTGGAAGTTGCTCAATGAATTTATAGAAATACTATACGGACTACTTTTGTGCTTTCCTTTGAGTGCATTGTCTTTCAATGCATCAAATTCTTTAAGTCTCTTAGCCGTAACTGCAGGTTGTATACATGTCTCCTTTCAATCCGTGACAGCACTCTCTTTCTCTTGTTGGCTCTGCCAAACACTCTCTTTAAAAACTTTGATTTCACGCTCTCTCTCTTCTACTCTTTTAAAGTTTGTTTTTAAGTCCCATTGAGTTTTTCCTCTTGTCCATATTACAATTTTAAGGAAGACATTTCACTCTCCAACTTTTCAACAGTTTGTTCCTGCACTTTTGACTTGCTGCTTCATACTTACCCACTCTCCCGGAATGTCAGGGAGTCTTCAAAATTCCAGGTATGGTCTGGCGGATTCACAGGGAAGCAGGTCATTCTCCCGCATCCTGAAGGAGGGAGACCTCAATGACTCAATTTGTTGTGAATTGCATGAAATGATGCAATCACAGCAGGGAATGGGGTCAAAATTACAGGATTCATGGTGTCCTGCACCCCTTCCCTCCTACAATTCTCCTTGCCTCTGGTAACTTTATTATTTTTTTGTTGCCCCAAACTCTCCAACATTGTATCAGACTGAACGTGGTTCATATAATTACACTTTATCATGGTCCTATATAGCCCACTCCAGGCAAACCCAGCACCACACTTGTTCACTAACAAACATTAACATTCTTTATAGACTCTTATTCCTTTTGTACTTTCAATTTATCTTTCCCTGAAACATCCTTATTCCTCTCAGCACATTGTACAGATCCACAAACTTTAAATTACTTTTGGTAGCTCTCCACACTGAGACTGATTCGATGTCACACCTGTGGGAAATTATTCAACTTTTTTGCAAACTCCATTCTTCTATTTGTTGCCCATATTTTGATCTGGATATCTCATACGATGGGGATATTATAAACAGATTCCCCAATGAATCGCTCTACCGCAGCAGCATATGATTTTACATTACAGCTATATATGGATCACTGCACATTATTATACCTCTAGTATCTCAGATAAATGTATCCAATATTAGATTGATACAGTGTAATTAAAGGAATAACAATAGTGACATGGCAGGTAGAATATATCATTTATTGCTAGTTATCAATACACAAGTCAAATTATGCTATTATAAAAGAGGCAGAATAGGAAATTCCTGTAATTAAATTATTTTTGCAAGTGAGGAACTTTTTAGTTTTATAGTTTTTTATCACTTGCACTTTTCACATAGACAAATTTTAGGGTTTTTTTTGGATGACTTGTTTAATTTTGAAATGATAATATTACACTAATTTTAATAAATTAAATAACAAAGGATTTACTTTTAATCTTATTTTCCCTATGTATTAGACATAGTAATGAAGTCCAAAGAGTGCCCTTGAGTCAGAATGCTTTTTCTCTTGTTTCATTCTTCAAGTTTATTTAATACATTTACTGTATAGTTATTATTCTTGTTCATGTATGAATCTATATTCTCAATGGCACACCCTGGCATTGATTCGTAGACAGACTAATCCAAAAAATGTAGGAGCTCAGTTTTGTACTTTCCTGTTCTGATTATGTTATTCGATAATTCATCATAATCTTCAGCCACTAATTCCGTAGCGCTGTACAGAGAACTCACTTACATCAATCCTTGCCACATCAGTCCATTGGAGCTTACAGTCTAAATTCCCCAGCATACACACACACAGACCGAGAGCGACTAAGGTCAATTTTAATAGCAGTCAATTTATCTTTTCATATAACACACAAATATTTGTCAGCTTTATTTAACACTGCAATTTAGAGTTAATTTAGACATGCCCCCCTTCCAACCCTAACGGCTAGATTTACTAAACTGCAGGTTTGAAAAAGTGGAGAAGTTGCCTATAGCGACCAATCAGACTCTAGCTATCATTTTGTACACTGTACTAAATAAATGACAGTTAGGGGCATATTCAAGTGATGGCGGGATCGCCGAAAATCCCGCACTCAAAAAATATTACCAATATTACGGTAATCCTGCGTGGGAAAACCATTAATAAGGTAATTTACTCGCTGGATTTCAGCTCGCAGCTCAGGGAGTTGCGAGCCGAAATCCAGTGAGTTATTACCGTAATAACGGTAATATTTTTTGAGCGCGGGATTTTCGGCGATCCCGCCGTCAATTGAATATATGCCCCTTAGAATCTGATTGGTCGCTATAGGGAATATCTCCACTTTTTCAAACCCGCCGTTTAGTAAATATACTCCTAAGTATGTTTGTACATTTTAAATGTACAGTAAAGAAAAACACATTTGTTGTCAGTGATTATTCTTACATTTGCAAATCTGCATGTATGTAGCAAAATTAATGTATGATGTATCAGTTCAAATCATTTCAGTCTCCTTACCAGAGTGCATGTAATTGTATATGCATTTCAGTGTTGTTTGAAGCAAAGATGTAAGTGCAGGGACTCAAAAATAAGGACCGCAATGCCGGGTTGCGAGCTTAAAAATTTTGATCAAAATATGAACTAATAACTTTTACTTTCATTTTGCTAGATACATACAGATTTGCAATAGTAAGGATAAGTACTAGCAACAACTGTGTTTTTGTTTTATGTACATTTATATTGCCATGCAGATGATACACTGGAGAGTATGGGGATAACTAAGCACAGGCTTATTTCTATTATATTTTGAATGTACCTCTATTGGTTTTGCCAAGGTTCAAAACTGCACCTTCTAGCTGGATTCATTCCTAACTGCAAATTAAGCCGTATGTTGGATCTCCACAGTGGTTGACGTGGGCAGATATAGGGTGGTATGCCATACCGCCACTTCTCCTACTGCCTTCATTTTAAAAGCTATCAAATTACATTCACTTACATCTTCCATACCACCACTTCTACATTCCCACTTCGACCACTGGTTGTCCACGTAATACAATATCACAAAAGTTCATAATATATAGTATCTAATATATAAATGCTTAGTGGCGTCTGTGTGTGAAAAAAAAAAACCAAGTTGCAGCGCCACCTGCTGGGCAGAGTTATACACTGACCTACTAAATTCTTAGTGTGTGTGGGAAAAAAAATTCAAAAAGGGCTGAAATTTGGTAGGGCTCAAACTCATTTTCGTGAGGTAATTTTACCTCATGAACACACATGTGTAGAGGCGTGCGTTAGTGTGTGTGTGTGGAAAAAACTATTTTCTCAGAAAGGGCTCATCCAATTGACCTGAAATTTGGTATACTGACAAAAAAATTAGAATAGTCAAGTCAGTTAACTTCCATCATCCCCACTTCCCCCCGTGGGAGGGGTAGTAAAGGCTAAATTTACGAGTTGAGGGGTCAAACTCATTTTCGTGAGGTAATTTTACCTCATGAACACACATTAAAAAGGGCGCTTGCGTCGGGAACTAAGGCTCTCCCCCTGAGGAGGCCTGGGCTAGGCCCAAATGCATGACAAGAACCTTTTTAAGACCTTAAGTAGCTTGATTTGACTAGAATGCATGAGTATCATGCACGGGTTAACTTGTATATATATATATATATATATATATATATATATAGTATAATATAAAGAGTCAACAAGCTGAATGGATAATTCATAATGAGCAAGATAAAAATTTATATGGTCAATATGTTTAAACAATCATTGTTACAACTCTGCCTGTTATTTGTATCTAGCAGCAGTACCTCATACCACCAGAGGTGCTGCTGTTCTCTTCCTGAACTCTTCTACATGCCTGAAGGAGTTAATCTCCTTGCATTATGGCATTATATCTAATTAGAACTGCACCTGTCGCACTGCTTCAAATACCTGCCTCAAGCTGTGCTCTGTGCAGTTCATCCGTTTGTTCCTGGCTGTTGCTGCTGCTGTTCCTGTGTTTGCTCCATTGCTTGATCTTCTGTTGTGACCCTTGGCTTGATTCCTGGACCCTGCTTGTGTGCCTGTTGCCCTGACCTTTGGCTTGACTTCTGGACCTCGCTTATTCACTTGTGACCTTGATCTCTGCCTGGCTATTTGGACTTAGATTATCTGATATCTGCTTGATCCCTGGACTCTGTCTGCTTCCCTGGACAGACTTGTGCCTTCTGGACTGGGGCAAACTTATAATACCTGTTCCTGCCATTTTACTATACAGTCTCTTTCGGAACCTGTTCTTATCCGTGGATTTGAGTTATCTTTGTTTATGTGTTTACTTGAATAAAGACACTTTGCTTTATACTTCCGTTGCTCTTGTGACTGCACTAGGAATCATAACAATCATTAATAAATTTTTTACAATACAACAAATAAAACAGACAACAATAAAAACTTGATCGACATAAGGACCACTTCTATTACCTTGCTAATCAATAATTAATGTTATACCTTAAAGAAGGGACAATATCATCACCATTTATGATGGAGTATTTGATAAATGGAGCTCCCTACTACTTTCCCTGGGACATAATTCCACTGCTCTGTGGCTTTAAATATAAATATGATTTGATCTCTATTATACAATTGTAAACTAAGACATATTTTTTTCCCTGTAATATAAATATATAAATATTTCCATATTGTCCATACGGTCATTTCCAGATATTTGTGCATTATACACTTGCATCTCCTACCAACTGGAGAGGCAGAATTGGAGGGGGAAGGGATGGGCTAGTATAGTCTTATTATTGTAAAGATGTATTCACATAATTGTGACTCAAGTAGACATGGATGCAGACACACATACGGCATATGGCAGACTGAACTGCAAATAAATGCTCTTTTTCTTGCCTACGTCTTTCCCTACATACATTTGGGGTTTAAATTCTACATGAGTCCCACTATAATTACCATATCCATTTCTAATAATAGTTAAATATTCAAACTTCCTAATTTTCAAATGTCTTTTAGCTTTACCAATATGTTATAGGTAACACCCTCATTTCAATAGATGAATCACGTAATGTAATAATTGATTAGTCCTCTGGCCTCATGGGAACTATCCTTAATGGTGAAAAACGTTTTTGAATGATTGTCCATAAATCTACACATGATGCATCGTTAACAGGAATGACAGTATTTCATTGTATTGGCTGTATGTCAATTGATTACATCAATAAAAAATATTTGTTGACAAAATGCAATGGGACAGAAATTATTTAAAATTCTACACCTTCCTATAGACAATCTTCGGACTGTCAGAAATACTTTTCATGGGATTGGTCCTTATATGAAGCATCCAAATTTTTAAAGAGAAAAAAGTTGATCTTCCTACTATTCTTATTAGGGTTGATTCATTAAGGAAAGTTAAGCAAAAGTAAGTAAGGCAAAACCATGTTGCATTGGAGGGGGAGGTAAATTTAAAATGTGATGGCAGATTTATAGTTGGGGTAGGGCATATCCTAGATCAACTTTAAATTTCAGTGTACAAATAAGCAATCAAGTATTTGTGTGCTACATGAAAAAAAACAGAGAGTATTTTCCTTATGTGCAAAATAATAAACTAATTTGCACCCCTTGCATTGCAACTAGAGACGTTCACTGACCCCCATGTTCTGGTTTTGGTTTTGGTTTTGGATCTGGATTAGCTTGGTGTTTTAGTTTAGGTTTTGGCAAAACCATCCTTGCGTGTTTTGGTTTTGGATTATGGTCCCTATTTTTGTCTAAAATACCTATATTTTTTTTTGCTAAAATCACATAATTTTGCTTTTTTTCTCCCTACATTATTATTAACCTCAATAACACTAATTTCAAGTCACTTGCAGTCAATTTTGACCATATCACAGGTCAAAATATTATTTTCATACACTTTCGGACAAAGACGGCAGCGACCTGGCTGGATGGTAAGCGACAGAGCAATGGCACAAACACACGGCAGTTCATAGCACATCTAAGAAACATTGCCACACAGCAGTGGCAAATAAGAAAATTGGTACAAGATGGAAATGCCCTTGGGCCCTGTCAAACACCCTTATGTAAGATATTCAAAAGGACATGTACAGTTTAACAAATCAAGCACTCAAGCGACAAGCAATGCCATTTTTGTGGCAGAAATGCTTGGTTTGTTTGAGCCCCCACAAAAGAAGCTAACAATAGCTTAGCTACCTTAAGCCTAACAGTGCTGTCAATGAACTCTACATTATTAAACCATGTCTGATCGTGCTGCATCTTTAATCTCCTTCTCCTCTGTGGATACCTCCCTCTCATCCCTGAAGAACTGCCAAACTTATGTAGACACAGGAATGGATATTACAACTGGAGTGGCAATAGATCTGCTTTAGACAGACTGTGACACGGAACATCATCATCATCAATTTATATGTGGGCAGCATGGAATCTGTCATGTTAGAATACGCTGCATTGAACAGAGATTTAAACTAATATATAGACGCAGTTGAGGAGGCTGTATTTAAGTTTAAATGTGACCCACCGGATGAAATCTCGGATTTAAGAGAGCTTGTACACAAGAGATACACTGCGCTTCAGAAGAATAATACAGATAAGGCCCTGAGGCAGGACGATACATTTTAAAGTTTAAAGAACAGCTAAGAGACCTGAGAAAACAAATGGGTGTGTCACCGGCCCCTGCAAACTAAGCTTTGGAAGATGATGACAAGGAGATTGCCGTCACCCTGAGCACATGGCTGGTACAGTGAAACTGAGAATGAATAATGAAATCAGTTATGGTTCATTTGATCGCTCCACCCATTCTTCGGATAACTGTGTAAATTCTACAGCTAATATATGGACAGAGTGAAGCAGGCGGTCATGTACAACGAGGACCTCAAAGGTGGGAAAGGAATCCCGGATATCCCGACCATGCTGCGAGCCTTCTTTGTCTGCAACTGCATCCACAAAACTCTTATTGAAAAGAATATTTGCTCTGCTGGGAAGTCCATGTCTCACTTTTTCCTCCTGCCTCTTTGGAGGACCCTTGGTTGGGACAAGTGTGACAGCTCTTTCCCTTACAACTGGACTACACCTTGGTTTTACCTGGATGTTGGTCAATTTGTGAGGGACTTAAACCAGACTTGTAGAAGCCAAAAACTGTACACAAGCTCAGCAGAGCTAAAGACATTATGGAGTCTGTTCCAGGGCTCCCTGCTGCAACAACAAAACATGTGTGGGAGAATATGGCCTCTAAGAGGCTGACTAATAGACACAAAGACATTGCATGGATGGCTATCCAGGGGGGTCTGCCTCTCAGGACATTCATGCACTCCTGGAACATGTGCTGATATGTCCACTGCCCCTTCTGCATCACCAGAAGGGAAACAACACAGCGTATTTTTTGGGACTGCCCCACTGCACAGGCACTGTTGGATGCCTTGGAACATGAACTTAAGGACAGTGTGCAGAGAACTTGCCTTTCATACTATTCTGTATTTTAAGGATTATTTCCTGGGACCCACACCATTGGGGCAATCCAGGAGGCCTGGCACCTTATGAACTTCTTTTAGGACGTTACTAGGCTTGCCAGGAATCATCTCATCTTGAAAAGGGAGAAGATAACCATCCAGGGCTGTTGCAGGCTGATCCACAGCCTGCTAAGAGACTATAACACCATTGACAGTCCTGAGGAAGAGGATGATGATTAATTTTCTGTCTCCTTCTTCTCCTTCTCCCCCTATGTGTCTGTTTATTCAATAAAGCCTTGGGCTTGTGTATCCCCCTTCCTTACCCCCTCCAACCCTTTCCCCCATCACTGTTTTAAATTTTGTTGAATGTCTTGCCTTAATTTATGCACCCTTCCCTATATTTGTGTCTGTCTCAATAAAGTTTCGGTCTTCTGTGTACTGCTGTGAATCCATTTTGATAATACAGTACAATGTGACTGCAGATTTAGACCAAGACTGCCAGGCCTATTTTTTCTATTTCAGCAATGACAATTAGCAATGGAGCAATGAAGCTCTCCTGAATGTCACTGGAGACTTTGAAGAACACTGCTACCCTTCCTCTTTCATTTCCACCTATGACGCTGCCCAACTGCACTAGAGACTGCCGAGAACTGTGCTACCCTTTCTGTGTCCCTCTGTGAAAATGGCGCTGGATCGCCGTGGAGGGCGGTACTTATAGAATCCAAAAGTCGCAAGATCCGACGGCGTAATGATGACTTTTTGCCTCTTTTTCAATTCCGGACCTGCTAAGTTCGGGTGTGTTCAGTTCTCGTGGAATCGAGCCTGGGCATCTCTAATTGCAACATGGTTTTGTCCAGAAAAGTTGAGTAAGAAAACTTACTCAATTCTTTCCTTAACTTTCCTTAATGAATCAGGCCCACTGTATCTAGTGGCAAAGTGGCAAGTGAATTAGGAACTAGAATTGACTGTAAGAATACTCTATCATTTATCAGATATTATGTGCTATAATTTATATTGAAATAAATTATATATATATATATTTATATATATATATATATATATATATATATATATATATATATATATATATATATATATATATATTTAGCTGTCGTCTTAGTTGTTTTTAAATTTTGACTTTACCAGATAGATATATCAACATGGCTTTTCTTGGATTTCAACCAATAAAAGTTTACTGGCAAGCTACAATCAGATTGCAGATCTGAGGAACATAGAAAGGTTACGATTTAACTACGACCTATGGAATTTTTTATAAAATATCATTTGAGGGTTAGGAAACATATGGCTTTGCAATAGTTCTCTTAGTTCTAGTTCTAACACCATCAGGTGTTACGCTTTGGATCATTACTCTGCGCTGTGAGCAGTGTCCAAGTATCTGTCACAATACTGTAAGCTTCTCTCTTCATTCAACCCGTGTTCCACAATTGGCGCATTAACAATTCATCACCATGTGACTCTTCCTCTCTTTAAATTCATACATATGTAAATATATTTCATTTTGACTATATTTACTGTGTTAACATTTTGCGTACGGACTGGTTAGCAAATAGTGATATCAATAAACCACACTACTGTAAAAAGTAAAAAAAAAAAAAAAACCGATAGAATAACAGAAAACGAAGATCAATACCATTAACTTACATTGTATATAAATATTGTGATAGATCTCAAAGCTGGAAACCCCTGTGAATAAACCCTGCGCTTGCACCTTGTTTACTAAGTAACACATATATATATATATATATATATATATATATATATATATATATATACATACATATATACATATATATATGATTATTTTTATAAGCTGAGAAGAAAATATACCTTACCCAAACTTGGTACAAAAATGATAGCTTCTTTATTTTTGTATGTAAATATGTATCTCACTTATTTTCTAATTATTTATTTTGATATTGTTGGCAGTCCACCAGATTTTATAAGCCACTTTAAAGAGCAGTGTTTTGACAACATGCCAAAATATTTTATGTAATTCTCTTGTTAAACCATCTGGTCCAGGAGCTATGATTAACGTAAGACATCAAAGTAAAATAGGCAAAATTTCATCAAACAGATTTTTGTACTTAATCCTAGTGTACTTGTCAACTTTTTATGAATATATCTGCATGAAGTAAATTCAAAGAGTAAGTTTCCCCAGATATGAAAATTATGGCCAAATATGAGCTACCCCCCTTTCAATAGGTACACAATATTTTATTATTATATATTATATTATGTTATACTATACCCTAAAAATCAATTCATTTTATATAATTAGTCTTCCAGCTTTTTTTTCAGAGTTATATCTCTTTTTTTTTGCTCCAAACTTTGATGCTGCTCTTTACTTTAGAAGCCATCACAAAAGTAGGTAATGAGTAACACAAATTCAATTGGGGACTGTAATTAGCGGGGAGTCCTGTTTTGTTACGTAGTTGGGTCAAAATAATGTAATAAGTGTTTAGGTCAGGACATAAATACTTATTAAGTTGTTTGCAAAAATAATGCACATAAATTCAAGGAAAAATATTTTTTTTATATATTTTTTTCAATTATATTTTCAAAGAACAATTTACAGCACTCATTAACATGAATAAGATCAAAGAAAATAAAACAACCATATGTATGAAAATGTGCTTGGTTGTTATAAAATGTTATAAAAATGCCAAACTTATTTATTAATGGGATGAGTGTGCACTACACAACTTTTCAAACCTTGGGATCAGCTTGGGTGCTGCCACCCTTATTTCCTTTTCCACATTGATTTTTGAATGGTGCTTGCTTTTTATTACAGTAACAGCTGAAAAACCCAGCTTCACCAGATATGTTGTTGCAAATGAAATGAGGGTTCGCTGTAGCACACTGGGCCCTATTGACACACTGTGCCCATTTTCACATTGTCTCCTTTTCACACTGTGCCCCTTTTCACATTGTCCCCTTTTCACACTGTGCCCATTTTCACACTGTCACCCTCATCACACTGTCCCCCTTTTCACCTGTGTCCCCTGCATCACACTGTGCCCCCTGCATAATACTGTACCCCTTCACCATAACACTGTGAGCGTTTATCATCACACTGTGCCTCTTCATCATCACACTGTGCACCTTCATCAGCCCACTGTGCCTCTTCACAATAACACTGCCCCCCTTTTCACCTGTGCACTCTACAGCACACTGTGCCTCTTCACAATCACACTGCCCCCTTTTCACCTGTGCACCCTACATCACACTGTGACCCTTCACAATCACACTGTACCCCTCCACCATAACACTGTGCACCTTCATAATCACATTGTGCCTTACATCATGCTTTTGCCCCTTCATGACAGTATTTCCCCTTCATGACATTGTTTTCCCTCCATTCCATTACTTACCTTTTACGTGGCCTTCTTTTTTCTGGTTTCTTTTTGTCCGTTTTCTTTTTCCTGACTCCTCTTTGCGCCGCTCCTAGATGAAAATGGTAGATATGATGACATCATGCCTGACAATGAGAAGGGAACTGGGAGGAGGCCAGTGGACAAGCAGGGATGGCAGGCAGAGTGGAGCAGCTCTCAGGCTTGGTGCCCTCTGTCTTGCTTACCCCACTTACCACCAGCCATGGCCTCGCCTGTGAGAGCCCCAAGCACCCCAGGGAGTCACTGTGCACAGTTTGGGAGCCACTGTTGTAAGGGGTCACACAGAATTTCAGCACTCAATCTTGCAGTTATATATCCCATAGGCTACAGATCTAACTGGATCCATCCCCAACACAGACACTCACATCTATGCATACATATAGCTGTCAATATCTACTGTAGAAGGCCATAGAAGCCTGTAACTTAAATACTCAATTGTGCACATTCTGAGTCTGATTCATCAAGGTATGCATACTGAGCGTAATGAGCGTTTGTTTTAAAATGCACATGAATCAGGTATACGTATGGCTGAATTTGACAAGAGATGTATGTGAAGATACACGTGGTGATGAATATGGATGTAGGTCTGCTCTGCTCTACTAGACAAGATATTGCAGGATATGTCCAATATATGTGTGCAATATAAAATGACATGTAATAGCTGCATACACAGCCATCATCACTAGTAAGCGGCACTTAGACTAGCCCTGCAGCTGGAGCAAGAGATACAGCTAAGAAACAAGTACCTGAGAGATGCCCAGAGCTTGAATCAGATGCTGCTGCATGCGCTTGAGATTGACACGCTCTCACTGTACATTGACTATGGGCAAATTAGGAACCGCTCAGCATGGTGTCTGGCTCAAAGAGCCCATGTGCTGACTTGGCTATATGTGATTTAGAGAAAAATAATTCAGTTTTAAAATATGCCAATTAAAATCAATAAAAGTAGTGATCAACCACATATTCCTCAATAGCATGATAAATGGCAGCTCATATGTCAAATTAACAATTCTGCCCCAGAGAGAAGTTAAGGAAATGAGTGTAAGCTCTACGAATACACTGTATTTAGGTGTATTTGGTATCAAAAGATGGACAAATTAATAGGGGATTTATTAATAATAAAATTGGGTCTGTGTGATGCTCCACAGAAAAGTTAGGTCACATAATAGAATTGGGTAGTAAATCAGCCAACATGCAAATGGTGATTGGAAAAAGTATCACAGACCACAACCCCCAGGAGGTGGGAAGGTGTAAAGGTGTCTTTAAAAAGCTGAGACCAGTTACAAAAAATTGTCAGTCTTTTGGGAAATCAATCATTTATTGATAAGCTGTCCATCTTCAAGCCAATTTCCCTTGGCTCAGAATATACCAATTTGATGTAAGTTATACACTGAATCTAATCCTTTTTATTTTAAACTGTTTTGTTTGTGTATGGTATGGTAATTTATTACTTTTATTAATTTTTTTTTATATCTGAATGCCCTGTACTTTTGCATAATAAATCTGTAATTTAATATGTGGCGTCCTTGACACTCTAACAAATCCATTAGCCTGTTAATAAGAATATAGCTCGACCAAGTTACCCCTTTGAATGCAGATGTGTGATTCGTTGATACATTTGATTAACTACCTTAGTGTGTGCTTGTATTTACATTTGTGTAACAGACTGGAGGTGTGAAGAGTTAACCCTGTGTTTGCTGGTGGGGGCCTTCAAAGCCTGTGGTAGTTAGAAGCCTTGTGTGTTAGTGGGGGGCAGTATATCGGGGTCCTATTGCCCGTATTCAATAGGTGGTGGCAAACCTGAAGTGTTTGTGAGGGTTTGAGCGGTGTTTGGGGCGATTCAGTAGGTCTATAACCTGTGTGATAGGTAGGGAGAGACTGGAGGGCTGGAATTGTGTGTAATCTCATAAAGCAAACACCCAAAGGGACGGCTGTTGGGAGACTGTTCGTGACAGACAGCTTACAATTTGATTGTTTCCCCAAAGACTGACAATAGCTAATAGATGACCTGGTTTTTTAAAGTTTGTTCTCACCTTCTTCCCTTCTGCAGGTGTGGATATTTCTGAGTGGTCAGTTAGGCTGATGAGAGTTTTACAACTTCACTTTTTAATACCCAATGCTTACAAGTATCAGATATTTTCTAGTGAGTTTCATGCAATCTCAATTTTATCTCTAACACTGACTTCTGGGCTGTCTGATTGTCTGTTCTAGTTTTGATCCTTCCTGATCTGACTACCTGCTCTTGAGTTTTGATCCTGGACTGTCAACTGAACAGCCCATTTACCTTCCTTTTTTCCGCAGTCCTATCTGGCTCCTCTGCCAGTCTGCACTCAGTCTCTAATATATTTGTGCTTTTGTTTAAGCTAATTACTTTGGATTCCTTGACCCTCTGTTATTCATCAGTAGTTCCCTGCTGGTCTTTTTACAGCTAACAGGATAAAAAGAAGTAAGCATACTAATTTGGTGCATAAATTAAGAATTATCATTATTTGTTCTTCAGATGTGCTTAGTTTTGTTGAAAGAAGATAAACACACTGGTAGAATAATTCAAAATAATAATGAATTTACTTTACTTCTTATTATTATTTCATTTTCCATACAGAAAAAATATATTCACCAACTGTGCTCTCGAAAGAAGAACTCCGTATTTGGTGTATTATTTATAACAATACTTTTTTATGTCAGTTTTGACAAATTTTACATAAAATATATACAAAACTGTTTCTGAAATGAAGGCTTGTTTGCGATTAGTATTAAGAATAACCACACAATAGTAGGTTATATTTTTCAAAATATCTTTTGAAATATTAATGTATATTATTTTGTAATATTTTTTTTACTTTTATATTTCTATAGAATCTCTTTTCTTTTTATTATGATGACTTGTGAAGGGAAAATCAGTATACTTTCTAACATTAAACCAAAATTTACCTGAGCAGAATAAAACTTATTCAATGTAAAATATTGGACTATTGACTTGCCTTTAACTGTGGCATAGACTTACTGTTAAAAAGAAGAATTGAAAAATACTGCACAGCGGTTGATTCTAAAATATAATTTATTAATTTAATTGCTTTAAATATATATTTTTTATTCTCTCTCAAACAAGATAATTGTTTTGAGGTTTTAAAATCTCTTTAAAACATACATTTCTATGCTTTGTTAGTCTTTGAAATGTTTTCCACTTATCAAATAATCATATATGAAAGAAAAAAAATAAGCATTTATAACATAATGTTTCTGTGCATGAGTCTTTAAGGGGAGCAAGGCAAAAAAGGAGTATCCTGGACAAACCATGTTATACCGCTTTCATACTGCCGCCCCAGCAATATCCCGGGTTTTTCAAGCCGGGTTTTTGCCGGGGCTCGGAGCGTCCCAGCTCAGAAACACCATTCATACTGCACCTCAGACCCGGGTATTTCCCGGGTTGACCCCATTCATACTGCACAAGTCTGTGCCCTTGCAATTTGTGGGAGTCATCACCAGAGCAGTTTTCATTGGCTGAAAAATGGTGATACACAATATAATAATACAATAATACAATAATGAATAAAGAATACCTCCAATTGGCTTATATATTTAGTCGTACTAGTCTAGGAGGGCTTTCTGAAAGGCATAAAGAGACTGGGAAACATATATTTAAGGGAAGGTTGTAGGAGCTTTTAAAGCTAGGCATTGCATATTTCAATGATTACCCCAAAAGACTAGACTTCTAGATGGAAAATTAATGGCCTCTTTTTGGCAAGCATAAAATGAATGAGAAATGCCTAATTCCAAATCCTCCAGAGACAGGCAGACAGCCAATCAGCTTGTTTTCTGTGCAACCCGGGTTGAAAAACCCGGGTTGCACCATTCATAGTGCAGGCAACCCGGGTCTGACCCGGGAATTACCCCTCGATAAATCCCGGGATTTTTGACTTGTACCATTCATACTGCACCAAGACCCGGGTCGTTTAAACTCGCCCCGGCAAAAACACGGGATTTTGGTGCAGTATAAATGGGGTATTACAATGCAAGGGATGCAAATTAGTTTACTATTTTGCACATAAAGAAAATACTGGCTTTTTTGTCATGTAGCACACAAATACTTAATGACTTTATTTTCACACTGAAATTTAAAACTGATCTAGGTCATGCCCTACCCCAACTATAAATCTGTCCCACACATCTTAAATTTACCTCCGACTCCAATGCAACATGGTTTTGCCAAGATGCAAAGTTACTCCTTTTTTTTGCTTTGCTCTGTTTAATGAATCAGGTCCTGTGTGTTTTGCAAAAGTTGATTTAAGACATTCAAATGATCGTAATCCAAGGAATTCTAAAACATGCTAAATTGTTACAGTAATTCGCAGATATCTGCGATATATGGAGTAATTTGAGTTGAAATTAATGGAAACAATAAACAATTACAAAACCATTAAGAACAAAATGGGGCACCCCACATATTTATATATATATATATATATATATAAATATATATATATATATTACTGTAATACATAATGCTTAAAAAATTATGCTATAGCATGAAATTAGTTATTAATAAATGCTTGGTAATCGAATCTCAGAAACGTAACTCTTTATCATTCCATAACTCATCATTGATCATTGGTTCTTTAAAGTAATGGTTCTTCTTTCATCTTTTATTGTTGTGGAACATGAAGTATACATATATTGCAACTGCAAAGAGTGACTAGAAAACTGTTCATTTACAATCTGTGAATGGGAATCACAAGCTTTTTTTTATCATGATTAATATTTAAGAGTGAAGTTATCAAATACTAGTACACATATTCATTTATATATATGCATTTCTCAGTCTACTTTATTCTATGCACATTTGCACTGGTAATTTTGGGTGGTAATTGCCATATTAATAGATTAACTGAGATGAGATAAAAATAAAATAACATGTATAGACACTAGAAAAGCTGTTCCTACAATAAGCTGAGGTGAGAACATGGTCTCAGATGGCCACATATTTATGGCAGCAGAGATGTGGTTCTGATCCCTTCTTGTGGTTCCCATTATTCCATACATCCGTATCTCGTATCTCTATACCGCGCAGAAGTCAGCACAACTTTCTTCCTAGAGAGAATAAGTGCAGTAGGAAGTGCAGAGAGACATATGCTATTGAATGATTCCTTCTGAGGCAAAGGTAGTAGAGTGACTGCAGGAGGAAGCACGCAGTGAAGAGTGGCACAGTGGCTCAGTGGTTAGCATTTCTGCCTCATAGCGCTGGGGTCATGAGTTCAATTCATGACCATGCATGGGTTTCCTCTGGGTGCTCTGGTTTCCTCCCACACTCCAAAATAAAAACATACTAGTAAGTTAATTGTCTGTTATTAAATTGACCTTACACACGGTGTGTGTGCGTGTATGTTACGAAATTTAGACAGTAAGCTACTATGGGGCAGGGACTGATGTGAGTTCTCTGTACAGCGCTGCGGAATTAGTGGCGCTATTTAAATAGCTGATGATGATTATGATGATGATGAAGTACAACGTTTCCATGACCATGTGGCTCCTGGGTAGACTTTCCATCCCCCTCTGCCTACCCTTATAAAAGAATACCTTGGTAATTCTTATGATACAGTGGATTACCATGGTAGAGGGGGATGGAAAGTCCACATCTCCGGCAGCCACATGGTCGTGAAGATGGTATAACAGTGCTAAGAAAATATTTCTTACCGTTAGAATTTTTTTGCTTCACTATAAAAGTATCACGTCAATTTTGATAACAGCAACAAATACATACATCATTGTCCTCTAAAATGTTACAATGTTTCCCCCAAGAGTTCAAGAAGAGCTGATATGTGAAAGAAATTAATTCACAAGTTCTAGAAATGACACAAGTATTAATCTATATATGTACCACATAGCTCTAATAAAAAGAAACATGACTTTGTTTATAAAATATGATTCTACAAAGTGAAATACTGTTTTATTATTTCTGCATACAAATGAGAATTCTGCAATGATTTATTCACATTTAAATGTCAGATTTGCATTGCTGCTTTTCCTGTCCTCCTGTTATATCAAGTAGTTCTTTTCTACTCTGACTAATGCTCTATGATAAAGTAATTTTCATTGACTAATACTACATTAAGATTAATACCTTGTCTATGACAGTTTTAAACCACATTTATGGAGTTAAATGCAAATGAGAAGAATGATACAAGCGTTTGCAGTTATTTGATATATATCACTTGGCTAATCTGTTCCCTGTTCTGTCTTATGTAAAATATGAATTATGCAAACTTGTTACAAGCATTCTTGAATTCAAATTGCTTTGCTTGCTTTTTTTAATTTTTATGCAACGGATGACAGGCAATTTCTGCCTCTATTCAAAACAAGTTTAATAAAAGCATATATTTTTCCAGTGTCATTCTAAATATAGCAATGCGGCTTCCTGAAGTGAGGGGATTTTTAAACCAACAGCAAGAAAATATATATAAAAGAGATACAGAGGGAGATGTGGGAAGAGAGAGAGAGAGGAGTGGAGCATAGGGAAGTTAGAAAAGTTAGTAAAGTGGTAACAGGGCTGCACACAGGCCAATCCTACTGTTCGGAACGAGAATTGAGCAACAGTGTCACTGTTCATTTGGCCAAACCAATTGGCTAAATTTGGATGAGACCCCGGCCTAAATAAAATAGACACATAATTGGAAGTGCAATTATTTTGGTCACCGCATTTATTAACTACATATAAACAAAATACATTTTATAACAAAATAAATGAAAATTTTGACAACAAATCTGTCAGGCGCCGTCCCCGCACACTCACCGGGTGCCTCTCTCCGGCCTGTACAGGAAGTTCGGGCGCATGCGCCCAAACATCACGTCTCCGTTGCTAGGCAATGGAGATGCCAGGCCGCACTTCCTTTTGGCAGTCAGGTCAGCTGACCGCCAACCCCACGTCCACCAATGCTGTAGGGGCAGCATGTATTTAATCTAGACTCTGGCACCATTATGGTGCCAGAGTATATAGTTTCTAGCCTCTAGCTCCTAGTGCCTTGTTCCTTGTCTCCAATAATTGCCATACCTTCTACCTGCCTCCTCGGATTTGACCCTGCCTGCCTGACTACCCTCTTCGGATTCTCCCTTGGACCCATCCTGATTTCCTGGCTTGACCTCTGGCTTCCCGACCATTCCTTTGCCTCATCCTTTGGTACCTTATCTTACCCGCTCAGTTCTGACTTCGGATAGCACGACTTTGTTTGTTCACCATATCTCGCCGACAGCTACCTGGGAGGGCCGCGACCTGCATGTCTCAGCAGCGAAGCCCAAATCTCCTTCCGGAGATCTTTGGTGAAGACATGAGGCACGTCTAGACATCGCGCCTCCCAACATAGCAGCGCTGATACTTCAGAATTAATCAGCTCGTGACAAAATCCAGTTAAGCAATCAAATAGGTGCCTTGATAATGTACTTTTATAACCAACGGCCAGCCATCCCACACTAGACACTAGCCACAACCTGTAACACGAGTACGCTTATTAATTAACTTTCAAAACATATGATTAAAAATGTTGGTCACAACTTGCCAGTCTTGCCTGCAGTCTCGCATGTTTTGACTGTGACAGTAGCAGGCTCTTTGTCACCACGACTCCTCATTGTATTGGTGCATGTATTGTGTCACTAGTATACCCACACTACTTCTGCTTGTTGTTGCTTTGTACACTGCATTACAGATGAATAACAATTACTGTCTTTATTGTTGACTACTGTTTTGTGTTTCCTTCTGTTTTGGACCACCCTACACATTTATTTAAACATATCACTAAGGTAAGATTTTTTTGAAAAAAAATAAATAATGAATAGCCACATCTCCAATCAGGAGAATTGGGGGGACCCTACCATACACAGGGCCACACATTTGCAAAGGTCATAAATCCTTATGAGCCTTAGCACACTTGACGTAACCTGATTCACATAAACCAAGCCAATGAACCTTTATTTCATTACAACGAAAGCCGAAATACCTATCATTAGGATGTGACCCTGCCCAAAATATGTATAAATGATGGGTATAAAGGACAGTCAATTAAACACTCCATCCTCCCCAGTAGTTGGACCTCAAAATGTTACCCTCCTTAACTTAGTTATATCAACACTCCATTAGATGAGACCTTAAATAAGAATGACAATAAACTAATTCCCAATGCCCTATCCTCATCACTGTTTCATCATAAAGTCCTGACCTAGCCACTTCACTAGCAGCTGCAAGTCTAGGATTATGAGCTGTACATAGCTGCAGTCTGCACCAATCATCTCAAATATTTTTAATTATTGAATTAAGTTGAAACTTAGACAATAAATATGGAACAGTAAACTGGACCACAAGCAAGGGCGGCCAGATGTAAATACATTTTAGAAATCAACAGGACATGTCCAACAACCATAAATAATTGTATTCCCAGTCTACTGTTCCTTGTGCCATTAATTGATCTAAAAATTAATGAAAAACAATATGTTAAACTACAGTACTTCCTTCACTGGAATTCATACAGAACAATTCTTATTAGTGCTTACAAACTCCCCAAAAAAGCCCCACAAAGGGCTAAAGAAAAACTCAATCTAAACACTAACATTTCACAAGGAGAGATAAAAAACTCTTTTATTTGACCAAACAATTTGTCTAGCAAAAGAAAAAGTTACAGTCTCCTCTTATTTACCACTTTCAAACCCTTTTGTAAGCCCTTAATCACCTGCCTCACCTGAAATTTCATAGCTATCAATTTACCCCAGTTTCTGAAATTATAATTGGGAAAAGCTCAATTAAGGCCAAATTTGAAATCAAACTTTCAATCCACCACACATCTGATCATCCCCCCACATTCCACTCTCCTTGGAAGCCCAATCAACCAGTCGCATCTGTATACCTGTAAAGACCGGAATTAGGCAAACACACTCTAGCTAGAGGGATTGCTATTTTTCTCAAACAAAAATTCTTCCCAAACTCTAAATCTCCTTGTATAAAATAAACTATGTTAATCAGTAATGCATAACATGTAAAAGTTAATTTTCTTGTGCATAAATAATGGGGAAAAAAAACATAAAAAAAATTAAATTAAAAATCACTAATTAAATATATTTATGTATGTTTTTGGTACAAATATGTATGTACTAATGGGTTTTGACATGGTATAGATGATTCATAGTACAAAATAGTGGAATAAAAAAATATGCTAAATAAAGTACTGTAATGTAGATCAAATAGAATGGTTGTGTAATGCAATCTAATGTATGAAAATGTATGCCAGTCCTGTTTTGTTTTATATGTGACCGCGTTAAACACTCCCCTTCACTCCCATAAAAACTCACAAACACAATGATTAACGCGCGGGGGCAGCGTTCCCTCTTTTTCAATTGAACTGCACGAGTTTTAACGCTGCGTTAACTAAAGACAGTCCCTATAGCAGTTAAAAACCTGTTTGTGATTTTTGTTTTTTTAACGCTGCGGGAAGGAAAAAAAAACTTGCGTTCAATTGAATACCCACCTAAGATTTCTACAATTACAAGTTTATCTTTCATAGTCTCCACCTTCTACTATCTCCCATCATTCTTCTACTACAACTCCAGTAGCTGCACAGAAAAATGCCAGTTACCATTACCAGCTTCAATATGGATGACTGGCAATGCTGCTGCCTTGCAGAAGCTGCACACACTTTCCCTCCCACCAGCTACAATTGCTATTCCATCATTATGTATCAATTGTTCCCCACACCGCTTAGATTGTAAGCTCATTTGGGCAGGGTCATCTTTAGCTTCTGATTCATGCAATTGCATGTGATTTATTTGTATCAGGATCCCCTCCATGTACAGCACTGCATAATAAATCAATGTTTTATAATTAAAAGATAATAATAATAATACCACCCTCATCAGCTGTAGTACAGCAATGCATTATTAGTAGAAAAATTATAAGGAAAAAGAAAATAAACTCTGTACCGCTTCTCTGTAGCCCTGAGGGTGCTCACACACTTAACACTTCTATAAATCTATTTTTTTTTATTTTATTCAAAGTCAAACAATCATACCAAAAACAACATACGAGCAGGTGACATAAATCAGATAAAGAAAACTTAAGAAACTGCTTAGTAGGAGTTCAACAAAAATATTGTCAGAAATGCCTAGGAAAAGATGAATATTAGAAAGGGATTGTTACCAGGGGGTTTTCTATTTTAAAGTTAACGGGAGGGTGGGTGATCTACAAAGGTGGGGAGGGGGGAGTCGGAGAGATGAGGCAATTTTGTTTAAGAAGGAAGATTATTATATGGGCAAGGGCAATTGAAAATGATTATAAATGGATGAGTTCCTTATTACGGCACTGTACCATATGGTATACATACCAGATTCTTTTGATAACCATGGCAAACCAGGGGGAAGTCAACTTGGGGGGAATCAACTTATATGTCTATCCAGGGGTGGATTGGGAATTTAAAGTGGCCCTGGAGAATGCTGCTATGCTTTATGAGGGAAGGGGGGGGGGGGGGTGGGTATGGTGCCATAATGTGTGAGGGAAGGGGGGGATGTATTAATATAATGTGTGATATGAGGGTAGGGAGGTTGGGTGTCTTAGTACATGGGTGGGAGGTAGGCTATTAATTTAATCATGACGTTTAGGTGGGGGCTAATTATTTAATGGGTACTAGTTTATTTGTGGGGTGCTGGTGGGTCAATTTAATTTATTGATGGGGCTTTTTAATTTAATGGTGGGGTCTATTAATTTCAGGTGAGGTATTAATCTGTATTGCAGTCACAAGAATGTTCTCTGTATTGTATGGTGGTCATAGGAATGCTCTCTCTATAGTATGGTGGTCATAGTAATACTCTCTGTATAGTATGGTGGTCATAGGAATGCTCTCTGTGTTGTATGGTGATCATAGGATTGCTCTCTGTATAGTATGGTGGTCATAGGAATGCACTCTGTGTTGTATGGTGATCATAGGATTGCTCTCTGTATAGTATGGTGGTCATAGGAATGCACTCTGTATAGTATGGTGGTCATAGGAATGCTCTCTGTATAGTATGGTGGTCATAGGAATGCTCTCTGTATAGTATGGTGGTCATAGGAATGCTCTCTGTATAGTATGGTGGTCATAGGAATGCTCTCTGTATTGTATGGCGGTCACAGGAATGCTCTCTGTAAGGTATGGCGGACACTAGGAGGCTCTTTATATTGTATGTGTGTGTACATATATATATATATATTTATATTTAGTGTGATGGTGATGAGGGGGCACAATGTCATAAAGATGGCTCCATGGCACGGTGTGATAAAGGAGAAACTGTGATGGAGGGCACAGTGGGATGGAGGGCACAGTGGGATGAAGGGGACGTGTGATACAGATGGTACCGTTACATTTATGTTTTAATTTGTTTCAGTGAGTTTTATTTCAATAACCAATTCATTTTTTTATACAGCTAGCATGTGATAACTGCATTTAAAGTACTTTGATTCTATGGAGGCTTATTACATAAAGATCCTTACAAAGCCAGACCGAGAAGAATGGGGAGGGAGGGGATTTACGGCACTGTTGTGGTGATACAAGTACCGCCAAGATACTTGTTAAATAGAATTTCACATGCAAAGATAATCTTTCCAATGGCAGCATTATCGCCGGCAGTAACCATCTGAAACAAGAAAAAGCCATATTAATTTATTAAAGGGCTTTTTGCTCTTTAATAAATGAGTCCCCCAATGCATTCAAAATCTCCAATAAAGAATCCCTGACCAGCAGTGTCTCAAAACCCCATTAGCGTGTGCACTAATAGGGGTTTGAGCATGATGTATAAGACCTTTAACATTGCAATAGTTTACTATTGAGACACTCAGTAAAAATGAATAAAATCAGAAAATGATTCTTACCTGCATACACAAAAAGGAAGGGGGAAAGGTGCACACACACAAAGGAGGTGGGGACACAGGTGCATACATACACAAGAGGGGGAGCAGGTGCATACACACACAAAGGGGGGGACAAAGGCACACACAAAAAGAGGGAACATGGGCACACACACAAAGGGGAAGCACGGGCACACACACAAAGGAGGGGGAACACTGGTACACACAAAGGGGAACACAGACATATACACAAAAAGGGAACACAGGCACACACACAAAGAAGGGAGGAACACTGGTACACACAAAAGGGGGACATGGGCACATACACAAAGGGGAAACACAGGCACACACACAAAGGTGGCGCACAGAGGCAGACACACAAAGGTGGAGCACAGAGGCGTACACACAGAAAGTGGAGGACAAAGGCACATACATACAAAGGGGAAACACAGGCACACAAAGTTGGGGACAGATGCACACACACCAAGGGTGGAAAAGAGGCACACACACAAAGGGGAGGGACAGAGGCACACCCACAAAGGGGGGCGGCAGGGGATGAGAGGACAAGCTTCTTACTTTGAATGCTGTATTCTGCCTTCTTATGCTGGGACTATGCGGTGCAAAGTCCCAGCCAATAGGGGAAGGGCAGGAGACACACCTACCAATAGGAAGGGCTGCCTACCTAAATGGCCATGCGCTGCCTCTGTAATGCAGCAGACAGCGCACGGTCCAACCTAGGAAGATTCCGGCCTTAACCATTCAGTATGAGACTGGACCAGCCCATCCTGTACGAAGCAACCCAATAACGTTATTGGGAGGGCACCGGCCTACCAGGAAGGTCTATGGCAATCCACCCCTGTGTCTATCTATCTATCTCCAAATCATCTTTGCCAAATGGGAGGTGTGAGTTAAAAAATAATATTTGTAGTTCCCTTAAAATCCAGATAGGAAGGAAAGAGAGCGATCAAAGTTATATTACTGTATCAGTGCATGTATCATTCCATTTTAACTACTAACAATCTCATCTGTTAGATGAGTGTTTAAAGTAATCTGCAACACTTAATTATTGATTTCTCTAATATGTCCACAGAAGAAATATTTTTAACATTAAAATACATATATTTGTTATTTCTCCCTATATTAATAATTATGTCTGCTCTAAACTGTCATGTTTGTATCTCCCACTAGTGCATTAAATATGGAGTTTTCGAAAAGGTCAGTGTGTCTCCTGAGTTGTGATTACTTTTTCGTGTTGACATTTATTGATTTCATTAGATTCCTGCTCATATTTCAAGATTTTTTTTTTTAATTTTGTTACCATTTCAAAGATGACAGAAAAACTGCACAGTTCTCAGTGTTAGAACTTGATATAATTAAAATCTGTGCCATGGTTCACATTTCATCAAAACTTCACTGTCAAACCCATCGACATGTGCTATATATGTATGTGTTTTCTACTAAGATGGGAGGCTGATTACTGGAATTAGTATTGGAGAGTCGTGTATGTACAGTCCTTCCTTAATGCAGTGTGTCCACCTTCCATGCCCCTCCAATGCTATATGTGGCTCTCCGTACTCTCAAGGGCATGTAGCAGCATTTTCCAGATATTTTAAGGGTGTAATTATAGGCATAGAAAATTGTGTGACTAGCAGAGATGGGTGAATCCATTTGATCGATTGTGGAATTTGGCAGAATTTTAGAGATTTTGCATTGGCTAATGTGTTCAGCAATTGATCCATCAATCACTATAAGAGGAGGCACCATTGACTTTTGAATTATGGTGGCAATCATTATTTATTGATTAATGGGGAAATAATAATTTAGAACTAACTTATGAGGGCAAAATTAATTTATCATTATATTAAGGAGACAATATTATTTGATTTATATAGTGGGAAATAATTATTTATGTTGGGAGCACAATATACACTGCACATTTGTCAGCATGCACATGGGCGCAAGTGTACCCTATTTGTACACAATATAATAATATAATGAAGTTCTGTATACATAAGAAGGCATATTGTCTTAAGGGTTGTTTATAAATGCAAAAGTTGAATTTTCAATATAAAGGTAATTAAATACAAACACAAATATAAAATACAAATTAAATTAAATGCAGACATCTGTTGTTTACCACTTTAAAAATCAGGTCTTCCTTCCTGCAGTAGACCAAATGGAAATAACTTATTAGATATATTAGATAATGCGAATAGACAGTCAGGACTTTATGCAATCTAACTGCTAATGATTTAAGTGCTATTCGCTAGAGATGTCAATACACAATCAGCCAATCAGAAATGGAAAGAAGGTGCTGCTGATAGTCATCATGGCATATTGTTGCCCCAGACTTCCAGCACCTGCAAGAAATAGTCTCCTAAAACATCCTTACTATACTCAACCTACGCTTACATGACCCTTGCCCACTCATGTTTTGCCTCCCCCAGGTATAAGGACATGCCAATCATGAAACGCAAAAATATATACAGTATATGGAACAATGCATACGCATTTCTGGTGCACATGAGCAGTACATAAATTCATATCTTACACAACACAATTCAGACATTCAGACACTTCTAAATTACGCTTGATGTAGACAAAAAAAAGACAATGTTCCCCATGACCCTGTTTACCTTGGATAGAACATTAACTCCAGTGTGTTCTTTATGCTCTATGCTGTCTTCTGGGTCAGCAGGAAAGCAATCGGAAGCCAGACAAAAAACATGTTCTCTATGCTAAAAGCCCAGCTCACTTTCTTGTCAAACTATAAGATTACACTATGCGTTCTCCTGGGTTGGCGTTCTTTATACCTTCCAGTTCTCTTCCTGTGTGGACTGGAGATAAAACCCATCTCACTGATTTAGTTCCATTCTGATCCTTGTATTCATGGGTTTCCCATGAATACAATTCTCATCATCGGTCCTGTTGGAGAGTTATAACAGCTGTGTGGATCTCAGTGCTATTGCTCTCAGCAGTTCATCGCTTCACAGCATTACCTGTTTAGCTTTTTCCACAGTCAAGACCTGTGGCCTCACTGCAGAGCATTGCTCGTCACCTGTTCCAGAGCTTTAACACCTGTGTGGATCTCAGTACTTCTGCTCCCCGCAGCTCATCCCTTCACATTGCTACCTGCTCAGCGTATCCCATAATCAAGATTCGTTGCTAGACTGCTGATCATCGCTCAGCTTCTGTCATATCCCTGAATTCCCAAACACCTGAGGCTACATTTCATTCTGCCTTACAGTTACTTTGTGGTTCTTTGAGTTATCTGCTCTGCGCCCCCTAGAGGACCATGACCTGTGGTTCAGAGCAGCTAAGACCTTATTCCCTTGCGGGAATCCCTGGTGAATATCTCTCCTCCATTAGACTCCGCACCTCTTTGGAGGTAAGCAGTCACTCAAGCAGAGATCAAGACCATTCCAACTATCTGGCTTTCGTGACATGAGAAAGTACAAGATAATAAGCAAGGCAATGTCATGCGTAAAGTCATGATGACCAAATGCTCCCCTTGTGGCAGAACAAGAAACTTCCATTTCTGAGGAAAGGGTTAACTTCCTGGAAATCAGGTGGAAGCCCCACCCATTCCTCATAGGAGATGAGTTTGGGTCTATTAAAGGGCTCAAATTCAATCTAGTCAGGGGCAAACGCAGGATTTTCAGAGGGTGGTTCCACACCACGCCACCACTGGGCGTGACCAGCATGCATGGGGGCATTGCTATAATTTTTAAAAAGTGCTTGGTTGCTTTCCAACTCTCCCTATCGCCCTAATATACATGGGCAATGCTGCATGCACTACTGTTAGGTTAACATAGCTCTCCCTTTTCAAGCAGAGCCATGTGAAGCAGGGTCAGGGTCCAGCCACCTCAATTAAACAGTGCCCCAGGCTTGGAGGGGGGTTTCCAGGCATTAGGAACCCCCCCCCCCCCCCCCTCGGTTTGCCTATGTAGTCTTGGTTGGTGTTTGGGGAGGGTGTAAGATTTACATCTATCTACTGAAGGAGTCAATATACTCTGAATTTTGTGCATAAATCTGGTTTGCTGTTCATGTGGATTGTTGTGTTATGCTGTGGATCCTCACAATAAAGCCCCTGTTTGATCCCGACTCAAGACTTTGGCTGGTGACTTGTTGCTAACTCACTCCAGTCCTCTACAGTAGCTATTAGGAGCACACCTACTCAAGGTAATGAGGTAATGTCTTACACACACGCTTGATTACTAAATGTATCCCCTACTCTCACTGTGAAGAACATTGCTATATTAGGTTACACTAAGGGGAACATCATAAGGGGAACGTCATACACACATAGATAATCACCAAGAGCACAATACTTCTTGAAATTACAGTTCACAGAATTACTATAAATTATTTAAAGTATTTTTTTTACTATCAAGTGTGTAAACAATAATTACTTGATTAGATTCTAGGCATGCTGCTCCAAACTACAGAAAGAAATCCTTATTTAGAAAACTCCATGTTTTTAGCATTCTGGCTAAAGAATTCTATATGAACATTATTTCATGCACACATTGGTTTTATGTAATACATGCTCTTCAACTCAGACATTGCATTTGATATTTTTTACAAATATTCTGTACCGACAAATTACTCAAGGACTGCCCTTGTCTGGACTGATTTACCATCTTCTGAGAAAGTAATTATCATGCTTTTGGGCCACTGATTTAATGGAACTTATCCATGCTTAAGATTTGCCCTGTGTGGAGGTGTTATTAAATCAGACAGTTTCCACAATCCTCATCCAGGATGGAGCTTTTTATTCTGAGGTTTTCACACTTGTCAGTCTCGATTTGTTATTTATAAGCTTAAATGTCATTTTTTATTGAATATGTTGGTGAGACCACTAAAATATGAAGGATTGGCTCTCTCACGAGGTACATTGTGCTAATAGTCAGCTTAATCTTCATGCTTCCCAAAAAAATATCATTATACTGAAACATTACTTAATTTAGAGCCAGTATCTCTTTACAGAAATGTACTTTATGAAAAAACAAGAGAGGCTTTTATCAGGGAGACACTTTATCAATATTATCGTTTGATAAAGCAAAACATGGATTTTGCTTCTATAGTTTGACCACTATTAGTATCTATCTATCTATCTATCTATCTATCTATCTATCTATCTATCTATCTATCTATCTATCTATCTATTTATCTATCTATCTATCCATCTATCTCTCCCTAGCTATGTCATATCTATCTATCTATCTATCTATCTATCTATCTATCTATCTATCTATCTATCTATCTATCTATCTATCTCTCCCTAGCTATGTCATATCTATCTATCTATCTATCTATCTATCTATCTATCTATCTATCTATCTATCTATCTATCTATACATCTATCTCTCCCTAGCTATGTCATATCTATCTATCTATCTATCTATCTATCTATCTATCTATCTATCTATCTATCTATCTATCTATCTATCTCTACCTAGCTATGTCATATCTATCTATCTATCTATCTATCTATCTATCTATCTATCTATCTATCTATCTATCTATCTATCTATCTCTCCCTAGTTATGTCATATCTATCTATCTATCTATCTATCTATCTATCTATCTATCTATCTCTCCCTACCTATGTCATATCTATCTATCTATCTATCTATCTATCTATCTATCTATCTCATATCTATCTATATAATTTCTATCTATCTATCTAGATATGAGATAGATATATGGATAGATAGATGGAGATATATGAGATGGAGAGAAATAAGATGGGATAGATAGATAGATAGATACATAGATAGATAGATAGATAGATAGATCAAATCCATTTACTTAAAGTATAGTAAAGTAAATTGTATATGGGTGGAAGTAACAAAGAATTGTACCATAGTTTAATCTTGGTTCTCAAGAGAACAGGTGTGTTTTTATATTACATGTTCTGCTAAGTGTCTATAATATGTGAAAAGTAGACAATGCTCAGGTTATTTGTTCTTTATATTTCTGTTTTTTATTGACACACATTTGCTGTGCAAGCTAATTTAATCATGAACTACACTTGTCTTCTTTTCAAAATGTAGTCTAAAGTTTAAAAATGTATCACACACATCAGTTTGTAAAAGTATATCCCCTGATTTATAGCAAAGGCTGCAAACAGCATGGGATCGCTATGTAACATTGTTCTATCTATCTTTTTTCAAAATTTCTATGGAAGTTTCCTATCCTGCTATTTATTTATTACCTTCAATAATTGTATACGTTTATAAGACTATTGTTATCTGTAAAAAATTTGGATCTCATTTACATTTGGGTGTACGGCAATTTTTGTAGCGCAAATATACTCATTTCTGTACTGTGTACGCATACCAAAATGTGTCCATATTTAGTTTTAGATACTATTCTTTGTAAATAATTTAATCTAACAGCTAATTACATTATACACTTCCTTTATTATGACCACCTTTAATTTATATAAAGTCAACAAAGTGGTTTAAATCAACTAAACAAGATGAGATAAATATTCAACTAGATGTTGACATAGTTTTCCAACAGGAAACAAGTGCCACAATCCCACATTGTTCCACCCAAAGTACCCAAACTTTTGGTTAAGCAGTGGTTACACAGACCAGGCACTCCAGGAGGCCTGGTGCCTTTCAAGGACGCTATGTGGCTTGCCAGGAATCGCCTCATCTTGAAGCGGGATAAGATGACCATCCAGGACTGTCGGAGGCTGATCCACAGCCTGCTAAGAGACTATAACAACATTGACAGTCCTGAGGAAGAGGAAGATGATTCATTTTTCTGTCTCTCTCTTCTCCTTCTCCCCCTATGTGTCTGTTCATTCAATAAAGCCTTGGGCTTGTGTCTCCCTCTGCCTTACCCCCTTCAACCCATTCCTTCATCACTGTTGGAAGTGTTATTGAATGTCATGCCTTATTTATGCACCCTTCCCTATATTTGTGTCTGTCCTCAATAAAGTTTTGGGCCTGTGACCCCCCCCCCCCCCATCCCTCTCACCTACCATCCCCTCACATCCATTGCTTTTTTGAAATATTATATTGTTTAAGTTTGTATGGTTTATGCAGCACTTGATGCATAGTGTAGGATGTTATATCTTGTACTTTATGCCTTGTATTCTACTAAAATGTATGAATGATTATGTTTCACGGTGTACTGCGTACACTTGAATGTAATGTATTGTATTGTGTGTTTTTTGTAACTTTATACAAATAAAGTTATTTTTTCAATAAAAAAAAGTGGCTCCACAGACCATGTGACATTAAAGTGGGAATTCCCCATTTCTGCTCTATCCTCCATAAAGGAAAGTTGGCAATTATATCATCTGGGGGAGAACCATAGGAGGTTATCTAATACATTTTGGTCAATGTCTGTAGACTGCAATCACTACTGTCAATACCATACTACTATCAAATCCCATACATTGCTGACTAATAATCACTGAACTACAGTTTTACCAACAGCTATACCAAGCATCTGTGATGAAAAATGCAACCACAGGATTGCAACACTTAAGATTGTTAAAAACTTTCATAAATTCTTTACAGTTCTTTGCCGTAAATGTTCCCATTCATTCCTCACACACAGCCAAAATGATTTAGCCATTGTTATCTCAGCTTTGTTCAGAGATGATTAATTCTGCTAAATGTGTATTTTCAAATGCAGTGCAGAATGGCATAGCGAAAGTGTAATTCAACAATTCGCACCTCTTCGAAACTGAAAAAGTTTCCATATTGAGATGAAATGCGTCAGTACCCGAGAAAAACAGCAAAGGAAGAGGAGGGAGGTCTCTATTAAATAGCTGTTCTATGTGTAGCACTCGTGGAAATTCTAAGGAGCATACAAAGGGCACATAGAGCAGTGATGGGCAACAGGTGGTGCTAAGGTCGCACCCTTAGGTCTGAACCTTCATCTGCGGACAACCCCAAGTCTTTCTTGCTTTACTGTCAGATTTATTTCTTGCCGTTTGTAACACTTGTTTAAATTCCTGCTGATATGTTGGCGTCTCATTCTTTGATGTATTGTTTTAACTTATTGCTTTGATTTACGGTAATGTGTGGCACTTTTGAAGGTTAGAGGGCCGTCCATGCAGCCCCTAAAGTGTATCAGGTTTCCTATCAAAGATACATAGGACGCTGAGAACTAAAACCACCGCTAGTAACTTGGCCACTATTACGGGAGAGCTCTTCTCTCTAAGTCCCTTTTATATATGATAACCACTGAACTGTATACGATTGCAGGCTACTTCTAAGTGGAATATTCACTTGGGAACTTTTTGTATTGAATCTGCAAACCAGGAGGATTTGTGGGACTTGTATTAACAAATTTTAGCAATCTCCATTCCAGTTCAACCCAAAGGTTGAGGTCAGGGCTCTGTGCGGACCAGTCAAGTTCTTCCACACTGAACTCATTAAACCATATCTTTGTAGCCCTCATGTTTGAATAGAAAAAGGCGTTCCCCAAACTGTTGCCACAAAGTTGGAATCATAGCATTGTCCAAAATGACTTGGTATGCTGAAGCATTAAGATTGTCCTTCACTGGAGATAAGGGGGGCTATGCCAAACCCTGAAAAACAGCCCCATACCATTATCCCTCCTCCACCAAACTTTATAGTTGGCATAATGCAGGCAGGCAGGTAAAGTTCTCCTGACATCCACCAAACCCAGACTCGCCCATCTGCCAAGCAGAGAAGTGTGATTCATTACTCCACAGAATACATTTCCACTGCTCCACATTCCAGTGTTGGTGTGCTTTACACCACTCCATCCAACGTTTGGCATTGATCTTGGTGATGCATTCAGCTTCTCAGCCATGGAAACCCATTCCATTAAACTCCCACCACACAGTTTTTGGGCTTACATTAATGCCAGTGGAAGTTCAGAACTGTATGGAATCAGCAGAGCGTTGGTGACTTTTACACACCATGTGCCTTAGCAGTTGTTGACCCCGCTCTGTGATTTTATGTGGTCTTCCGCTTCGTGGCTGAGTTGTTGTTGTTCCTAAATGCTCCCACTTTCTAATAATATCACTTACAGTTGACTGTGGAATATCCAGCAGGGATGAAATTTCACGAACCGTCTTATTGCAAAGGTGGCATCCTATGACAGTACCACGCTTGAAGTCACTGAGCTCTTCAGAACGACCCCTTTTGCATCACAAATGTTTGCAAATGGAGACTGCATGACTAGGTGCTTGATTTTATACACATCTGGCAACGGGTCTGATTGATACACCTCAATTCAATAATTAACAGACGTGGCCAAATACTTTTGTCCATATAGTGTATATATTAATGTATTGTGAATCACCTACTGTCCACATAAGTAGTGTCATTATGTATGTATGTGTCTTTTCTGTGTGGATTAATATTCTCAGTTCAGTGCGCTTTCTTGTCAACGTCTCCCCTTAGAGATAACAAGACTGCATAGATCTCCATCTGAATTGATTATTTGCAGTGAGGATACTTTAATTCATTCTTCACAAAATATGTAACAGGCGAGAGTGTATAATAGTCAATTCAAGTCCATGAAGCAAACAGCTAGTAATGTAATGACATACGAGAATTATCATCTATATCAGACATTAAATACCATAATTATTAATAGACTTTATCTGTTTAAGATATTAAAGGTGCAACTTCAGAAAAAACCCCCATAAAAGAAACAGCTTCAAAAAAAACACACAAGACCTTGAACTAAATGGAAATGAAAGAGTTCCAACTTAGAGTTTCCAAGATTTCCAATTCTTACTACAAGTTACTACAAGTTTGAAAGATGAAATTACAATTGTCTTGACTCTAAAGGATGCCCAATCTGCAGTGGAGGTTTAGAGGGAGCTGTGTCGGGAAAATCAATTCCTTGTTTTGTATATTCATTCAAGAGCACTGAGTGTGCATGCTAATCTTAATGTGCATGTGGGTTTTTTTTCGGTAGAAACTGTGAGAATTTCTATTCTTAACTTTTTGTAACTAACTTTCCCTCTATTTTCAGACTATTGAAACTACAAAATCATTCATTAGACTTCTTTATAGAATTATTATTTATTATTATTACCATGTATTTATATATCGCCACTAATTCCGCAGCGCTGTACAGAGAACTCACATCAGTCCCTGCCCCATTGTGGCTTACAGTCTAAATTAATAAATGAATAGAATAACTGTCATCTGATTTGTGGGTAATTGCCCATGTTCTTAAGACTGTGAGCAATTGCTACACATACATGGCCTGAATCATTAAGGCGCATAAAATAAATGAAAATGGCGTTTTGTTTTTTTAAAAATGCCCGTAAATCAGGCATACAGACATAAACCGAGAATACGCACGTCTGTATTAAACTACCAGAGGATATGAAGATATATCTGTTGTTGAATAGAGGTCTAGCTGCGCTCTGCTCTATCAGACAATACACTGCAGGATAAATCCAATATTATTATTATTTATTATTAATATTTATTTATAAGGCGCCACAAGGCGTCCGCAGCGCCGTACAGAGACAAACAAAATTACAATACAATGGGAGACAGCACAGTACAGTAAACACAGCAACTCAGTAAGCTCAATGCACAGCTAGAGAGGACGGGGAAGGGGGAGGGAGGATCCGCAAACGACGGGGCCCAAGAAGGAGGGCGCGGAAGACAGGGAGACCACCAGGGGGGAGGAGGGAGCGAGAGTGGACGTGGGGTGGAGGACCCTCGAGGAGGAGGGCTAAGTAGCTGGAGAGCAGAGTTAGAAATGGTGGAAACAGGAGGAGAGATGGCCCTGCTCAGAGGAGCGTACAATCTAATACATATGTTGAATATAAAGTCCCAGAAGAGAACACACAAAAAAATGGTTCATTTGATGTCACCTGCTAATAATAAAGTCATTAATAACAAAACATAAAATATATTTTATTGTGATGCTATTAATGTCTACTGTACATAAAATGCATTTTTACAGTTGTTCCTGATTGCAAAATGTATGTTCTAGCTGCATACAGAGCCGTCATCACTAGTAATTGGCACTTACATTAGACCTGTAGCTGGCGCAAGTGATACAACAGGAAAACACGCACCTGAGAGATGCCCAAAGCTAGAATCGGACGCTGCTGCGTGCCTTTGGGCTTGGCAAACCCTTACTGTACATTTACTACGTGCATACACCCAGTTCCCCTCCCAGTTCTACCCATGAAATCATAGGCTGTAGAAAGGGTTCTTTGCGTTTGAAGATTAATTGGATGTTGTTGTGTTTACTGGCATATCCTCTGGTTCTGGGCGTATACTCCGGTTCTGGGTGTATACTCAACTTATTAAACATTTTGTTTAGCTAAATTCGAGTACTGAAAAATTCAAACAGGTTCGACCATGGTCAAGCCTATTTGACTATGTTTGAATCAATTAATTTGACCATGTTTGAGCCTAATCTAATACATTTTAACTTTTTTACTGTGCAACGGTGATCCGCAAATACGTACGGCAAACTTCTTACTCAGTAGTGTTCTCAGCTGAAATTAAAACATTTTAAAATACTTTTTGAATGATTCAAATATCTTATTTAACCTTGAACCTTGAACGTGAACAGCCAACGTGGAACTGCAAAAAGTGGACGCAAGCTGTGAATGGTGAACCCGAAATTCAAATATCAAATCACAAATTTCAATCAGAGTCAAATTGTGATGGCACCACAAAGAGGTTAATTGCCATCAAACCAGTATAATTCAAATGAATTTCAACCAGTTTAGACTTTTTCGAGATTCTTTACTAGAGCAAATAATAAAAAAATTGTTAGTTAGCAATCAGAAATAAGTTTTAAAAGTTTAGTGCAACTAATTTAGTTGAACTACTTGAATTAGCTGAACTAAATTTATGTGAATTAAAAACATTTTCAATATTCGCTCCATATTAATAAATATTTCAAATCAAATCAAAAGGTAAGAGGAAGGCAGGGATAAAAATCATTGTTCCTTTTACATTCTTTTGGAAAAAAACAGAATAAGAATTGGATCTTCAGTTAAAGCAGAACTTTATTTCCTTAATTTTACATAATTTCACAAAAAATTGGATTATCACAGGAAAAGCCTCCTACTCTGTGTATATTTAATTATTGAAAAAGATTTTTTATATTGCAATAATTGATTCTAAGAATATATCAGTAATTCATAAAAACATGAAACTAATGTATTCTCGAATTGAGTCAACCTCGGAATTCGAAATTCAAGTAATATTGAATTAAAAAAAATCGAATCTTTATCCGCAATTAAAGATATTAATCCTTTATTGTATATATCTTCTTGTGGAATATTGTTATAAAATAGATAGTGTAATTAGTCAGAAAAATGTGAAATAGAGGTTAAAAAAGGTAAAAATGTTTATATAGGTCGTCCTACCCTGGTAATAATGTTATTATGATTTTAGTTTGTCTTCTTTAAATATGACATAATTATTCCTTTACACTAATGGTACATATTAATATTGTTTACATCCCAAATATTTATAAATTAAAGAGGTATAGAGTAGGTTTCAAAAAAGTGAAATAGCGTCCAAAATGTTCTAATATACTAACTCTGATTTCAGATATAACACATAGGGGTAGATTTTCTACAGTTTCTAAAAAGGAAAAGTGGAGGTGTTGCCCATAGCAACAAGTCAGATTCTAAGGGGCAGATTCAATTCATAAAATTAGATAGTTTTACTGGATATTAAGGTCAAAGGTGGCACGCTATATTAGAGGGTTTTTATTCCCCCTAAGTATCTGCTATACAAAGAGTCTTAGTAGTTTCCTAAAATTACTTTGAAGCCGTTATGTAATTTTGGTACATAAATATCTCACCTTATATGTTGGATTAAGCTGCACAAAATTATCTATATCTAAAATGATACAGCTCTGTGGGTGCTTGTGCCATAATATTTGTGCTGTCGCATCATCATCATCATCGTTTATTTATATAGCGCCACTAATTCCGCAGTGCTGTGCAGAGAACTCACTCACATCAGTCCCTGCTCCATTGGAGCTTACAGTCTAAATTCCCCAAAATACACACAGACTTGGGTCAATTTCTTAGAAGCCAGTTAACCTAGCAGTATGTTTTTGGAGTATGGGAGGAAACCAGAGCACCAGGAGGAAACCCACACAAACTCCACACAGATAATGCCATGGTCGGGAATTGAACTCATGACCCCAGTGCTGTGAGGCAGAAGTGCTAACCACTTAGTCACCGTGCCGCAGTCACTAACCACATCTATACATGGCATTTTTCAATCATATAGGGAGGAGAGGTAATGGTGAGCATCTCTAATCATTATAAATAGTTGGCTCCAACAAAAGGATACATGTGTCTATCCAAACTGGTCATTTTATCCAATTAGACTGCCCTAATCATATGTAATATAATTATATGTGTCATATTGTTTCTCAAAATGTTTAGTGATGCTGTCTGACAATGCAGTGTACGTTGGGTACGTTAAGAGAATTGAGTGACATCATGTGATAATGAACAACCCGGCAACATGGAAGATTTACGGTGTCCAACACTAAATGCTCACCATATTCTCCAATAAATTAATGAGCATGTGTGTGTATATGTCATGATTTATTACAGCAACTTCGAATAAATGAATGTGTATGAAGATGCGCCATTTCGGGAAACACCAATACCATACATAGTCCAGTGCACTGATACTGGAACCGACAACGTGTCATTTCTTCAACCAGATTGACAGATCTGTACAAAAATTGAAGATACACCGAAATTTCAAAGTGTTTGCCATATTAAAGAAATTGAACTATATTCAAAAAGCCATACAGATTTGACTGTGTGTCAGCACATCCATCCATATTCAAGCCAGTTCACTTACCCATGTTAGAGCTTAATTTTATATATTAAGTTTTCTGTGTTGGATAGCAAACCTCAAATGGGGACAGGAAATGTTGAAAACAGTAGTATTCTCATTTGCGCTAAAAAACAACAACAGCTTTTTAATTACGTCGATACTTGTCTAAATAGTTCTAGGTAAATGTGAATTGTGACTAGTGAACAAAAGCTGTGAATGGTGAACATAAGCCACAAATTTTGAAACCACAAATTCAAACTGGGGTAAATTGATAATTGTACCGCACAGACTTTTGTGGCCATCGAGTTTCAAACCAGTTCTAATTTCTAGTAGAGCCCCCTCATTCCTAATCTATTTCACAAGTTCAATTTCTTTGATTTTACACTAACTTTTCCCACTTTTTACACCACAAAAAATTCCCAGATACAGTATTTTATACAGCAGCTTTATACAGTAGATTTTTGTTTTGTGCTACTGGTAACGTTCAGTAATTTATATTTTTTTTTTAAATCCAGTATTTTTATTGAAATTTTTTAAGATATAAACATACTAAACAACAAAAAGAAAAGAAAAACAATCGCATACATATCAGAATTAAATGACGGAATTTACAAGATTACATTAAAGCATAATAATAATAAATGTGCTATATTCATTCAGGATCATACATCGTAAATGCTTATATATAAGAACTGCGGTAGCCATACATTTAAGTAGATAGAGCATCTGTACTAGATGACATAGGATAGAATGGAGACTCTAACCATCTGTACCATATATTCTCAAATTCCTTCAGAGCCTGTCTGCTAGTATAAACAAATCTCTCGTGCCTTATGGTGGTATTGACCAGTGCCTTCCAATTTTTAACCGTGGGACTCGTCGGGGCCAACCACAGCCTCACTATACAGACCTTAGCCAACATCAATAACTGTGAAATGTACATTTTTGTCAGTTTATTAACTTTCCCCTTCAATCGGAGCCCAAAGAGACAAGTGGCCGGTGAACTAAGAGACACTTCAATTCCAGTAACCTGAATACATCTCCTGATCCTTCGCCAGAAGATTTGTATACATGAACACTCCCATAGAAGGTGCCAAAAGTTAGCATTGATCGAATTGCATTTCGGACAGTTAGGGGTAGCATCCGGGCGAAATTTTGCCAATCTAATAGGGGTAAAGTAGGCCCTGTGTAAGATAAACACCTGTATTTGTTGAAATTTTAATGATGAAGTATAACCTTTAGTACTGTCTGTAACCATTTCCCACTCCTTGTCTGATAAAGGGCCAATATCTATTTCCCACTGATTCCTCAAACCATCCAAATCATCTGCAGTGGATTCATACAGAAGACATGAATACATTTGAGAGATCAGACCTCTATAACCCAAGGCCTGTAATTGTTTCCTCAGTGGATCCACCCCAAACACCAAAGTCTCCCCTTTAAATTGTGTGTCTAGGGCGTGTCGTAACTGAAGGTAAGAATAAAACATTGTTCTGGGTACAGAGAATTCCCCAACCAACTGTTCGAAGGATTTAAGTACATTTGTATCATAAAGCTGACCTACCGACACCACACCCAACCGAGACCACTCCCTGGCCCTCTTCACTGTATTCAACTTCTTAAATTTCTTTGCCCCCCAGATAGGAGTATATGGATCAATGTCAGTTTGTTTCATTATTTTATTACAGATTGTCCAAATCTTAACTGCCTGAATCAGGAGCGGAGGAGCCCGCATACCAAGCCGCCCCGCCAGCAGTGACTGTAAGGGAGTGTGATTAGAATTAAATTGGTGTACCAACACCCAATGTAGCTCATGGTAATCGGGGTCCGAAACCCATGCCTTAAAGTGGACCAATTGAGAGGCAAAATAATATAATTTCAAGTTAGGAAGTGCAAATCCACCAGAAGATCTGGATCTATACAGCGAGCTGAGCTTGACCTTAGCCCTTCCCCCTCCCCAAACCAATGAAATCAAATAGCTATCAATGCATCGGAAAATGGAGGGTGGAATATATACAGGTGACTGCTGGAGTATATATAAAAACTTTGGCTGCACCATCATCTTAATTAAATTTATCCTACCGGAGACAGAAAGTGGGAGCTTCTTCCATACATGAGTTTTTTCTTTAATGTATTTGATCTGGGGCCGCAAATTAAGTTCTACATATTCAGCGGGGGTATTAGAGATCCATATTCCCAAGTATTTGAATTTCGATGCCCATTTTAACTGTAAGCCTTCTGGCATTGTCACGGGACACTCCCATCCCAGAGGGAACACGCTAGATTTATCCCAATTAATTTTTAGGCCGGAAAAAACCCCAAATCCATCAACCACCCGCAGCAAATGTTTTAGGGAAGTGTCGTGATCTGAAAGGAACAACAGCATATCATCTGCATATAATGCCACCTTATCCTCTCAGTGCTCTGATCTAAGTCCTACAATTTCTCTATCATGCCGGATCTTACAGCCCAGCGGCTCTATTGCTAATGCAAACAGGGCCGGAGACAACGGGCATCCCTGTCTAGTACCCCGCTCTAATTGAAATTATTGAGAAAGATGCCCATTGACACAGACCCGCGCCACTGGATGTGAATACAAAAGTTTAACCCATTTTATAAATTCCGGGCCCACTCCAAATCGGGACAATACCTCCCACAGGTATGGCCACTCCACCGAGTCAAACGCCTTGGCTGCGTCCAAGGACACCACAACTTCGCTCTCAGAAGAGGGTGACCGCACCTGCAGGAGAGTATACAGCCTTCTAAGATTGATAGACGTGGACTTGCCCGGCATAAATCCCATCTGATCCGAATGAATTAATTCCAGCACCACTCTACTTAACCTCAAAGCCAGTAATTTTGCTAGAATCTTAACATCATTTGACAAAAGTGAAATCGGGCGGTAGGACTCAGGGTACAACAAATCTTTCCCTGACTTAGGCAGCACCACCACTATTGCCTCTGCCATTGAAGGGGAAAGAGCGCCAATCTCACCCAGCTTGCTGAATGTATCCAACAACCTAGACACAAAAAAGGGCCGGTGTTTTTTATATAATTCAATTGGGATTCCATCTACTCCAGGGGCTTTACCATTAGGGAATGACATAATAGCTATATCAATCTCTTCAAGAGTAAAGGGTGAGTCCAAAAACTCCCTACTATCATCGGAGAGGACAGGAAGGGAGATAGCATTCAAATACTGCTGTAACGTATCCATGTCATATCTGACCTGTGACTTATATGTATTCGTGTAATATTTATGAAATACCTCAACAATATCAGGCATCAGATACTTCTTAACCCCACTGTCATCACAGATAACCGGTACTGCTGCATCTGCCCTCTCCGCCCTTGTCAGATAAGCCAGGAAGCTACCATTTCTATCATCCTCTGCATATCGTACATGCTTAGAAAACAGAAACTTACGTTTGGCTTTCTCAAATACATACTCTACCCACTCTCTCTGGGCCAACTGCCATGTTCCCCTTGCAACCTCAGTTTTGTCCGCAATGTATTGTGCTTCTAAGGATTTACACTTTTTCTCTAATATCTGTTCTTTTTGTCTGGACGACTTTTTAATTTCAGCTATGCCAGCAATTAATGTCCCCCTTAGGAAAGCCTTAAAAACGTCCCAAACTATAGGTGGCCTTGCTGTTACCAGATTATCTACAAAGAAGCCTTCCCACTGTGTCACCAAGGTCGCTCCTGTACCCATCAAGGAGAGCCAGAAGGGATTTAATTTCCAAAAGGACTGGCCTCTATCAATTGCAAAATCAATAGATAGGCAGAGGGGCGAGTGGTCAGAGATTCCCCTAGCCCTATATTCCACGCTCCTCACCAGCGGTACCAGAGATTGTGACAGGAGAGCCAGATCAATTCTTGAAAATGCATTATGTGATGTAGAAAAGCAGGAGAATTGGACATCTTCTGAGTGCCTCAAACGCCATACATCTACTAACCCCATTTCCTCAACCAGAGCAGAAAAAGCCGACTTAGAGTTGCCAACTACAGCATTTTTCTCTCGCCATCTGTCCACCTCTCCATTTATCACATTATTAAAATCCCCTATACAAATGGCTGGAACATCTGGGAACAATGCCATGAATTCTCCACATTTCCTTAACACCTCACCATTATACTTTCGGGGTATATATACAGCTAACAGAATCACCGGAACCCAATTAATGACAGCCTTCATCAGTATAAACCTTCCCCCTGCATCCACTTGAATTTTTTCCAAGGAGAAGCAGAGACGTTTATGTACCAATATAGAGACCCCTCGAGAATTAGTCGTGTACGTAGAGTGGTATGCCCTACCTACCCATGCTTTTTTAAGGGCGAGTATTCTATCACCGTGTAAGTGAGTCTCCAATAGACAAACAATATCAGGATCATTTTTTCTAATTTGTCTTAGTACAAGAGAACGTTTCACTGCATTATTTAGGCCCCGCACATTCCAGGAGAGAATTTTCAGCTCCTTATCAGATGTACCAGAATACATATAATAGTAGTCCCTCTTATCTCACTACCCCGCATCCCACACCCCTGCAGAGCATACATTGACATACTTATAAACACATATAGTCCTTGTCTATATATTTGCGATAACATTAAAACTACCCACAACTTAAATAACTTTAATACTAAACCCATACCCCCACCCTGTATACTCCACCCAACTTAAGTATACCTTAAACCCTAACTAAAATTACCTTAAGATATTCAGCAGGCCAGCACACTACCAAAAAAGGTCACCCACCAACCCGCAAAATACCAGAAGATAGAGGAAGGAAAAGGAAGGAAGGAAAAGGGGCGAATTGAGACAAGAGAGGTAAAGAACGGCCTTAAAGCCACAGGCTCTCCAGCCCATTACATTTTTTTTTTTTTTTTTTTTTACAGTGGACCTTTCAATATTAGTTTGAAAATCACAGACCCCACCTGAGCGAAATACATTTTTTTTTTTTTTTGTACCACAGAAGAGAAATTACATGATGTATAGCAAATACCATGCATAATATCAATGACAAATCAGCAATGTCCAAAGGACTATCAGGAGAGACATAAAAAAGTACTCATCCAGCATCAGCGTCCAGCAGCAGCTAGGCGATCCAACCAAATTGCAGCCTCTCGGGGAGTATCAAAAAAGGATGTACGGCCCTCCGAAACCACTCTCAACCGGGCAGGGAAAATCATGGCATATGGGATCTGTAAATCTCTCAATCTTCTCTTCACCGGAATCAATTGAGCCCTGTTCTTTTGTACATCCAGAGCGAAATCAGGATACATTGCTACTCGCTGACCATTGTATTCCACTGAACCTTTCTGCCTAGCCAAGCGTAGAATGGTATCTCAGTCACAATAGTGCAACAATTTGGCTATGAAGGTGCGTGGGGGGGCTCCAGGAGGGGGTGCTTGAGTTGGAATATGGTGGGCCCGCTCCACTGCGAATTGGGCTGTAAATGAATCTGTACCAAACAATTGGATTAACCACTTTTCCAAGAAGGATTCTGGGGAGACACCTTCTGCCTTCTCGGGCAATCCAACCAACCGAATGTTGCTGCGACGCAAACGCCCCTCCATATCCGTAAGCTTTTGTTTAAACAGAGAGGCTTGCGACTCCAGACTCTCCAACCGGCCCGCAACTGGTGCAGAAGTGTCCTCCAATGTAGACACACGTGTCTCCACTTCACCCACTCTCTCCCTGATTTTTTGCACGTCTTGCCGGAGAAGAGAGAAGTCCACCTGCACCTCTCCTATTTTATCCGTAACACGCTTTTCAGATGCCCCAATGGCCTGCAGGACCTGCTGTAATGTAACTTCAGGGTCCGCCAGTGGAGCCGACAAAGGGGGGGTAACGGGATGTGATGCATCTCCTGAACCAGAGGCTGTAGTGGAGGAGCGAGCAAAGCGGTCCAATTTTCCCGCTGCGGTGGACTGGTTATGTTTGCCCATAATTTCACAGGAAAGATGGGATGATATTTATCCTATAAGTTTATATGCAACCCTGTAACCTGTATAGATTTAATTACATATAGGTGTACAGCTCAGATTGTATTGCTAGCAGTGCATTGCAGCCAGTTATCTTCACAGAGAAAGGTATATCTCCTCCAACAACATTGATAATGATAATCAAATAAGTCCAGAGCCCAATTCAGTTACTCCTCACTTGTACAAGGATATAAATGTACCTGTATCAGATGGATATCACAGGCTGTGTTCACCTAGGCCAGTATGTGGTATTACAGAGGCGCTATGTCCCAGCAGTCATCAACTGCCACAAACTGCCACAGACTGCCTGTAGTATTCCTCTACCCAGATGCTCAACTCTTTCTCTCCCAGTCTCGGGTAAAATGGCAAGAGCACTATCAAAACAGGTACACTATGTACAGCAACTATTCGGATGCACAGTTTTGGGTCCAAAAGTTTCTTTATTCCACTATAACGGAGATCAACAGGATATCTGGGATGGAGAGCTCGTAACTGTGCTTGCTACTCCATGCTCGTCCAGGCCACGCCCCCAGTAATTCATATTTAGTAATTTAGTAATTCAAAATATATAAAAGACTGTACAAGCTGTATACAGTGTTGGGCATATTTGCTCGATAAGGACACGTTTGATTTATTTTTTTCTCAAGATAACATTTTATTTTACTGTACATAAGTGGTTTTTCATGCCAAGCTCACCATGCGTAGGCATTTTACATGCTGAGAAAACATTTTAATGACATAACACAATGTGATCAAATGCCATTTTCCCTTTTTCTACTTTCTATTATCAGTTTTGTTGGATTTTTCCTGATTTACACTTTCCAGGGGTTTTATATACATTTTTCCTTGTCCCTTCAGAAATATAAAATGGGGTTTTGACTATAATAGAACTATTTAAAAGTAGATACTCAGACAAAATGAACTTTTTACGGACAGTGCCCATCCTCTGGTGTCCCGTTCCAAGGAACCCCGTGATTTGAGAGATGCTCATTCTGCCAGTAATTGTACTTGGTGGCTTCTCCCGGTACGGCAGACTTAGACCTCTTCATCTGTCCACAACTACACTAGGGTGTTAGCTGAATCTTGTTGGATGGCTTCTACAACTTGTCCCTGACATTTTAGGAATTATCCAATTGCATAAGTGCCATCGTGGATGAGGGGATTAAAAGCACAAGTTTCTCGCAAACTTCGGATATAAAATTCCCACCTGGGGCTTTTAGTCAAATATTTGTTTTTCTTGGAGATTTAATTTAAAAGTCACATTTGTATATTAAACAAAAGCATCCCATGTACCCATACTTTCACAGCATCTCAAAGGCATCTATCATCATTGTCATAGGTTTAGGATTGTACTGGCATTCAGTATCGATAATTTAATGAGTTAGTTATAAGCATGAGGCTAGACATGCACACAGAAAATAGCAGACTAGATGGACGCGTAGATTTCTTTCTTTTCTCTTATCTAATATAGGTTTTGTTTTGGTTGACTGTTTGTTACTATTGCTGTGTTGTGTACTTATTCCATTTCTGTTTAATGTCTATATATCACAGATAAGAAGCTACCATCTGCTGTTCCTCAATGTGAGAGGCCGGCGCTCAGTGAGGGGCACAGCGGGGTAAATACAAACACTGAATGAGAGATATTGTGTCACTCATTCAATATTTTAGACACCTCCTAAACCTTGGTGCAATAGGTGACTACCTAGGTTTGCTTAGTGGTAGCACCAGTATAAAAGTCTCTATGGAAAAGAAGGCTGCTATAGGTGAAGACCTCTTCCGCTAGTTCTAAAAGCTTATGACAGTAACTGTAAGAACAGTGATATGGGCAGCATGGTGGCTTAGTGGTTGGCACTTCTGTCTTACAGCACTGGGGTCCTGAGTTCAATTCCCGACCGTGGCCTTATCGGTGTGGAGTTTGTATGTTCTCCCCGTGTTTGCGTGGGTTTCCTCCGGGTGCTCCGGTTTCCTCCCACACTCCAAAAACATACTAGTAGGTTAATTGGCCCCTAACAAATTAACACTAGTTTGTGTGTCTGTGTGTTAGGGAATTTAGACTTGAAGCCCCAATGGGACAGGGACTGATGTGAGTGAGTTCTCTGTACAGCACTGCAGAATTAGTGGCGCTATATAAATAAATGATGATGACGATAATACCTGATTTGCCTTGGTTCACACCCAAATTATTTGACTTTGTCAATCTGTCTTTCCTCCATCCTTTGACTTATCTCCAAAGGTATAACTAAGACCTGTTGGCCATAGGAAGTACATAAGGGGCTGCAATAGGCAGAATATCCCAGGTCTACTTCCACGTGGGCTGTGCAATTCTTACATTTCTGACAATATTATTCTCACAATATGACTTCTAACAGAGTCACATAAATCTCCTTTCAAAATAAACAGTTATATCTACACCACAAAAAACCCCAATCAAAATATACAATTGCTCCTTAATTTACAATTCATCCCCTAGCCCATCGCTTTCACAGTGGCTTTGTATTCCTTTGATGGATAAAAACTTGATTGGAGGTTTCCCATCTCTCTGAAATAAAAGATAAAGAAATATCAGGACTTAAATCAGGCACATCATTTTTTAATTGCATGCAATTACTGGGAAATAGATGTGCTAATTTCTATGAATTATTTGCATGAATTAATGTGTGCCCTGCTGAATGTATTATAGAAATTTATAATGTTGAGAAAATGTGAAATCATACATTTACTTTGCTAAAATGCAAATTAGACCAGCTTTACAATTGAAATTGTTCGAACAAAATGTTCCAAAAACAATGTAGGAGAAAAGAAAGTACACATTTAACAGCAGATGCACTTAAAAGAAGATCAAACAAAGGTCGGTTTTGAGCAAATCTCCTTTTTTTTTGCGATTTAAATGATGATTTGTAATTCATTTAATCTATTTAAGGTAAATCACCATGTAAGTCTCCAGTTTATCAAACCTTAATAACAAAATAATCACTATACATCTCAGAATCACAGAAATCATTAATTACTGCATTATAACTATAGAGCAGTGGGATCTATTAAAGGGTAATTGCCATGGAATTCTCCAAAAAAATTAATTCATTAATTCATGTTAATATTACCTGACATCCAGTAAGATGAATGAGATTTCCAATTTATTTCAATGGACAATGCATTTCCTTGGGTGCAAAAATCCCATAGAAATGCATTGCCAATTGAAAATGGGACATGATGTGTTAAGTAAATACATATTTTATTTATTTCTAATAAAGTTAAAATAAGATATAGAGAATACTGCTGTGGAACTACAAATATCACCATATCTTGAAAGCCATTGAATAAGTGGACGTTTGTGGAACTACAAATACTACCCATTGTTTTCAAGGGGGCTGGCGGTCAGTACCTGCTCAGCCAATTAAAGTCTTTAAACACTTCTAGTGCCTGGTTGTGCTCTTTTAATAATTTCTTTGGGACATATACTTCAATGGGCATTCTCCTCCTTTTGAATTGCATCGCCTGTTCAAATGTATGGAAACATCTGCAGAGCAGAGTAAAATCTCCCCAAATCACCTGAAATAAAAATAAATTAATATTTAATAGATTGGAGAGTTTGGGAAAGAATTAATAATTCATTTATGGTGTCTTTAATTTCTGGACAAAATCAACCTTTAATAGATCTCCCACTTAGTGGTAAAACTGTATTTTAAAATAATGATAATGATGATGATTACTGCATGAAGGCCTATGTATTATCTGTTAGCTGTTATCACTTTTGCAGTGATAACAGCTTCCACTCTTCTTGGAAGGCTTTCCACAAGATGCTGGAGTGTTTCTGTGGGAATTTGTGCCCATTCATTCTGTAGAGCATTTATGAGGTCAGACAGTGATATTGGACTAGAAGACCAGGCTTGCAATCTCCGTTCCAGTTCATCCCAAAGGTGTTCAATGGAGTTGAGGTCAGGGCTCTGTGCGGACCGGTCAAGTTCTTCCACACCAAAATCATAAAACCATGTCTTTGTAGTCCTTGCTTTGTGCACTGGGCACAGTCATGTCGGAATAAAGAAGGGTCTTCCCCAAACTGTTGCCACAAAGTTGGAAGCATAGCATTGTCCAAAATGACTTAGTATTCTAAAGCATTAAGATTGCCATTCACTGGAGATAAGGGGCCTAGCCCAAACCCTGAAAAAATAGCCCCATACCATTATCCTTCCTCCACCAATAATGCATAATGCAGTTAGGCAGGAAACGTTCGCCTGGCATCCGCCAAACCCAGACTCGCCCATCTAACTACCAAATAGAGAAGCCTGATTCATCACTCCACAGAACACGTTTCCACTGTTCCACAGTTCAGTGTCGGTGTGCTTTACACCACTCCATCCGACCTTTGCCATTGATCTTGGTGATGTGAGGCTTGCATGCAGTTGCTCTGCCATGGAAACCCATTCCATTAAGGTCCCACCGTACAGTTTGTGTGCTTACAATAATGCCAGTGGAAGTTTGGAACTCTTCCGCTATAGAATCAGCAGAGTGTTGGCGACTTTAACATACCATGCGCCTAATACGTTTTATTGCAAACGTGGCATCCTATCACAGTACCACGCCTAAAGTCACTTAGCTCTTCAAAACAACCCATTTTGTATCACAAATGTTTGCACATGGAGACTGTATAGCTAGGTGCTTGATATTATGCACCTCTGGCAAAGGGTCTGATTGAAACATCTCAATTCAATAATTAACAGTTGTGGCCAAACACTTCTGTCCATATAGTGTATTGATAGATATATATATATATATATATATATATATATATATATATATATATATTTAAGTTGTTTGGTATGGTTCAATAAAAACAAAAAATAATTTATTATGTTTGCAGATATTAACAATCAGGATCTAATGGTTCTGTGGAACTTTTCGAGGAATTCCCAAATATTTGAATATAAGAGACTCTCTCACTCATCTCTATTTCTAAGTAATTTTTAAATAACTTTTGTTTGCTACTGTAATATTGTTCCTACTTATGGCTAACACTATACAATTTTCTGACTGAAACGTTGAGATATTCAGCAACCTATATCATTATATAAGGCAAATATCCTGCTAATAATGAAGGAAATCGCAATCACTGATGGGAATTACAATGTTCTGGCTTCTATCGATCAATCTATAGTTAAGTAAATATATTGTCTGATGTCCCTCCATACACACATTAGTGGTGCTGTATTTACCACTGTTCTCCTTGACCTGCATGCATTTGTTGACATGTGTAAATGGATAAATCCATGGTTATTTTATTCTAACTAGAAGAAAAGCTTTGTTGTGAGAGATGTACAAACTAATCGTACTCTCCTGCTGTCTGTAATACTATTTTGTTCTGTAGTTAATGAAACCAGACTGAAGAAATTGAGAGAACAATTAAATCTCCAAATTACCTATATATTATGTGACACGTGAAGCTTTGTTAAAAAGAAAAGAATACAGGTGTATTTCCTACTACTCCATTTCATCCCTTAAAGAACTCCAATAATTTTGACATTAATCCTACTCTCTACAACTAGCAAAATAGTGGAGGTTAAATACTCAGCACCCCATCTTCCAATGAATTACCGTACTGACCCATCTAATATAGATCACTAATGGACTTCTTTTTAAGTTTACATTTTAGCTGTGCTGACACTTTTGGGTTGGTTGCAGCTATTTGTCATGACCTCTGCAGGAGAGATCATGAGGGAAGCGGAATCTGCGGCTTGAGCACACAGAACAGGACAGCAAAGGACCACACAGGAGCCCACCGTCCTTATTTCCCCACACCACTGATGGTGGAAAGCATGACTGCACACCAGTGGTGGCTATCGAGCATCTTAATGCCCCGTAAGAAATTTTTGGACTGGGTTTAATTTTCTTGTCACTGCTGGGTGGGCACATCCTGGCACTTGGTAGTGGCAGGTATTCACTGAATAGTTGTTGGGTCCTTCTAGTGTGAAAGAGGAAGAGAGGAGTGCTAGTTAATGTCGTTATGGTACTTTCTACTCTAACAGAGATGCTGCGCGTTACACAGGAGGATAAAGGCAGATCTGGAGAGCAGCAATCAGTATCAGCCACCACTGCCTTGCAGAACACGCAAGTGAGCCAGCACAACAGTAGTTGTTGACTTATTGGGGAGAGATTGCCTAAGGGGCAGATAATTGGGCAGACTAGATGGGCGAAGCGGTTCTTATCGCCCATCAAATTCTATGTTTCTATGACACATTGTCAGTGTATGTCACATGTGTGGGCACAGTCATAGAATGTGAGGGCACGGAGATGACTTGGGGCACAGGGTAAGTAATAACATGCAGAATCACATTTAGCCATTAGTGAGTGATGGCATATTGGGAGCACAGCATTGATGGCATGTTTTGAATAATAATAGTATTTGAGAGCACAGCATGGAATGTGGCTACAGTAATGTTATAGGCAGGACTGCCAAGGGGGTGGGGCGATGCTGTACCTGGGGCCAGAAATTCCTCTTAGCAGCACTGGCTATAGAGGCCTAGTATTAGTGATGGCAATTGGAGGCTCACTGTCTGTGATGCCAGTGATTGTATGTAGGAGCAGGCTCACATCCTCTTTTATTGTGTGTTACTGTTGTTAGTGATGATATTTCTAATTGTTATCCCTAGTTATATAGTGATTTAAAATATGGTACCACTCCATAAATCCATGATAATAGCAGTGATGGGATGTTGTGCCGTGGCTTGGCAAGTTGGGCACAGTAATCTGAGTATGTGATCCTGTGTGTGTTCAGCTTGGTTGGGTCTTGTGCCCTAGGTCCTTTTAGGAGCCTAGCACACCTGTTACACACATGGACAGAAAGGAGGGATACCTAGGAAAGCTTCCTGTGAGATCTGTGGGTGTGTAGCCCTCTGTAAGATCTATTACTAGAGATACCATTGACCCCCCTCAGGTCACACAGGGGGAGCCTTTAAACATTACTTAATCGTCTTATCAATATTTTCTCTTCAAACTCAGGCTGTGCCGATGCTTCAGTGTGCAGGATCTTTATATCAAAGTGCTGACACCTAACGGCACAAAACAAAGCATTTTAACACTATTGAATGGTTGCCACATTATTAAGCCTCATAACTAGTTTATTTAACCCTAAACAAGCTGTACAATTGTGCAATTCAAATGCAGAACTAATTGGTGTGTGTATCATTGTGCCCACCTAAAATTGAATTTATATTTAAGTGAGTAGAGTTAAGTTAGGCTCTATTACCAATACACAGTAATATCCTAAGGAATTGTTATCTATTATAATTAATGTAATTCAGAAATATTACATTTCAAGACAGTCTTTCATTGGTTTGGGGGAAGGGGGGGTATCAAAATAACGTGATTCACCGTGATTCGTGTCATGGAGGCTCCAATCCCACGCACTTCATTAGGATGCAGGCAGGATGCGGGAGAATAGTCTGCTCTGATGGGAGTCCTACACGGAATCAGAAGTCTCCCGACTCCTCTACTTGGACATTCCAGAAGAGTTTGCAAGTATGAGTTTAAGCAGTTCGGCAAACCAGAGCACCTCAGATTTGGTCACTGCTAGTACCAAGGATACATACATAGTCACAACTGGACAAACATAGCTAGAACTATTTTTATTAGGAACCTGTCCGTGCATCATATGTATGCACATTTAGTTAGTTTAGTGAATTGCCTGATCGGACTTATTTGTGAATGTTTATGAATCTTGCAAAAGTTTTCTTTGTAATAGATAAACTTTATATTTAGTGGCCTTTTACACCCTGTCATGGTGGGTGAGTGTTTGCACATTTTCGTTTGTGACTGTTTCATGACACCTTTTGTCATTAATAAAGAAATATAACACAGAGCTGAGGAACCAATTAGTACAGTGCAAAAAAGAATGAGTTCATGGAAAAAGCTACAATTCAATGAATAACTTTAATAAAAACCATTAAAAAATATATATAGCAGTAACCACACTGAATTTTACAGCATACTTGTGTATTTATCTATTACTCCACACAGAACATATGTTTGTCAATACAAAATCACAATCTTCTAGTGATTTTTAGTGGTCCACAGTGAGTAGTGAGAGATAATAAAGTTAGTATACTCCAGCGTCTCAAAGGACACTATCACCAATCTGAGCAGTCAACAATATATAATAGTTCTAGACCTATATATAACCTGGAAGTCTGCTAATTGGAATAATGTTTATCCTTACTATAAAATAATGTGACCATGCCAGTACATGTTTCACAACACAAACGATTCCAAACAAAAGTAGCTGGCTTAAATTGCCTTGGACATATATTAGCAAATTAAAACAACAACTTATCTTCTGTGTCTTCTCATGGAAACCTTTAGGATAAAGATAGGATGCCAGCTTTCAATCCGTTGCTGCAGTTTTTAGTTCCTCAGCGCTGTGTTACATTACTTTTTAGTAAACATGTTACAAGAAAAACACAGCCCCCTACACAGCAGCAGAGGACAATTAGTAAGTAATTATTAACAATTTAATTTTATTCCTAGACTCACTAGACTAGCACTGGGTAACAATTTTGCTTTTTAATTGTTGATTACCGTTTGTTATTAGATCAATTTGTTTATGTTTAGTTGCCCTTAAAAACATAGTTGTAATTTATTATGCTTATAAAAGTTTCTTCTACAAACTTTTTTAGTGAGTGGGTGTTCCTCTGTCTACAAAACATTACTTGTCTTGGAGTTAATTCAAATATCTGATTGATTGTCGCTATATTTCTGTTTAAAACATGAATGAGATTAAAACTGTGCGGAGGCAAGTAGCATAATTTATGGAGTTCTATCAAAATCTCCCTGACATTCAATTTTCCTTTTAAAAATCTCATCTCATTGAGGTAGCTCTAACACTAATTCTTGATACAATTATTATAAACAACTGAATTTACAGCTTGTCTGTTGTGGGTTTTCTCAATCAGCCTCAAAGTAATTCATGTCACTTTATGAGTAATACTAGTTGAAATATGCTTTGACAATTGAATGGTTTTTATTGGTCTTAAGGTGATATCTATGTGGGTCAAGTAGGTCCAGATTTGTGGTCTTACCCATACCTTCAGGTCTTGAAGAAGAGAAAGCTGTGGATTTGGACTTCTCCTTTTCCATTTAAAGTTGTCACACATTTTTCATCACTCACGTTCCCATCTTTGAGGTACTACCCGGATTTTAAACTCATTCTCTCTACATGTTGCTATGATCTAGCTTACTTCTGGTTTACCCAATATTTCTTTGTATATTTATCTGCCTAGCTCTTATTTCTTATCCTCTTACATTCCCACCATTATTATACACATTCTCCTTCTACTTCCAAATTACCCCCTCTAACCTCTCGACGACTCTTCTACCCATTGTTATGGCCACTGTTTATTGTTTGTTTTATCCCAAGTTTTAACAGTTACTGATATTTTTAAACCATCTCATAAATAGATGCAATCTCTCTTTCACCACTTTGAACCTCAGGAGACAGGGCCATCCTCTTTGGAATCGTTGGAGATAAAGCGGCCTTCTCTTCAACCTCTGGATACAGGACAATCTCATCTGGTACCTTGGGCACAGGACAGTCCTCTTTGGAACCTCAGGAATTAGGCCAATCTTCTCTAATTTATAATCCAAGCCAATCTTCAGTTGTTTATAATCCAGGGTTCAGGCAGTCCTCTCTGGAATCTCTGGGCTGCTCTGCCCGAGAGCTCTGATAAGACTGTCTTTGGAACCTCAAGAGACAGGGTAGCTTTCCCTTGAACCTCAGGAAGAATTGCAATCTTATTGTGAACAGTAGCATGAAGGGCAGTGCTCTCTGGACCTCGAGACACAAGGTACACCTCACTGGCAACTGTGGACTGCTGTGTAGGAGGACTCTAAGAGGACAGCTTATGGAACAGTCCTCTCTGGGACCTCTAGGCTGTCCTGCCTGAGGTCTATGAGATGATTGCCTGCAGAAACCCAGGAGGCAGGGACATTCTTTTTGGAATCTCAGGCCATCTATTAGTCTTCTCTGCAACATCAATATGCAGAGCAATCTCCTCTGGGCACAGGGCACAAGGCAGTCCTCTCTGGAACCTATGGGCATAGGGCAACCCTCTCTGGAAATTATGTGCGGCGCTGCCTTAGGAATATTGGATTGCTGCCTGTAGAACCTCAGGAGACATGGCCATCCTCTTTGGAATCTTCAGAGATAAAGCAGTCTTCTCTGCAACCTCTGGATGCAGGGCCATCTCCTCTGGTACCTTGGGCACAAGACAGTACTCTCTGGAGCTTCAGAATTCAAATCCTTAGATCCAACAGATCAGTCGGCTCGTGGTCATTGGATTTCCATCTCGGCTCAAGAAGATAGTGATATTTGTGCTGTAGCATTGTGTAATACATTTCAAAGGGTTAGACCGCGAGGGACTGAACTCTGGTTAGCTCATACTGACAGGGCTCCTCTCTTAAAATTTCAATTTACTGCTATATTCAAGCTCTTTGGCACTCACTCCTTTAGGATTGGGGCGGCTACAGCCGCTGCTGAGGGTGGCTCTTCCATCAGCGCCATTAAAGCTCTAGGCAGATGGAAATCGGATGCGTACAAAACATATATAAGGCCAGGAGGCAGCGTAGATGGCAGCAAATGGTGAAACGAAAGTCAGGGTCACTTGCAAGCAGGAATAATCGGGAAACACGCCAAAGGTCAGGGTCACGAGCAATATAGCGGGGTCCAAGGCACAGGCAAAATGAATCAGGGTCACAGGCAAAGTGGCAAATCCAAGGTACAGGCAGGGGTCATACACGGCAAAGACAATCCAAAAAGGTATACACCAACAGCACAGGAGCAGGTAGCAGGCAGAAAACTGGAAGCTATAACCGGCAGGGAGGCTAAGCCCTCCCTGCCTTAAATACAGGAATCAGCCAATGAGAGCCTATCTCTGTAATTGCCCTCAGACTGTGCTACTGATGATATTAATTAGCCCGCAGGCTTGCTGAGGTTATACGCATGTGCTCGGCTGCCCCATAGTCCCGGGATGCGGCGTTGAACTGTTTAGCGTCTGACCGTTGCTAAGGCAACGGTCGGGCTGGCTTCGGAAGTGATGTCCTGGTCATCATAGCGATGACTGGGACAAGGGTGAGAGAGTCGCGGCGGCTGGGCACCGCCGCATCTCGTAACAGCTGGGCTCAGGGCTCAAACATCACAATGTAGAAGCCAGGAGGGGAGTACTCAGAATGTGTAGTGAGTGTTGCTAGATAACTGGATGGTGGGGGCAGGGCTCGGGCATCACAATACAGGAACCAGGAGGGGAGGAGCAGAACTCAGCATGTGAAGGAAGTGTTGCTAGGTAAAGGGATGCTGGAGGCGTGGCGCAGACATCACAATGCAGGAGCCAGGAGGGGATGAGAAGATCTCAGCATGTGCAGTTAGTGTTTGCTAGGTAACTGGATCCTGGGGTCAGGGCTCGGACATCACAGTGTAGGAGACAGGAGGGGAGCAGCAGAGCTCATCATGTGTAGTGAGTGTTGCGAGGTAACGGGAAGCTGAAGGCAAGGCACAGATATCGCAAAATAGGAGCCAGGAGGGGAGGAGCAGAACTGAGTATGTGTCGTTAATGTTGCATGGATGCTGGAGGCAAGGCTCGGGCATCACAATGGAGGATCCAGGAGAGGAGGAGCAAAACTCAGCATGTGTAGTGAGTGTTGGTAGATAACTGGATGCTGAGGTCAGGGCTCAGACATCACAATGCAGGAGCCAGGAGGGGAGGAGCAGAGCACAGCATGTGTAGTCATAGTTGCCAATTCCGCTTATAACAAGCGGAATTGGGCTTCTTTTTTGGTGAAGTTGCAGGGTTTTTTTCCACTGCCGCTGGTAACTTGTTTTTTGGCTTGGACTCGTTCTCCAAGTCCTTAGGCTGCATAATAGGTTTTTTTTCTCTGTTACTATTTTGTGATTGGTGCATTTCGTTTTTTCTTTTGTGGGCGGGTTGTGCAGAGAATTCCTCTAATGAAGTGGCGCTTTGTGGGTGGGCGGAGTCAGAGGAGGACGTGGAACAAATCACAGGAAGACGGATCTACAACAACCTACTGAAATAAGTGCTGTGACAGACACACGATCTGCACTTATAGCAGGTAACACTGTTATATAACACCCTCCCCTCCCATTCAGTAAGCTGCTCATGTCAGATGACTGCTTAAACTGTTATATCATGGGGCTGTGTGGTACAGACATACCAGTGTCCTAACTTACAGCATTTGTGTTTTCATTTCCCATATCAGTCTATAAATGTGTCCTCTTGTGTTTATAAAGGTTTTCTAAATGGAGATTTAGTGTAGAAATTAGTGTTACAGAAAAGGACAGTCCCCTGTAAGTTGGGCTTTTTTGGGGGCTTTTTAGGATTGGTTTGGGCTTGTTTTGGGCTTGTTTTTCACTAAGCGGTTGCTTGTTTTTCATTTCAGAGTTGGCAACCCTGTGTGTAGTGAGTGTTACTAGGTAACAGGATGCTGGGGGCAGGTCATGCGCAAATCGATTTTACACAAAATACAGAACATATCAGGGTTTATATTCCTTTTGAATCAGGCCTCTTATGTTTAAAGGGCTAATACAAATTCATATAAAGTATAAACTGGAAGATGGTATTAAATAAATATTGAAACAAACCTCTTCACCTCTAGTTTTCAAAACTGCTCTCAGGATTCACCAGCATTTCAATTGTTGAAGATCTCCGCCTAGCAGTTAAAGACAACCAGAGCTTAACTTTATAGAAACAACTTCTGTGTTATTTTTGTAATCTATTTACCCATATTAACTTTTTTATAGAACATTTACTTCATATGTCATACCACATCCCAAAAAGTTTCCTCTGTCCAGGCTATGTAGGTCAGCAGGAGCACGGAGACTCCCATAATGTTTGTCGCTCCATCTTCTACCTGGGGGTAGATGTATCAAACCTTCTAAAAACAAAAAGTGGAGATGTTGCCAAGAGCAACCAATCAGATTCTAGCTATCATTTATCTAGTAGTTCTTGAAAATGATAGCTAGAATCTGATTGGTTGCTATGGGCAACATCTAACATAGTAATATCTAAGATAGTTTTAATTAACGGTCGTAACCCTAGATTCCCTTTTCTGCTAAAAAAATGTCTAACCCTTTCTTAAACATGGCAATTGAATCTGCCATCCTTCCTTCCCTGGCAGTGAATTCCATATCTTGAATGCCCTTACTGTAAAGAACCCCTTCCTTTGCTGGTTATGAAACTTCCTCTCCTCTAACCTTAGGGGGGGACCACGTGTCCTGTGTACAGTCCTTGGGGTAAAAAGTACCCATTAAAGTACTCTGTATTGACTCTTAATGTATTTATACATAGTAATCATATCCCCTGTTAGACACCTCTTTTCTACAGTAAACATGCCTAAACTGGCTAACCTTTCCTCATAACTTAATGACTTCATGCCCTTTATCAATTTTGTCGCCCTTCACTGAACCCTTTCTAGTTCAAAAGTGTATTTGTTATAGAGTGGTGCCCAAAAATATACTCTGTATTCCAGATAAGCTCTTACCAGCGATTAGTGGCAAAATTAAACCTTCTTCCCTTGCATCTATGCCCCTTTTTATGCACGCCAATACTTTATTTGCCTTTGCAGCTGGTGCTTGACACTGAGCACTATTGCCAAGTCGACTGTCTATGAGTACTCCCAAATCCTTTTCTATTTTAGATTCCCTTAAATTTATCCCACTTGATTTATAGATTGTGTGCTTGTTTTTGATCCCTAAATGCATAAACCTTACATTTATCTAGGTTAAACTTCATCTTCCATTTGGCCGCCCAATCCTCCAATTTTTACACGTCCATCTACAGAGAAACTTCATCTGATTTTATTATCTTACAAAGTTTGGTGTCATCTGCAAAAATGGAATCTTTTTAAACCATCAACAAAGTCATTAATAAATATATTAAAAAGCAACGGCCTCAGCACGGAACCTTGAGGCACTCCGCTGAAAACTTTTGACCAATTAGAAAATGTTTCATTTAGCACAACTCTCTGTTCCCTATTCTCCAACCAGTTGTCGACTCAAGTACAAATGTTGTTTCCTAGACCCAGTTCCCTTTTTTTGTAAACCAACCTCTTGTGTGGCACTGTATCAAAGAAAAATCCAAGTAGACCACATCTACTGTACTCTCATGGTCTAAGTTCCCACTAACTGCCTCATAGAAACTAATTAGATTAGTTTGACATGACCTGTCCCTCACAAATCCATGCTGATTCCCACTAATAACCTTATTGCGCACCAAGTAATCCTGAATACTATCCCTTAATATATCTTCCAGTATTTTCCCCACTATTGATGTCAGGCTTACTGGTCTATAATTCCCTGATTGTGATCTGATTCCCTTTTTAAACATCAGCACCACATCTGCTATTCACCAATCCCTTGGTACTGAGCCAGATGAAATTGAATCTATGAAAATTAGGAATAGCGATATAGCTATTTCTGAGTTTAGCTCCATAACAACCCTTGGGTGTATGTCATCTGGACCTGGAGTTTTATTTATCTTAATTTTATTCCCTTGCCTTTGGACTTCTTCCTTTGTCAGTCAAGTATTAATTAATGGAACGGTTGCATTTCCATTTTTATGGAAATCTCCACTTTTCTTTTTAGAAAAGGTTTGGGAAATCTACCCCTTGGTCTTTTGCCAGACAGCAAGTTGTACACTGAAAACATGCTGCCTTCAGGAGTGTGCAGGGGCCAGGGGGTGAATATCAGGGGACCAGCCAAACCTCAGATTTTTCAGTTTTCATTGAAATCCTCCTTTAAATATGTCATTTTGCTACATTAAAAGCAAATTATAGAATGCACTTAAACATGTCCACACTGTCTCCTCTGGGAGAATACAAGCAAGGAGCGCAGACTAAAATTTTATATTTTCACTGTTCAGATAGCTATTTTGTATTGTGCAAAAGCAAATTCATTTTTATCAAAGCACTTTATCAAAGAACAGCTTCTTTCATCTTTCTTAAGTTCTTAGAAATTACCCAAGCTGTATCTTGCAACCAATAGAGATTGCAATTTATTCCCCATTTTGGGCCTTTGAGTGTTTTGAAATACAGTTTTTCCTTAAACTGGGGGCTGGAAATGAAACACAGAGATATCTGTCTTTTAAATGATTAGGTCACTGATATCAGTTTCTAACCTGTGTCACTGCAGGACAATCATGCTCAAAGGGTTTTTATTTCTAATTAAATTGTTCCAACAACCTGTCACATTTGAGATAATATGTTTTTTACTTAATGCACCATTACCGTGTAAAATTAATCATAAGATAATAATAAGAGTTTTTCCTATGCTCATTCCACTAGAAAGAGATCATAGAAAAACAGTATTTCATGTATACAATGTAGGGATTCTGCCCCATAGTATTTGCCCACATTCTGCATCATATTTACTCTCAGGCAGTGCCTTGTTACAGTACATCACAGCACGTCTAAACAAAAACAGTATCATTATTTCCAAAATTAAATAATAGTAAAGGAAAATAATTAGACTATGGAGGTCATGTATAACAAATTAAATCTCTTTTTGTCCTTGAGTACAAATGTTTTGCTTACAGCATACAGACCCAGAGAACTTGCACAATGCTCTCCGGCATTATCTGTGGTAAGACTGGAGTATTGAGACCTGGAGAAGTGAATCTTACCCACCGAGGCAGGGGTGAGTTGTGTGGAAGTTACAGCATTTCTGCCAGTTGGGGGGCAGGTGAGAGGACTTATCTATATAAAAAAAGAAATATGTTGTTCTCTTAGTTCCAATTCTATGCATTCTTGTAGGCACAGAAGGTGTAATGTACTCTCTATGTTTGAGATGCTATGTTATACCACAAACAATAGGCAAACAACCACTCACTTCAGGGTTCCTAGCAAAAGCCTCTTAGGGGCAGATTAGTCAAGGGGCAAAAAGCCCTATTGTAAGAAAATATGGAAATGATAGGGTTGATTTCATTTCGGCTAACACATCAAAGGTTTACACCCGGTGGTAAGATTTGCAGGCGAAGTCTTTTGCATGGGAAAGTCAAATTAACAAGTATCACCGACAGGACTTGTACATCTGCAATACCGGTTCTTTTATAACTATCTTGGGATGGCGATAACAATTTATTTTTTAAAGTTCAATCACATTTAAAAATATTTTTTTTTTGCTTCAAAAATAAATGTAATCATTTTTTTTAGAACGTTCTTTTAATAGTTGAATGGAAGTCCAGATGTGGCATCCCTTATCGCCCTGGGTCAGTATCACCAGGCAAGCTGAATATTGCTCATTGTGTTGATAAGTGATTTTTCACTACTTAAAATGTACTAATGCTTATTACCAGGCTCAGGGCTTTAATGATAAATATGCCCCGTAGAGCTGTTTTATGGCTTGGACTGGAAACAGAGTGCAAAACATTTTGGGCAATCTCCATCTCCATCCACAACTTCTGGAGACCCTGAGGATGGGGCAGAGTCTCTAACGGGTATATTTACTAAACTGCAGGTTTGAAAAAGTAGAGATGTTGCTTATAGCAACCAATCAGATTCTAGCTGCCATTTTGTAGAATGTACTAAATAAATAATAATGGGCAAAATCTCCCCCTTTTCAAACCCGCAGTTTAGTAAATCAAGCCCTAAAAGTGTTTTTGAAGTGGTTTAACCAAAGGTACATAGGGAATTTGCTCATGGCTTGTTATTCACCAAGACAAGGGGGTATATTTACTAAATGGCGGGTTTGAAAAAGTGGAGATGTTTCCTATAGCAACCAATCATATTCTAGCTCTCATTTATTTAGTGCATTCTACAAAATGACAGCTAGAATCTGATTGGTTGCTATAGGCAACATCCCCACTTTTTCAAACCCGCAGCTTAGTAAATCTAGCCCAAGGAGTTCATTGACCTGAAAATATCTTTGGAAATTTCTGAGCAAAAGTTTGAAGATGGTTCTGGTGTATCCATGTTTCTTATCAGATTCCAAATCATATGTCATTTTTTTAAGCATCTTTTTATAATAGTCGCCATCCTAAAAAAAAACATCTAGTGATGACAATTAACAAAGGTTTCTGCAAAATTTACATTTTCTTTTCAAATAGAAAGATGCATACCAGTTGGTTAATATGCCATTTAGGTATTTAATTAAAAAAATTGTATGTTTCCAATAAGACAGAATGCAGTACATTTTTATTTATACAGTAAGAGGTATATCTTCACACAGAGTGCCTGATTCATTCACAAACGTAAATGCTGATACGTGTTGTATTTAACGTTAAATTGCACTGCGCCTGTCCAGAAATTAACTATACGTCAGTGAAAGCAAGAGCATGCAATTCATCTTTGAACACAAAGGACAGTTCCGACAACCTACAATTTCATGGGCGGACCAGGGAGCGGACTGGGCGTATGCGCATAGACAATGTACAATAAGGACGTGCCAGGCTCGGGCGCACGCAGCAGCATCCAATTCAAGTTTTGGGCATTTCTCAGGTTCGTGTTTTTCTGACCTATCACTTGCTTCAGCTACAGGTCAGGTATAAGTACAGAGTGATAATGATGATGGCTGTGTATACATGCTAGAACATGTGTTTGCACTCAAGAGCAACTGTAAAGTGCATTTTACATGCAGTAGACATTAATAACATCCAGATAAATGTATTTCATTGAAGAAAAAAAACAAAACTTTTTATAATGTTTTTTTCATTAATTTCTATATTATTAACATGTGACAATAATTGAATACATTTTTTTCTGTGTGCTGTGCTGATACTTTATATTGCATATCTTTATTGTACATATCCTGCTGTGTATTGTGTCTATCTCAATACAGCAAGTGCCGTATATATATGCAGAGCGTCCCTACATCCTTATTCAACAAGAGATGTTTCTTCAGATCCGCTTCTAGCTGAATAAGTATGTGCATATGCCCAATTTATGTCCACACAATGGGCCTGATTCATTAAGAAAAGTAAGACAAAAAAAAGGAATAACTTTGCTCCTGGACAAAACCATGTAACAATGCAAGGGGTGCAAATTAGTTTATTATTCGGCACATAGAGTAAGGCATATACTGGCTGCTTTTTCATGTAGCACACAAATACTTGATAGATTTTTTTTTCCACTGACCTTTAAAGTTGATCTGTCGGCAGCATGGTGGCTTAGTGGTTAACACTTCTGCCTCACAGCTCTGGGGACATGAGTTTGATTCCCAGCCATGGCCTTATCTGTGTGGAGTTTGTATGTTCTCCCCGTGTTTGCGTGGGTTTCCTCCGGGTGCTCCGGTTTCCTCCCACACTCCAAAAACATACTAGTAGGTTAATTGGCTGCTATTAAATTTCCCTTTATCTCCCTTGGTCTATGTGTGTGTTAGGAAATTTAGACTGAAAGCTCCAATGGGGCAGGGACTGATGTGAATGAGTTCTCTGTACAGCGCTGCGGAATTGGTGGCGTTATATAAATAGATGATGATGATGACATGCCCTACCCCAACTATAAATCTGTCCCCACATTTTAAGTTTACCTCCCCCTCCAGTGCAACATGGTTTTGCCCAGGTGCAAAGTTACTCCTTGTTTTGCTTTCCTTTCCTTAATGAATAAGGCCCATTGTCTCTATAAGATGTTGCCTTTTGCTATTTCAGTATTGAACCTCGCTTGTTGCTGCACTTTAAAACCATTTGCCATAACTGTCACATGACATATCACCGTCAATTTGTCCCTGTGGCATAACATTTTATTTTCAAAGCCTCAATTAGTCACCAGTGTACTTTGGCCTTAAAAATAATCAGTACGATGTATGCCCATAGATTGCACTTTACATTGATATTTATTTTAGTCTTAAGTTTTATTTTATTATGTACATAAATATCCGTTACCTTTAATTTTTCCGTTTCTCCTTTTTATAACACAATTAGTTATCACTCTTATTTCATTAAGGTATAAAAATATCGTGGCATAAAGAGATGCTCTAGTGCTGTGACAGAATAATTATAATATTAGATTGATTATAATGTGAAATATTATAGGAAAAGCAGACAGTGAAAAATTACCCATTTCAAGGCAGACGAGAAACATGAATATGTGTTGATTAGAGGAGAATCAGGATAAAGTAGTCATTTATGGTAACACAAGTTGATAAACAGTAACATTGGCAATTAATAAAATATAATAAATAGAGACTGTGTGTTAAAGGCTTTGTATGTGTCTGTATATGTTATAGGAATCATTACCGTGTCCAATTAAAATGATTTCATCTAATATTATTCTATTATTTCAAGACATATACTGAGATATAAGTAACTGCCCACCTCCAACCTCTTTCTATCAAGACAGCTTTTTAAAAAAATAAAAAAAATGTAATTAAGATGTATTAGTTTTTAGTTTCTAGCAGTTGTTGCATTGTAACTTGTGTCTTACAGGGCTGTATTAGAGGATAGTCAGATAGTCATGGGGCATGCTGATAGGTTAATTGGCTGCTATCAAAATTGACCCTAGTCGCTCTCTCTCTGTCTGTGTGTGTGTGTGTGTGTGTGTATGTTAGGGAATTTAGACTGTAAGCTCCAACGGGGCAGGGACTGATGTGAGTGAGTTCTCTGCACAGCGCTGCAGAATCAGTGGCGCTATATAAATAAATGGTGATAATAATAGTCATATCTGCCGACTTTGAGCGTTTCGTCCGCAAAATCACTGTGTATGCCCAGAACCAGGCGATACGTCCGTGAACACAGCCCTGTCCGCTGCGTGTTTGTTACGCAAAGGACACTTACTACAGCTTATTATTTCGGGGAGTGAACTGGGTGGAGAGGGGGATGTTTTGCTGTAGTCAATGTACAGTAGGGTCATGCCAAACTCAAGCGCACGCAGCCAGGGCCGGTGCTAGCCTCCATGGCGCCCTAGGCATTTGTACAAAATCGGCGCCCCAGCCGCCCCCCCACAACAATCGGCGCCCTCCTCCCTCCTCCCCCCTCACCCCGTCTTTCCTTACCTCACCCCCGCCGCCTCTCTGCTCAGTCTCCTCCCCTCCACTCACTGACACTAGTGAGTGGAGGGGAGTAGACGGAGCAGAGAGGCGGCGGTGGTGAGCAATAGCCTCTTCCCCCCTCCCCCGTGCATCTGAATGCTGTGCGGCGGCCGTGACAGGTATGGTCAGTGGTCGCCGCACAGTTTTAAAGTAATTTTCATTCTGGAAGGCACCCTCCAGGCGCCCACCAGAGCCCAGCACCCTAGGCAAGTGCCTAACCTTGCTTAATGGGAGCGCCGGGCCTGCACGCAGCCACGCCCGAATCCAGCCCTGAGCATCTCAAAGTTACTTCTTTTTCTGCTGTATATTTTGCTCGTATGCATGCTGTAACATGTGCCATCACAAGCAACTGTAAAAATGTATCTTATGTTAAGTAGACATTAATAACATCCTAATAAATGTATTTCATGGGAAAAAAATAAATAATGCCTGTTATTAACAGGTGACATTAATTCAATATTTTTGTTTATTTTCCTGTGCATTGTTTTGCAAACTTATAATCCTCATAGTTATTGGACGTATTCTTCAGCGTCTTGTGCAGTAAAGCTGAGCAGACCAATACCTGATTCAAAATCACTCATCTAGATATCCGTACCTTGATGAATTTGGTAGTACACAAAGCCTAAATACGTGCATATAATACTGAACGTGGGTTGCGCTCAGAATACATGCCGTGATGAATCAGGCCCACTGTGCATGTGTAGACTGCTCTCTCGGACTATGCCATACCCTCTCCTCAAAACAAACACACTTATTTATCAAGTGCTAGCTGTTATCAAGAACCTCTGTCTATACTGTGACACAATGCGGTATCGCACCTAGGATCGGTCAGGGCCAGCTCTACATATATATCAATAAAATGTGTCTCATACAACAGCAAGTGTCCTTGGTTATGGGCAATTCTACCAGACTTTATTAATCATAAAGACATTGGTTGTAGTTAAATTCAACCTTTGTTATCTTGTGTTATAATCTCTTGTTTGGTCTTATGTACAAATAGAACATTTTTATTTTAGAATAATGTACAATCTGGTGAACCCGTAAGCACAGTGGGTGTTTGGGATCATGCCACAATAACCTTGCAGCCTCCATTATATTTCAATGGCAGCAGAGCTAGGCTAAATACAAAAGCCAAAAATAACGCCTGTGGCTAAGTGACTGGTGCTGTTCATCTAACAAAAATGTGCTCTGAAATTTCTCTTCAGAATGTTGTGTGTACTAAATGTTCTATTGTGTGTACTAGATGTTCTATTGTGTGTACTAGATGTTCTATTGTGTGTACTAGATGTTCTATTGTGTGTACTAGTGTTCTATTGTGTGTACTAGATGTTCTATTGTGTGTACTAGATGTTCTATTGTGTGTACTAGTGTTCTATTGTGTGTACTAGATGTTCTATTGTGTGTACTAGATGTTCTATTGTGTGTACTAGATGTTCTATTGTGTGTACTAGATGTTCTATTGTGTGTACTAGATGTTCTATTGTGTGTACTAGTGTTCTATTGTGTGTACTAGTGTTCTATTGTGTGTACTAGTGTTCTATTGTGTGTACTAGATGTTCTTTTGTGTGTACTAGATGTTCTATTGTGTGTACTAGTGTTCTATTGTGTGTACTAGTGTTCTATTGTGTGTACTAGATGTTCTATTGTGTGTACTAGTGTTCTATTGTGTGTACTAGATGTTCTATTTTGTGTACTAGATGTTCTATTGTGTGTACTAGATGTTCTATTGTGTGTACTAGTGTTGTATTGTGTGTACTAGATGTTCTGTTGTGTATATTAGATGTTCTATTGTGTGTACTAGATGTTCTTTGCAGTTTACTATATGCTGTAAATGCAATATGTGCATGTAATTGTCAAGTCTATGTGTATCAATAGTTAAAGGATATGTTCTCTTTTGAACAACCCCCTCTTAAGACATGTCCCCCATTAAGTTGAAGCTGAGAGCTAGACCAATGCTGTAATGCTGACTGTGCAGGGGACACAAGACACAGTCTTAATCAATGGAGCTGAATAGAGTGCTTCTAATTCAAATTATTGATAGGACTGGATGGATTTATTACCTGCACATAAGCAGTTTACAACAGCTATAGACTTTAGATTTCCACTGTGAAGCTGAGAAAACAGAGAAATGCATACATGCTGCTCTAAAGTCTGATCAGCCAGCACAGAGAATACAGTACAATAGGAAAAATGGAAGATAACATCAGTTATATATTCAATTATACCGGATATGTGAACTAAAAACCTTAGCCCCTAAAGGTCTAATAATTGACTTTGAATTACAATCACTGCTGAATTAAACTTATTTGATGGCGTTGAATTTATGCTCAAGAAAATGCACTATTTCCCCCTGTTAACCTATATACATCTGTATATATATATATATATATATATATATATATATATATATATATATATATATAGATATACTGTATATATGCTCACCAATAGGATACGCCTATAGCCATACCATCTTCATCATCATCATCATCAACATTTATTTATATAGTGCCAGCAGATTCCATAGCGCTTTACAATTGGAAACAAACATTAATAAGACAATACTGGGTAGTACATACAGACAGAGAGGTAAGATAACCCTGCTCGCAAGCTTACAATCTATAGGACAATGGGAGTTTGAAACACAAGGGCATGTGCTACATCATATTGCACAATGGACCAGCTAGAATGCAAAGGTAAAAGTATTGAGTGGGCTGTGTGTGACAGTGTTGGTCAGAGGGTTGTTGTCTTGCATTAACTGTGTAGAGGATGGTAATAGGGTAATCTAGGGAATTAAGATGGTGGTTGAGGAATATCATAACCTTGTCTAAAGAGGTGGGTTTTCAGTGAACGCTTGAAGGTTTCAAGACTAGAGGAAAGTCTTACTGTGCGAAGGAGGGAATTCCACAAAGTGGGTGCAGCCGGAAAAAATCCTATAATTGAGAATGGGAGGATGTGATGAGAGTGGAAGAGAGACGTAGATCTTGTTCAGAACGGAGGTGTCGAGTAGGGAGATATTTTGAGACAAGTGAGGAAATGTATGGCGGTGCAATTTTGTTGATGGCCTTATATGTTAGTAGAATAATTTTATATTGGATTCGTTGAAATACAGGCAGCCAATGTAGAGACTGACAGAGTGGCTCAGCAGAGGAATAACAGTTTGCAAGGAAAATCAATCTAGCCGCTGCGTGCAAAATAGATTATAGGGGTTCAAGTCTGACTTTGGGAAGACCAGTAAGGAAGGAATTGCAATAGTCGATGCAGGAGATGATGAGTGCATGAATTAATGTTTTTGTGGTGTCTTGTGTCAGATATGTGCGTATTCTGAAAATGTTCTTTAGGTGTATGTAACATGATTTAGATATAGAGTTGATGTGGGGAATAAACGACAGTGAGTCAAGGATTACACCTAGGCAACGAGCTTGCGGGTGGGATTTATGGTCATGTTATCAACAGAAATAGAAATGTCAGGCCGGAAACTTCTGTTTTTGGATGGGAATATTATTAATTCAGTTTTTGAAAGATTGAGTTTGAGTTGGCGAGAAGACATCCAAGATGAAATGGCAGAGAGACAGTCAGTAACGCGAGACAACACAGATGGTGAAAGATCAGGAGAGAATAGATAGATTTGTGTATCATCCGCATATAGATGATACTGAAATGCCAAGGAGCTTATTAGTTTTCCAAGAGAAGTGGTGTAGATAGAGAATAGCAGAGGACCTAGGACTGAGTCTTGCGGTATCCCCAACTGATAAAGGAAGTGGAGCAGAGGTGGATCCAGAGAAATCAACACTGAAAGAGCGATTAGATAGGTAGGATGAGAACCAGGATAGGACAGTGCCTTCAAGACCTAGGGATTATAGCGTTTATATGAGGAGAGAGTGGTCAACAGTGTCAAATGCAGCAGAGAGATCCAGGAGAATTAGAAGAGAGTAATGATTATTATTTTTTGCTGTGATCAAGTCATTGACAACATTGGTCAGCGCAGTCTCTGTGGATTGTTGAGAGCGAAAGCCTGACTGAAGAGGATCTAATAGGTTGTTTGCTGTAAGAAAGTGTGTGAGGCGAGTGTAGGCAATTCTCTCGAGAAGCTTGGAGGGGCATGGAAGCTGGGAGATGGGGCGGTAATTTACGAGAGAGTTAGGGTCTTGAATACATCCAAACCCGTCCAATCGTGGAAGCTATGTAGGGTTGGACCTGTTAAGTTCTTAATTAGAAGGGGATACCAGAGGCTGTAGGCTGAGCCAACGTTTGGTATGCAAGCCATAACGGTACCATAGCGCTGCCACATCTGAACATATTCATTATCAACCCTACTTCTATGGTAGTAGACTTCATGGGACAATAGAGAAAGACTTTTGCCATGGGGACAATTGAGATTCACCAAAGAGTCATGGCATTCACATGATGCACTTAACCAGATAATCTTAATAGTCTATAAGCCTGAACCCCAGCACAATTAGTGCTTTTATCTCCACTATAGTGCACAAGTAGGAGTTAGGACCATGATGTTGCCCATATCCAACCTAAGGTCAGTCAGGTCATCTGCTAGCACCTCTGTCTGTCAAGCGTATGGAGATACGTGTGCACTCATCACAAATTTGAAATTACTACCACAAAAATCTGCTATCTTAATTAGGAATATTAGATGTGATGTCAGCAGCCTTAACAATCTCATTTGTCAGTTTAGACCTTGAGACATGAAAAGCTTTAACTGTATCACAAAGGTGTTTAAAGTGGCACATTTTCTATTCCTTACTGAGGAAGTCCAACATCAACATTATATACATTTAGTTACATTTATTATAATCATTATCAGCTCCTAATTCTACAAATATAATGAACTCCTCATACATTTTTTTGCAATGAAACATTAATACCATCCGACTAATACAACACTTCAACAGACAAGTACATTCAAAAACCGAACATGGTATATAATACCTCAATAGTCCAATATCTAACTTGCACATTGAGGCCACTAGGGATACCTTGGTTACATATATAGGCAGTTGTTATAACCTTTAATACATGAGACAAGAATAGAATATGTATAAGAATTGCAGCAGGGATGCACATTTCAACAAATTCATTGACTACATAGCGTATTTCCCCATGTATAAGATGCTCCCATGTATAAGGCGCACCTGTATAAATCAATATTGGTGACTGTGAAAAAATTGAGGATAATGTTTATATTCTTTTGCAGAGTAATTGTGCAGCGAGTACTACAGAGAGGAGAGACGGAGTTCTAACCCTATTACTAATTCTGCCTGACCCTGTCAGATGCTTCCTCTGTCCGGTAAAGTCTTCTTTCTTCTGTCCTTTCTGATCCCGATATTGTAAAGTCACTTACCGTCCTCTTCCCGATGACCGGATCTCCAATCAGGACTTTGACAAAGTCCTGTTTGGACAAAACGCGTAGGTAATTGAAATTACTTCATACAAGCCAAAAGCGGAAACCTGAAGTGTGTGTTCCAACTGCGGTTCACACACCACATCCGGTCACCGGTCATCACTTCCGGTTCTCATCCCGGCCGTTACTATGGCAACAGTCGGGACGCTGTCATTACACCGCTGCAACTCGACCAGTTGGGCAGCCGGGCGCATGTGTGCTTTAAGTGTTTTTTACCACAACAAGCTGGGCTGATTAGGGGCACTTGTTTAGCACCAGGCTGATTGGTGCAGGTTTGCATATAAGACAGGTAAGGCTTAGCCTCCCTGCCGGTTATAGCATCCTGTGAATCCACATTGCTGACCAGCTCCCTGCTCCTGTGTACTCCTGTATCCTGATTGATCGCCTGCTGTGACCCTTTGCTTGACTTTGGATTCTGCCTGTGCCCTTTGACCTTTATTTGTATTTGGACCATCCATGTTTGCAGCCAGCCCTGACCATTTGCCTGTCCTTTGGTTATCCTGCTTGTTTGTTACCCATGACCACAAGCCTGTATTTGACACCTGCTACCGGTATTCCCGTTACCGTCTTCTTGCACTGCAGCAATTTAGATAAGCTTCTACTATCTTTGAGCGTAAGTCCTTTGGTCATACGAGTACCGGCGAACAACAACAGTTCTACGGGAAAGGCGGCTGCTAAAGGTGAAAACCTCTGTTAGCCTGTTTCTAAAAGCTCCTCTCATAACCACAGACGTAACAGTTCCAAGTTGGAGGGCTGGATACCTTCAGATTCTAGCATTTTTCAAAGAGAACTATAATCCCAACCCCACTAAGAGAAATTTCAGTGCAGATTCGATTCGCCTTTTTAACAATGCTGCCCACATATATAAATCTGAAAAATATTTTTCTTGATACTGTGTAATTAATATGCAGCAGAGTCTGATACCTTGTGACTCCCAAGAAATTGTTATCTTCCTTTCCTGAGTAGTCTACTAGAGAGTTTGCAATCACATGTATGGGAGTGAAAAGAAAGCATAGACCTATTGTAACACAAAAGCACTCTGCACCATCTGACCCTCCAGGGCTCTGTACCACCTAGGCCCCTGCACCATCATGGCTCCATCTAGACCTCTCTACATCATGGCCTTAGTATCTTACAGACCTCTGCACCACCTGAACCCTTCGGGACTCTGTACCACCTAGGCTCCTGCACCATCATGGATCAATCTAGACCTCTCTATATCATGGCCTTATTATCTTACAGACCTCTGCACCATCTGACCCTCCAGGACTCTGTACCACCTAGGCCCCTGCACCATCATGGCTCCATCTAGACCTCTCTACATAATGGACTTAGTATCTTACAGACCTCTGCACCATCTGAACCCTCTGGTGTTCTGTACCACATAGACTCCTGCACCATCAAGGGTCCATCTAGACCTCTCTACATCATGGCCTTAGAATCTTACAGACTTTTGCACCATCTGACCCTCCAGGACTCTGTACGACCTAGGTCCCTGCACCATTATGGCTCCATCTAGACCTCTCTACATCATGGCCTTAGTATCTTACAGGCCTCTGCACCATTTGAATCCTCCAGGACTCTGTACCACCAAGGTCCCTGCACCATCATGGCTCCATCTAGACCTCTCTACATCATGGCCTTAATATCTTACAGACCTCTGCACCATCTGCCCCTCCAGAACTCTGTACCACCTAGGCTCCTGCACCATCATGGCTCCATCTAGACCTCTCTACATCATGGCCTTAGTATCTTACAGACCTCTGCACCATAGTGAACCCACTATGCCTATTATTCCCATTTGTTACATTTGTATCTCATTTAGAATGTAAGCTGTCACAGACAGGGTTCTCTACCCTATGTCTCATGTCTGTACTCTGGGCTTTAATCATCTTCCAACACAACCTACACGCAGTTTGTGTTTCTTAAATGAGCGCGGAACTTGAGCGTACATGCACTTGTAGTCAAATCCAAGTGAATCTCAAGATATGTTTCCATGTGAATCTGAGTATAAGTAAGCGCTGCCTAAACAGTAAATGCCATATGTTAACAGACAGAACTGACTGCAGGATATGCACATACATATGTGTAATATCAAGTCCCATCCGAACGCATGACAAATAAGAAATTATAAAATAAATTACCAACTCATAATGCGACAATCATTGATAAAAATATGTTTTTTAAAAACTCTTTTTGTACATTAATTACATAAATCAGGATGTTCTTTTTGCATACTGTACATAAAATCTATTTTTATACTTTCTCTTCAGTGCACACACATGTTCTGTGCTATCTGGTGGCACGCATACCTGTATTTTTTAAAACAAATATGATGCCATGACACTTTCACCTGCCCTGTAGCTGGTGCAAATACGGCTAAAAAAAAAGTACTTTCAAGAAGCCCAGAAGTTGAATAGGATGCATCTGAGTCAACACACCGGTGCCACGCCCCTTACAGTTGCCTACGTTCAACTGCTGCTTCTGCTGCTTTGGTACTGTGCCCTAATCTCATACAGGTCAAAAAACTGATTCTACAGACATTTGTGTTAATGTCATATCACTGGCTACACCCCTTTGTATGACTCAACCAATTCACACATTTCTGCACAGCAAGTTTGCAAAGCTGTCACTCAAACTCTGCCTTATTGTGTTAGAGAAGCACTTCTCTCCTAACATGGCAACCTGCGGCAGAGGAGTGAAAAAAGCCCATGATGGACAGCTATTTATACATGTATATTATTAAGCACAGTGATACACAGACTTAGCTCTTAATTAATGCCAATGGTCTCAGCGGAGGGAAGTATTGTATGATAAAAATAAAATATAATTGTGTTGTAATTATTAGCCTGTCACTGTCTCTTCACAGTTATATAAAATCAAAAAGATCTCTATGCACTGCATACAATCTTTATTTTATTGATCTCTAAAGTGCAAAGCAATAAATAAGTATCCTTGAAAGGTCTATGGTATACAATCAGATAAGGTCACCATAAACCTCAGACAAGGGATTAGGTTTAAGGATAGATTTATTAAGATTTGTATTTGGCAGTTTAGTTCTCCAAATTGCTGCATTTAATATAGGTGTCACAAAACTCATCTCCCCTCGCTCCAGCGCCGCCCCCATCTTATGTTATCGTTCGGATATCAGTGGTTACATGACCGCAACCTGGGGCAGGGAATTTGAAACTGCTAGTGTTTAAACCTCGCTCTGACACTCGGTTAGTGTCAGAGCAACTTGTTGGCATCCTGACTCCCATTCCTGAGCAGTTTACTTGTGCTTCCCTGTATCCCGATTCTCTCCTGTGTACCAGTTCTGATTGGCTGACCCTTTCTGCTCTCCTACGTTTGTGTACTGACTCCAGCTTGTTGACTTCCCCCTGCCTCAGTATTTATCTGCCTAGTAGTGGTACCAGACCCGGCTTGATCTGACCCAGATACCGCCTGCTGAATCTGCTTTTCGCCACCAGATAGTGTTACCAGAGCCGGCTTGTCCTGACCCTGATACTGCCTGCTGATTCTGTTCTTCGACCGCCAGATTGTGTTACCAGACCCGACTAGTCTGACCCTGTTTCGCTTGTTGATTTGTACCGCCGCAAGCATGTACCTGGAACCGGCTCCAGGTACATGCTCTAACTCTTACCTGTATCATATCCTGCATACTAGTGTCCTCGTCATCCCTAGCGCTGCATCATGAAGCAGAACACTGGACCGTGACCTGCAAACTCTCAGCAGCTATACCCATCCCGCCTTGCAGCTGTTCTTGGTGAACACCGGGGAGCTCATTAGACTCCGCACCTCTGGTCGACCAGCGCCAATCTAGATTAGCACTAGGATCCCATTCTATTTGTTAAAATAGGTTGAGTCTTGGGATGTTAAATGACTGGTGATATCATTTCTCCTCTTTACTATATTGTTTATGATTTATATATATGTTTATTAGTGAATAATGCTTAAATTATATTTATATACAAATATATTTATTATCAGTTTACCATTGGTGCCAATTGGACTCTATACACCCCTTCCTTCCCTTTTATTATTTGTATCCCTAAAAAAACTCAATAAACAAATAAAAAAAACAAAAAACTGGTGATATGTGGAGTATTTAAAACAGCTAAACCTCTGGTAGTTTACTCAACACCGCCACAAAAATATTATTTTTTTTATGCCTGCTTCTGATAGGCTTGATAGTTCAAACATGCTGTTTTAGTTATCTTGTCAAGCAGAACACAAGAGGAGGCATCTTTGACTTATGAATTAAGGAGGCAATTATTATTAATTGATCGAAATTAATTTAAGGTTGCTTTACAGAGCAGTCAAAGTGAATGCAATGTAGAAAACATATATAAAAATATGGTAGGTAAATGTCACACGCCGGCCCCGCGGACGGGCACCGGCATTGTTACCTTCCTCCTGTAAGCAGTGATACATCTACCATCTGCTCTGTGCATGTGCAAGCCTACTCCCCTCTCTGATGACCTTCTTCTTGTTCCCCATTGGCACAAAAAAGTATTTTCCAACAATCCTGAAATAATATCTTCTTTTTTCTTTAAAACAACACAGGGGTAGTAAACTCTTCAATAAATAAATCTTCCCCCAAAAAAAGTGTATGGGATTTAGGGAAACCACTAATATACCCAGCCAGGAGCACTTGAGAAGGGTCTTCTAATATATTTGAACACAATGTAGAGTTAAATGTGGAAGCCTATTAAATCCAGAGATCACAGAATAATGACAATATCATGGACTTCAGTGTATGAATGTCCACATTGCTGGAAGGGGCTCTGTATCAGATGTTCTCTGTCTGATAGATTCAGTGTAACCTCTAACTGCTGTCAGCTGCTGAATCCACTGATGCTGACAATAGGGGAAAACTGGGAGAAGCTCCCTGGTAAAAAACAAATGCATGTTAAAAAAAATTAACTTACAAAATGAAAAGCAATACAAAAGCAGAAAAATCCCAAACCCCTATATAAAATAATATATACTTAAATGGTATTCCCCTAATTGGGGCGAACAAGATAAATAATGTTTGGGGTACCTTTTTAGCTTTGCACTAATTGAGTGAATGTAACTTTGAGAAGAATTATGCACAAGTGTCTTTTTTATAACTTGCATAAAATATCTGTTTTTACCTGTATAAAGCACAGAATAAATAGATATTTACTGCACCCCTTTATGTCAGCAAAATCAAAGCTCAATCTGTCTTGAAAACAATGTGATATTTACTATTGTACACTAAGCAGTTTAAAAATTACTTTCGACCAAACCAATATATAGGAAACTAGGAAATGTGGCTTGGTCAAGAAGCTATAAAATTCCTGGGTCATAAAGGGATTAATTGTATGTCTTATATATGTCCTGCTATGACTTTTTCTAAATCGCTTTTTGTGTCCTAACCAAAGGCAATAATGATAAACAACTTATGATATAAATACAATTGGATGGACACATGTTACCAATGATCCAGACTGGGAGTCATGTTAATGGAACTCCTTTACCACAGCAAGCACAATACTCTGAGGTCTAGTAAATAAGATAAAGATTCTAATGGGTAAATATATCAAGCTGAGAGTTTTTGGTGGGTTTGAAAAAGTGGAGGTGTTGCCTATAGAAACCAATGAGATTCTCGCTATCATTTATTTAGTACATTCTACAAAATGATAGCTAAAATCTGATTGGTTGCCATAGGCAACATCTCCACTTTTTCAAACCCGCTGAAAACTCGCAGCTTGATACATTTACCCCCAAGTGTTTTTATTAATTCATTATATTTCAGTCTTATATAGGCCCTTTATCTAGATAACAGCAGTCTACACAGTTACATGTTATACTGTATATCCTTGTGAAATTTATCTTTCATAATGTTAACTACATGAAACCTGTGTGAATTCATTAATTTAATTAATTGTATTATTATTATTATTATTATTATTAATATTATTAATAATAATAATAATAATAATAATAATAATGTAATTGTGTTTTGTGCGTGCTGTGATGTTATAAATATATAGATGAAAAAAACCAAGCTACTCAGATAAAATCTGCATATTTAATAAAAGTTGCACAAAGGCATGTATAGATGGAGCAAATGTATTTTTAACAATCAGCACAATCCAGCACCTTCCAGACTGCAGTTGTAATTATTATCAGATTGTACCATAATAACCCTGCCCACTGAATATCAACGTTATTGACATGAAGGATAGGTAGAGGAGGGCACGCAATGCGACTGGTGAACGGTCATCTGTAGAAGCCAATAATTTAAAGTCGTCTGAAGGTGCAATGCCCCTTTAAGTCAAAATGTATAAGCAATTATTAATGCAGCACCTCTTATGAGAAAAAAATCCTCCATTCCAATTGATAGGAACAAAGCAGAATCACAAATTGTCTTTGAAAACCGCACAAATGAAATGTGAGGCTTAGATATTTGCTTGAATCTACAGATGTTCTGTGTCTTACTCACATAGCTCTAATATTACATGTTGATCTTTGACAAATGCATATACAGGATTGCTTAAGTAGCCTGGCAACAAGATTGTAGGTAGAGATACAGATGTCAACTTTAGAAATTAATATCACGTGGCTGATCTGTTTGTGACACAAATTTATTTTTAACGCAGCTGTTTAGTGAATGTGTTTCTTGAAAGTTCTAAAGTACTGTAGTATTCTGTTATTACTATAAAGACTTAAATGTGAGAATACCTTTTGTCTGAAAGCAATATGTTATGATATATCATGGAAAGATAAAAAGGGTCACACTCTTACAGGAATAACTGATATCCTGGTTAAACCATATTATGTACCTCTAGGTATGAAAGAAATAGCTTTCATTGTGTTTTCAGTTACGAATTAAGCTCATACTTGCCTACTTTGGGTAAGTTCTTTCCGGAAGAGAGGCGTGGTGGGAGGGGGCGGGGCCCCGCAATGGAGATGATGATTTGTCGCTGGGGGGGGCATAAACGACGCGATTCACCGCGAATCGCATCATTTTGGGACCACAGTAGTGGGATTCGAGAGATCTGCCAGCTCTCCTGGGAGTCCGTGAGGCTGACCCGAATTTCGGGAGTCTCCCGGACATTCCGGGAGAGTTGGCAAGTATGATTAAGAGCTTCTTCTTAGAGGAAAATGCCTAGAGCTTCGTGGCAGGAGCGTGACACTCAGAACCTATAACCAAATTTGAATGGTGGTCAGAAATCTGCTCAGGAAGCCCCCACTCTGAAAAGTCCAAACATAAGAACAGGCCCATGACAGCTAAATGTTTACATACGGATATAGATACAGAGACCTAAAGAGACGGTCAAATCTTTACAAACATTTGTTGAATCCATACAAATATGTGAACATTCACCAGAATTTCTTGCTCAAAATTACTGATTGTTGTATTTTTTGTTATTCTAGAATTACTTACCCAAATTAATGAACTGAATTAACCTGAGCAGTTTTCCCATGGCCCACCCAATCATAAACAATTTATTCTGATTGGCTTTTTAAATATTGACACTTCTGTTGATCTGTGTCATGGCTCAGCTAGGAGCAAGTACTTGTCGCTTTATCAGGGGTTTTATTTTTTTTTCCTGTTGGATAAGTTCGCGACAGAAAACAGAAAGTTCCATATCGATTTAGGAGAATAACAAAGTGGTAAATGAGGCATTGTGGCATCTTAAACTATGTGGAACTCAGAAAACACACATTAGGATGCAATTTTGCAGACAACTTTATGCTGACACTTAGGTTGCAAAATGGTGACCTTCTCTAAATGAAGCCCTTTATAACCATTTAGTTCCACTTGTTCAGTAACATATTTTGTTAAAGTTGTAGATGTGCGCAATTTCTGAAAACAAAATGCACTGCAGGACACAGTAGGAAGGTCAACAAATGTAGTTTCAATTCTGTATTTCTGACACAATATATTAGATTCATGCACTAGTGCCTTTGTCATAGTGATTTCAGTGGTATATTATCTATAAAAACTGTACAGTGCAAGATGAGCAAATAGAAAATGTTTTTCATTAGAGGTACTATGACAACAACAACGAGGCACCAGCAAATATAGTGCAAACATTTATAGGTAATTTTTGAGCATCAGTAGATATTGTATTAGGTACCATCAGGCGTGGGCTGGGAGAGGCGTGGCCGGGGGGCACACAGGCGGCCGCATCACATGAAAAGGGATGCGGCCGCATCATTGATGACGCGGCCGCATCCCCTGTCATGTGATGCGGCTGCCTGTGCCCTGACGTGGCCGTATCTGATGACATCAGATGCGGCCGCGGGGGAAAACATAGTATTTTGCAGGCGGGGGCCGGCCGGCCTACCCCTTGGCCCTAATAGCGGCCTGACTGAGTGGCCCGGGGGGCCGATGCCCCCCTGCCCCCCGGGCCAGCCCGCCCCTGGGTACCATTCACCTTTCTCGTGACTAAGGGGCATGTTATGCTTTTGTAAGCTAGCACAACGGGCCTGAGACATTAAGGAGAGCAAAGCAAAAAAAAAAGGAGTAAGTTTGCTCCTGGACAAACCATGTTCAGCAGACACTGGCCAGCTGTGACCCACTCTGGAAACTTAAAGACTTGGAAAGACCTCCAGTGCCTTTTCTCACCATAATGCGATGTAGAAAGTGGTATCAGCAAAAGCAGCAGCAGGAACCTGGAGCTAGTCATGGGCTTCTTCTGTTCCTATATGCCGGTGTCTGATTCCGTCTTTTCCTCTGGTCTGCACTTGTGCTCCCCCTGCTTCTTCGGCAGCTTGCCTAGGACCCTTGGCGATTTATTCTCTGGCTATGGCAGACTCCCATCTGGGATTGTGAATTCCCTCTGTTAGTCTGGCAGCTAGCTTTAACAATCTTGCAGCTCTCCCTGATAGCTTGGCAGCGTTGGTGACTATACTTGCAGCATTGTCTGTAAGTATTAGAGCTTTGTCTGTCAATGTTGCATCTTGCTCTGTGAGAATTGTAGCTCTGTATGGAGGATGTGAAGCCTGTGGGACCCCCAAAACACATAGTTTCCACTCTTGTATTTTCTCTCCCCTACAGCAGGCTTCAACCCTCACCCTAGGGTGTGGGGCTCAGATCAATCAATCTAGCGACAATGTTGAGAAGTACCCACCTCCCTGTACCTTTTGTGGACAGCAACAAATGATGTTGCAATGTTGACAGCCGGAATAAAGCATCCGGAGAGAAGATAAGCTCATAGGATCCTTAAAGGTAATACTGCAGGGAGTTGGAGTGAACCGAAGGAGGAAGGTGTGTGTGTCTGTGTGTGTGTGTGTGGGGGGGGGTAGATTAGCTATCTGTAGAACATACAAAGAAGACCACTGACTCTGAGATAAATAAAGATGCCGCTCTCAGACAATAAAGCTAATCAATAGGAATATTCAGATTTTAGTGAATAAACATTAAAAAATTCATGCAGTATAAATTATTCTCATAAAAATTACTGCCAGATACATAATAATTCACAATATGAACTAACTCCTGTATAATAAAATTTATTGCTAACATATATATTCATATTTTATATACATATAGTTTTCAATTACAGCTTTATGTACCTACTGCAAACTGTTATAATTAAATAAATTGATACCATGATGAGAGGAAGTTTAATATGTATATATTTTTTAAACATCAGTATCCACCAATTAAACCTCCATGCAGGAATACACATATAGCCCAATGCATATTTAATATCATTCATTCCTTATCTGCTGCTGTTTTGAATTTCCATTATAAGAAACCTTTGGCCATTTGCACTTAGTATATTATCTAATTGATGGCCAACTGCTGTTATGCTCCATAGCTCCATAGCTCCAACAACTGTATTTTATCTTTGCCCTCACTCGTAATACTAGTTTTTCAGTTTATGAATATATATTGATTTTTATTATACAATATTTTACAGGATTATGTTCATATTGTGATTTATTATATTTCTGGCATTAATGTTTATGAGTATAAAAACTATAAATGTTTTAATGTTTGTTTATTGAAGTAAGTCCTCCATGGACTGAACGCGCCAACTCTAATAGCTATTTGTGCCTCTCTGGTCCTTCTGGTGGATGGTCATGTCCCTCCAGCAAAGCAACGCAGCATAGTACTATTCATGGGCACATACCATTGAATTACCCTGGTGGGCCCTTCATGCCCCAATCCCACCCTCCTCCTCAGGGTATGGCAATGACAGCTGACAAAATTATGGGCCTTCCTCTGACACTCTTCCATATTTATTGTTCTTTTACTCCTTTCCTGGCACCAAAAGCCCAGATATTTGTGGGCTATGACATCCTGAGTCCTTGCAGCTCTTGCATGCTGAGAACTGTAGTTTTCGGCACCTAAGCCTACCATGGACTGCCCACACAGGCTCCAGGGGTTACAGACATTTTATTAAATGACATGTTAAATGAAATATAAATGAACTTTGTATTTCTATATAAAAATGTACATAAATTTGATTACAGTTTATTTAGTGTGTTGTTCTGATGATTTATGATCTCGCTAGATGTAAATGCTGCTTAAGTTAGTGGCTACAAGTCAAAGTCATATATCAGTTTATGGACAGAAGTAAAAAAGTGACTGCTGTGGTATACTTCAACTAGTGGTAGTTACATCATAGCTAGTCACACATTTAGTATTAAGTAATGTAGGTCTGTGATTAGGGTTGACGGAAGCTAAAAGTAGGATATTTCTCTTTACAATATATAAGTGTTTGTTTTCAGCAACAAAGAAAACTGAATCTGGGGGTTTAAAAACAACAAACAAACAACTGATATAATTTTAAGTTATACCTGCCTACTTCTTATAACTTTCTTCTAGGATATGTGTAGCCAAGGTATGAAATGTGTTGGGGGTGACTTAATGACACCATATGCACCATCAGGTGTTTTGGCCCTGGATGAGGCATATGGTAGATATCCACTGCAACAATTGTGAAACATGTGTAGCCAGAAGGACCCACTCTCACAGAACGGATCTTATCTACCACCTAAGCGATAAACAGTCTTACGGTCTGTATGGACTTCCTAACTATCGAACCAGATCTGCACTTTTATATATATATATATATATATATATATATATATATATATATATATGATCACTTTACCTGATCAGCATACAAGCATTCTTCATAACAGACAATCCAGTTTTCAAGAATACAACTGCACACATAGGGCCTTATGTAGAGGTGGACTCAATTTCTGCCAAAAGTCTACGCATAAATTATGTCTGAGAAAAGTAGGAGAAAAAATATGAGAAAAGTATACAGATTTGCAGGTATCTTAAGATACCTGTAGGTCTGCATAATGTGCAGATTACATATTTTTGTGAGGCCCCCGCCCCCCTCCCCAAAAAAAAAGAAAAGAAAAAAAAATGCTGAAGCAGCTGTAACGCTGCCAGCCTGGCAAAATCGGGGAGACAAAAAGTGTAGGGTCAATACCGGTAGTAGGCTATGCCAGCCAGTACTGGCAGAACTGCTGCAAGAAAACCTGCAAAGTGGGGTCGCCATACCATAGTACCAGCAAGTCCTAAGCTAGTCAATACTATTTCCCTAGGATGATCAGGTTCGCAAAAAAATAAAAGCAGCCCCCCCAAGGAAAAACCAGACCTGTGCCGAAAGCAATATAGCTATACCCGTGTCCCTTGGTGAACAGAGAAGCTTTCGCAATGGCTACGATACAAAGTCTATGTCCAGGATCGTGATTTCCCTTCACCTGTAACTGTATTGAAAGTAAAAGAGACAACTAAGGAGAAAGGCACAACTATTGATATTAAAACGCCGGATAAAGTGAGATAGGTCTCTTGACCATGTCTGCCAAAGTTTTCTAGAGTGCATTTAAATCTCCACCAAGCAAAATGCACTCGTCTGTATCCATGCACTGCAATTTAGGCAGTGAAACAACTGTACTCTTGAAGGAGCCATGCATAGTCTGTAAACATTTAACAAATTCAGAACAGCATCCTTATGTCTACTCCTGACATGGAGAAGGCAACCCAGAATGAATGCCTTCACATTCCATACTTTAGGACTAAAAGCTTTAGAGAATATAATAACAATGTCATAAGATGTTTCAGTCAGATGATTACAGAAGATTTGACCTTTTCCAGTGAAATAAATCCTCTGCTTCACTTCCCTTTGTTTCCTGAAGAAAGTAAAATGTGTACCCTCTTTCATCAAGGAAAGGATAAGTCTGGAATCTATGAAAATGATCTCGACAACCATTAATATTTAAAGAACTGAAACGAAGTGCCACTATTTTTTCAAAATTAAATTAATCACTTCCGAAAAGAATTAACATACAAAATAAAAGCTAGTTATAAAACGTTTGCCGAGTCAGGCATCTTGCTACCTTGAATAACCCTTAAAAAGTGTTTTACAGTAGGAATAACCATCTATCTTGGCCCACTGTTGCAAGGCTAAATCTACTATCTTTTGCCCATTTAATCTGTCTTCTAAAAAAATGGAAAATTCTTTTGGTGGACCGAGAAAGACCCACAGGTTCTTTACTTCCAAACCAACTCTGCATTATCGCCTTCATCATCATGCCGATCACCATTTGGTATGCAAAGACCTCCATTTTTGTTATACAGCAGATACTGCCTGAGAACTAGTAATTCTAATAGTTTAACGGGGCTTTGTCTTGGTTTTAGTTTTTGATCTGATTGAATAAGCACTGAAAAAATAATATTATAACTGCAGTATTACTAAGACCAAATTTTATGATAGGATATTCCTCTTCAATTTTTTTGGTTGCCATATCAGTTTCTCAATTATTTTATCAATTTGAGGAACGTCAGATGTTTCTAAAACAAGTTTCCCTTCATTAGCTAGAACTAGAAGTGGAATTATCTCTTCTAACGCTAGAGACTTTAAGTGGGCGGAATGCATGGAGGCGGGATCTGAATACTCTCTTTAGTCGTTAAAGCATAAAACAGACAAATTCACGAGAAATTTATTGGAAAGGCGTCTGTTGGTTTTGAAGCTACAGATCGTAATAAGCAACATCAACAATATTACTGGAGCCCTCTGTATTCGTGTTACTCATCCCCCCTTGTATTGAAGACTTTTTTAGTAGCCAAAACTGAATATTCAGAAGCTTGCACCTAATGTAATGTGGGGATGGGGTACAAGACCAGAAGGCCTGGGTAAAAAGAAATAAAACAGTGTCTCTTTCAGAAATCTATATTCGATAAGCAGGAAAATAGCTTTTACAAACTCCATAAAGGTTCAGTAAACACAAACAAAACAACTATAAAAATGGAGAAAACAAACAAAAGACAGAACCATCAACAGCAGAGGAGGAGGAAGGAGGGGGGGGTGCAGTCTTTGAAATGAGTACAGCACCCACAGCAGGCAGTTGAACTGCTCACTGCAGGCGCTTTGTTAAAAACTAAAAATCAAAATAATGTTTGAATTAACAGTGATAATAAACTAAATCATACATAAAAATGTGTATAGGGCAAATCAAAATGTCAAAATAATCATATGAAGTTTTTAGGAGCAATACTATAGTAATAGAAGTAGTAGTCAGAAATAATAGTGTTTATTTTCCCTATATTCTATAATAAAATCAAAGAAAACACACTGGCTAAAGTTGTTTTAATGCATTAGTGCAAATATATGTCACCAGAAATATATATATTAACTCAGTGAGATAAAAATAAATACAATGCAATAATTGAGCAAACAATAAAACACAGGCTAGATTTACTAAGCTGCGGGTTTGAAAAATTGGGGATGTTGCCTATAGCAACCAAGATTCTAGCTATCATTTTGTAGAAGGTACTAAATAAATGACAGCTAGAATCTGATTGGTTGCTATAGGCAACATCCCCACTTTTTCAAACCCGCAGCTTAGTAAATCTAGCCCTAAAAGTTAATAACATCACATGTAACAGGTAAAGTTATGATCCAATAATAAGACCTTAGATGAACTTACACAGCCACATGAGGGTGTATAGACTTGTGAGACTGTCGGAAGAAATAACAGGTAGAAAACAAATAATGGACCAAGGAAAAGGAAAATAAAACGGGATAAGTGAAGGGGGGTTGACAGAGGGGAATTCACCCACAGAGAATGACTGATATAGATCTTGGCAAATATGAGTTATTGTAATTAAACCAAGGGTTCCACATCTCATGGAAAGTAGACAGTGTTTTAGCTAACAGATGTGAAATGTATTCAATTGAAGAAATTAATTAACCATATTTGATTTATCACTTTATTCCTAGAAGGAATGGTTTGATTTTTCCGGTGTTTGAGTGTTGGTTAATAGATTTATTAGGCTTAGCATAGACTCGTAATGTAATTCCGAATGTAAATGCTGGTTACCTGTGCTATTAGTGCTAATATCATATTCCAAAAAAGTGAGATTTTTGGACATTCCGACCCAATGTGGACAAATGTATTCATTGCTCCAACAGAAATTATAGACCCATGGGTACATGGTATGGAGACTGGATGGTTCTAATTACCTCCTTGTATACACTTTATATGAGTGTTCTCTAATTGTTACATTTATTGATCATTTAGTTGTCATCTTTCCATCCAGTCTTCACTTTAAATTATCCCCAAATCCGTTTTCCTAGCAATCCTGTGTGTTTCTATGCTTGGGTGTTTCGGGGAAACAATAGTCTTGTAAAGAATTGAGATCGCTCCCATGGAGTTTGCTGAATGGATGCAGAGATGCTTAAATTGTGAAAGTCGTAACAACCTAGACATGTTCAGATGAGGGTGGATAAAACTCTTGATTTATAAATAATGGAAATAAATATAACTTAAATGTGTGTTCTTATTGGGCTTATTAATTAATTGTATTCAACAAGCAACATACAGGACTCTGTTCTATCTAGGGACTTGCAGCATCATGGCCCATACAGACCTCTGCACCATCCTGCCCTCTGCTCCTGATTTCTGATTAGAGCAGATACAACCTTGGAGCTGTCTATTGGGGCCCAGTCTCTACTATCAACCAATGGAGTAGTCCCATCTGGAACCCTGCACCATACAGGCCTCCACCAGCTAGTCCCTGCACCACCTAGGCCTGTACCATTTAGGGCTCCGTTCCATCCAGTTGCCCCTGCTCCTCCTAGGCCTCTACACCGCTTATTACCTCTGCTATCCAGACAATAACTCCAAGACACCATCCACAACCGGACTAACTAACCACCACATTCTTCTGGATCCCTCCCCTGTCTCGGCCACTACATCACTGGATCTACCCTTGCCAGATCTCTTCCATATGCTCACAGCCCGCTATAGATTGTAAGTTTGCAAAAGCGGCTTTTCTCTTCCCTCTGTCTTATGCCTGTGCATCATCCATTCTGTCACCTATAATCTAAGTGCATTATGTATATGCTTTCACCCCACAATACCACAAAAATAGTGTAGAGAAGTGGCTAACAGTGTTAGTAGTAAATGCACATTATCCTATTTCTACACAATGTAATAATGTAATGAAGGGTCATATGCACAGCCGAGGCTAGTCACATATAAAATGTAATTAAATGCAAATTAAATATAATTATCTGTTGTTTTCCCCTTTAAGATCAAATGGGAATCTTCTCTCCAGCTGCCGTCTAAGTGGAGACATCTGTCAAGGTGCTCCCATGAGAGAACCACCTGGTGGGAGTAGCTATCAGAGACACAACACAACTGCCCATCCGCTTGGTCCTGAGGGTACAAGTTGTGATGGATGAAGCCGAATTTGATGGGTTGGAGAATATAGAATTGTGCGGGACAAAGTCGCAATCAATAAACAGACAAACAAAAATGACTCTTGCTGCACCAGTGGAGAAATTAAATTCCAACTCTGCGTGTGTTTAATTTGGTAGGAGTGAAGGTTTTATAACAGTCCTAGGGGTAAATTTATTAAGCTGCAAGTTTGAAAAAGTGGAGATGTTGCCTATAGCAACCAATCAGATTCTAACTGTCATTTTGTAGAATGCACTAAATAAATGACAGCTGCAATCTGATTGGTTGCTATAGGCAACATCTCCACTTTTCAAATTTGCAGTTTAGTAAATATAACCACTAGAATCATTATAAAACTTTTCCATTCACTAAAAATAGCAAATCCTTATTCAAATGCTTTTAACATGCTTCTGATTTGTGCTTATTTTAATCTGCATGCGTGCTAATGATGGCATTCAAGACATTTGTCATCCTTCCTCGTACTCGCCCATGAAATAACATCTAATGAACAGTGGCAAAAGGATTTTTTAAAAAAAAATAATATATTGCTAAATTCTATAAACTATAGCAACCAATCAGGCACTTGCTTACATTTTTTAAATTGTACTAGAAGAATGTCAGAATCTCATTGGTTACTGTTGGTTACAGCATATTTGTACACATTGCACCATGTTATTGAATAACCCTTATATTATAGTGAATAAATTACCATAATAAATAATTTCTATAAAATTAAAACCAATTAAACCCATTTTAGAATAGGTTAGAGCATTTGTATTACATGAAAACTTATTTAGGTTGCTCATATAAAGGAGATTTTAAAACATGCAAGTTTGATGTTGCTTTAAATCAATTAATTTATTTTCCTCTATAATGCATTTAAACGGAATATTTATAATGCATTTAAACGGAATATTTCCTAATCATCAAAATCTCTTCTCTCTCTAATCTTAAATAGTTTTTCTGCCATACTGCAGATAATACAAACACCTAGGATTTATAACACCTGAAGGGTATAATATTATCTTAATAAATTAATCATTATGTTTTCCATTTTATTTTTAATAAATATCTTAGGAAGCAAAAATAAACTGAAGATGGCAACGTACAAAGTTAAAGTTTAGTTATTCAGAAAATTAAATGAATAGGTCTGCCTCACAGCCAGCTAAATCATTTCAGGTAAAGGTTGGTCGATTTTGATGACATTCACTTTAACACACTTCCTTTTTCTCTTTAATTGACCACCTCCAAACTAGTAAATGCCAAAACCCAAATTATAAAATGCAGATCTTTTACATTGCATTAAAAAGAAGATTGATGAATCAAATATTTATGCAAACATTAAAATTGGAAGTACTGTTTCCGTGTTTTATCTTTTTGACAAGAACTTAATTGCTAGAGAAATAGGCTAAAACATTATTGCTTTATTTATGCAGGCTCTTCAATCTTTATAAGAATGGTCACATTGCTATTGTCGTAGAATAGCTGATTTCATCCAACAGAAGTAGAACTTGCAATTATGCTGACTGGTTCTATTTGAAGGTTATATCTATCGCCCCATTTATAAAAGAGTAATCTTAATTTCTTCTTGTTTTACCAAGTTGTTCCAAGACCCTTTTTTTTCCTCTTACGGTATTATTTGCCTGCTATGTGCAATTAATAGGAACATTTCCTCCATACCACCTTTTAACCTTTTCATGTTCATCTGCACAGAGATTCTTCAAGCAACATTTTGTAGATTTAAATCAAGGGTAAAAATTGGTATATTGGCAAAAGTTGCTGATAGGAGCCATGCTTCTACCCCAGCTGCTTAGCTTACTTCACTGCGTTGACCTTTGGGTAAACTTTTTGGATTGCTCTTGTCCACTGACTGCTCTGACCTTTCGCTAAGTTTACTGGTATACTGTTGTCTGCTTCCTCTACTGACCTCTGGCTAGTTGTTGGACTGCTCTTTCTAGTTCACCCCTGATATTTCAGAGCTGCCTTATGTCACCTGTGACAGGCCAAGCAAAATGGCCACTGAACTCCATTTTATTGTTCTTGTACTTTTATTGTGTGTATTATGAAATGCTGATGTAATCAAGGCAAAGCCGGGATATGTCTATAGACATATATCAGCTAGGCATTGTCCCGGTGCTAACTGCACATGTACTGGAAAGGTCCGTGTAACTTCACTGCTATTACACCTGTGTAGAATAAGTGAAACTGTTTAATACTCATAGCTGTACCAGTAAGAAGTTCTAAACTCTGTTTATACCTTATATGTTAGTGATATCCGGCACCCTTAGTTTCCTCTCTATAAAAGCTGGTTTTGCTGCGACACAAGGTGCCTCGTCCTGGACCGTCAGTAATGGTGCCAATCATTTGTCTATCCGGCTCGAGAGAGTTCAAAGTGGGGTACTGAATAATTGCTGATTAAACATTTTGCTAAGAGAACTATCAAAGCTAAGTATATCATTATTATATTTTTACTTGTTTGCAATGAAAGATTGATATTTGAACTTTGTGGTCACGACTCTTTAACTCCATACAACCAGAAAGGACTTTAAAACATTTCACCGGAAACAACACTTGTCCTACATTTCCAGACCTCCTAGCAATGCTTATCTACAGTTCTTTCTCGTTCAGTTCTGGTTCTCTTGCCCTGTATCCTTTGTTTAAAGTCTCATAAATTCCAGTACAAAGCTGACAAACAAGAAAAGTCTCTACTCCCCCAAGCTAAGCGCCTAGGGGCATCCAAGTTCTGGCGAACACAACGCGCTACGAGCAAAAGACTGCTATACATGAAGACCCTGTCCAGATAGTTCTAGAGACTTATCTGGTGTCCAGCATTTGCCATACCTCAAAGTTCTGCCTACTATAACATTTGGAGCACCCCCTTAATTAATTACATTTTTTTTCACCTAAAATACTTTTCATCGTAGGCTCAGTTGTGCATCATCAAGAAAGTAAAATGAAAGTGTTTACACAATATTTATTATTTATAGGTTCAGTAATGTCACTACCACCTTTTTGCATACTAAATTTGTATAGGGAATGATTTTATTTCCATTTAGGGCACAAAAGAGTTTTCAATTTATGACTCAATTTGATATGTCAATCATTCTTTGCACCACTATGGATTGACCAGCAGTTACTATAAATAGTAAGAGATCCCATTGGTTAGGTTTACTGCCCAGAAGATACAATGCGAAACATATGTTGGCATCCCTAAATGATATCCACAGATATACGATGTCATCATCATCATCATCATCATCTACTATTTATATAGTGCTACTAATTCCGCAGCGCTGTACAGATAACTCACTCACATCAGTCCCTGCCCCAGTGGAGCTTACAGTCTAAATTCCCTAACACACACACACCCACACACACACAGACTGGAATAAATTTTTGATAGCAGCCAATTAACCTACTAGTATGTTTTTGGAGTGTGGGAGGAAACCGGAGCACCCGGAGGAAACCCACGCAAACACAGGGAGAACATATAAACTCCACGCAGATAAGGCCATGGTCGGGAATCGAACTCATGACCCCAGTGCTGTGAGGCAGAAGTGCTAACCACTGAGCCACCATGCTGGCCACACAGATGTCTTTTAAAGGTTGCTCACGATACTGTCTAAATCCCTGGGTATCAATCAATGGCTCACAATTTTAGTCTTTGACACCTACCAACATAACTACATTTGAATCTACAGCAGGCATGTACTAGAGATTGTAGAACTCTTCACTTATAATATCCATGCCCTGTTTTATAAGATGCTATCAGAGTATCTTACATTGATCTCGAGGAAGATATTTTTATATATAACACTATAATAAAAACAAAACATTTCAGAATAGTAGAATTAGACAGGTCAATATCCGTATTATTGCTAAATTGCACAATTGGAATGAAATAGACTTATCATATAAAATAAGTTGTAGGAGAATAATTAGTACTATTTCTATTCGTACCCAGGTGTAAGAGTTTTACAAGAAAGAAATTCTCCATCTGTTAGTTTGGCAACATTTTGCTAGAGACTAATCTGTCATACCGTGTAGCACCTCTCTGCTCTTCCTCTGATTTTTACACTGCTAGGATGTATTTTGCTGGCTTATAAAGGAGACAGTAGTCCTATAATTATTTCTGTGATAGCGGACCTCTGTAAATTAAATCTTTACACTTCACATTGCAATTTTTCTACACAATTTTTAATTATATTGGAAGGGTTTATTATGCTATTTAATTAATTTTAAGCTCCTTTTATGGATGTTTAGCCTGTTTTATTTTAAATATAATATTAATAATTTTCATTTTGTTTGCTCGTAATGAGTGTTCTAGTTTTGGTAACAACTCTATTACAGAATCAGAAACTAACAATTAGCAGGGTGTAGGGCATTTCTGTTTATAAACATGTTCCTGGCTCTGTCTGGATTGCTCATTCTCATACATATAAGTTCTCCTAACATGATCTAGAGCAAGCAGTAGATGAATGTTAGGTTCAAGGTGGCACCGATTTCACCTCCTTTAAGTATGTTTTATTGTTTGATATGAATTTGTGGCCAGTAGACGGGGAATAGAGGGACGGTAGAAATTAGCCTTGAGGAGGTTGATCCAAGTTGTCAGCCCAGGTGATTTCTCAGAGGGCTGCCAAAGCACACCCCAGCAGTTCTGGCTAACTCAACCAGTGGACCACCCCAACAGAAGACCCCAGAGCTGCCAGGCCAGCGCCAATGTTTTAGATGTTACCAGAACGGTCATATGCAGCAGGGAAGCCCCCGTAACTGAGGTCCCTGCCAGGTACGGGGCCCATGTCCCCTACATTTGCTTCCAGGAGGACATTTACCACTTACCAGAAGAGCTTCACTACCCCAATGCATCAAAAGCTGAGGAGGTAGTTTACCAAGCGGAAATGGTCAGACCCTTTCAGAGGATCATAGAGGCCGTAAAATCCAAATTATGAGCCCCACCCCACCCACTCTTTCTGAAAAAATGTATTTTAAACAGATTTTAATGCTTAATTTTATTTAAAATTACAAATAAAATACATAGCTTTCCTCTCTGCAAATGTAGCAATCAATTTGGCAAAATCCAACTTTCGTGCCATGTCACAGTTAATTTTGAGCATGCCAGCCCATTCACTCTTACCCTATAGTTGAGCGATGATAGTTTTTTAAGTTTTTCAGCACACAGAACATTTGTTTACCAGAAGCAACAGATGCAGGCAAAGTGAGAAAAATGCACAATGCAATTGTGATATTGGGAAACACCCCAGACAGTCCTAGTTCTAGAATTCCTGTTCCTTTGGATTGCCTTCCAACTAGTTTGTACTTCTGGAAAATTAGTTTGTCACTGAAGTCTTGGGCAATATCTTTCTTGTATCGTTGCTGAAAGTTTTCAGTTGTGGAGCACAGGTCTTCATTTATCATTTTGTTGAACTCCTAAAGAAACTTAAACAAGTTACAAATAACTTCCAATTAAGTAAGAAAATATATAAAGTAGAGTTTCCAGCGCTATTGATATTGTTATCACAGAATGTGAAAAATAAATAAAAGAATTTAAAAAGAATAAATGTTTTACTTAATTTTATTGAAGCGTGTGTTCTTCTCTCAGTGCTTAATGTGGTGTCAAACCCTCAAAGGCTTTGAAACATTATTTGTCACATATAAAAAACATAAAAATACAACATAGCGTGATATTGTTTTAACAAATGTGTGTATATCTAAACAAACAATTGAATAAACTTGGTGCTGAAAAAATCTTTAATCCAATTTTAATGTATTTCTCTTCCCAATCCGTATTCCCTGATGGGAATTCACTTACTAGACGTGTGTATTTACAATAGTCTTATTAAATATTTGAGGTGTATTTTATCCTCTCTTATAGCGAGTGATAATCTTCATCCTTCACCATGAAGTCACCAAATGTGATTGTACTTACTATCGCTATATTTAAACCAAGCATTGCATCGGAATTCTTTTCAGTATTTCTTTCCCAGTGATTCTGATGCTCTCTCATGTTTCCTCGGAATTGTGCTCAATACCAAACGTATATAGGGAAACAGAAAGCAAAACAAATATAGTGCAGTATAGTTTTAAAATGGTATACTTTAATATAAATTAATATTTCATAAAAACGTAAAAATAAATATCTGGAACAAAAATGGTACTAGAGGCTCTTTACTAGATGGGATGAGAAACATTCATGATGTAAATGCCAGCAAAATTCACGGGAGCGCTGCAACGTTGTTCCACCTGATGTTATGCTGTTGGTAGAGATGTCCTTTCGTATCAAACAAGAAAAGTCCCAGCATGTCTGTGGTGTCTCTGGTGCCTGCGTCAAGTAAATATTTATTTTATTATTAACATTTTTTATCTTTCTGTTACAGTTAAGTAAATCGTTGATGACCACCAGACTGAATGGAGTCTATAACTACAGAGAAAACATTGACCCTATAGTGCTTTTCGCCATTGGATTGACTAGGTAAGTGGTGACTGGTAGAGAACTTGTTTGGAATCTTTTTTTGCTACAATTTTGCACTCTATAACAATCTCATTCCATTTATCGCACATCCGTTCCATGTCTTTGATAAGACATTTGATGTTGTCCAGTTCAACGTCCATCCAGCGTTCTTCAATAAGGAGAGTAGTTTGGTCGACCATTGTAAGTAGCTCTATCCACAATGATGACATTAGAACTAATTCACATTTCCATAAGTACTACTTACTTAATGGACTGATTTCTGGTCAGGTTTGTGCAGTGAGATTGATAATTTTCATATTTGATAAAGCCGTTCTCAAAGAATATGAATGATGCACAACTGGTTTAACACAGAATCAGTACATGTAGACCAATTAGTTGGATATTATGAAGTGAAGCAGAGAGATGCTTTTGGTAGCGGGTGTGGCAGAGAGAGAGTTTCTGGGGTTTAGGGACTTCCATCACTCTTACTCGACCTGACTGGTCCCTAGGTCTCAGGTGTTGCGCAGATGGTGGATCAACTCCTAGAATGTTGTCAAAACTTTGCCAAAGCATACCTGTATAACAGCCATCTTATTTAATTTATATTTGGTTAACTAATAAACAAAATAATGTTTTTATGGCTACTTTCAGGCCAGCCTATAAGGGGTTAATTATAGTTTTTATACAGTGCATCTGCACGCACAGTGAGACAAAGACTTTTGGAGGATGGCCTGGTGTCAAGAAGACAAGCAAAGAAGCCACTTCTCTCCAGGAAAAACATCAGGGACAGACTGATATTTTGCAAGAGGTACAGGGATTAGACTGCTGAGGACTGGGGTAAAGTCATTTTCTCTGATAAATCCCCTTTCAGATTGTTTGGGGCATCTGGAAAAACGTTTGTCCAGAGAAGAAAAGGTGAGCGCTACCATCAGTCCTGTCACATGCCAACAGTAATGCATCCTGAAACCATTCATGTGTAGGGTTGTTTCTCAGCCAAGAGAGTGAGCTCACTCACAAATTTGCCTAAAAAAACAGCCATGAATATAAAATGGTACCAAAACATTCTCCAACACCTTCTCCCAACCATCCAAGAAGAGTTTGGTGACGAACAATGCCTTTTCCAGCATGATAGAGCACCTTGCCATAAGGCAATAGTGATAGATAAGTGGCTCGGGGATCAAAACATGAAAATTTTGGGTCCATGGCCAGAAAACTCACCAGACGTTAATCCCATTGAGAACTTATGGTCAATCCTCAAGAGGTGAATGGAGAAACAAAAACCCACAAATTCTGACAAACTCCAAGCATTGATTAGACAAGAATGGGCGGACATCAGTCAGTATGTGGCCCAGAAGTTGATTGACAGTATGTCAGGGTGAATTACAGAGGTCTTCAAAAAGAAGGACCACCACTGCAAATATTGACTCTTTACATAAACTTAATGTGATTGTCAATAAAAGCTTTTGACACTCATGAAATGCTTGTAATTTTATTTCAGTATACCACAGCAACATCTGCCAAAAAGGTCTAAAAATACTGAAGCAGCAAACTTTGTGAAAATCAATACTTGTGTCATTCTCAAAACTTTTGGTCATGACTTACCATCTAAAGAAGCCATTAAGCTTCTTAAAGACCTCATCCTTCATTGTGTTCTCTTTGTATTTTTCTCTCCTTAATTGACTTAATACCAATTTATTTTTTATTGTCATACCCCTCCCCCCAAATTACTCTTGGATTTGTTTGCAAAAATGGCATTAGCACTTCATCATGTCTTAGAGTAGAAATGTTATTTTTAATAATCCCTTATATTTGTCTTGAATACGAGTTGCACAAACTCATAAATAAAACACTATCTTTAATATCTAATTCACTTAAATTCTCTCTTTCCTTACTTTTTATTTTCAAGTAGTTCTTCTCTATTCACACAATGCTTTGTCTAACAGGTACTGTGGATAACCTTGATCTCTAAAAGAACTAATAAGTGTCCTTGCTTGTTGGAGAAAAACTTTTTCGGAACTACAATTTGTTCACAGCCACAAGAGCTGACCGTTCGGTATATTTTTCTTCCAGGTGTCTAGATGACAACTATTAAAATTTAAGGAATGATTGCTATGAACATCCTTCTAACAGGTTTTGGTCGCTCTCTTATTGCCTTCAATTGAGAGGGCAGTATCCAGGAAGTTGATATGTCTCTCGCTGACGTTACTGGTGAACTTTAAACCAAAATTATTTCTGTTCAAGTGATTAGCAAGCAGAAGGAAGAATTCAAACCCCCATGCCAAACAAAACATACATTTTCTATATATCTACCATAGAGCCCCAGGTTCGCGCCAAAGTCTCCATCCTAAATGTATAATTGTTCAAATAAACCCATATAGAGGTTTGCAAAACTGGGAGCGAATCAGGTGCCTATAGCTGTTCGATGTGTCTGTAATAATATTGTTGATCAAACGTGAAGTAATTATGTGACAAAATAAACCGAATTGAATCTAAAACAAACCATGATGTGTTGCACTCCAATCTTCATCTTTTTCCTAAAAAAATTGTATTGCAATTATTCCATCCTCATGGGGTATGTTAGTATATAAGGACTCAAAAATTCAAATAGGTGCGTAGTGTCCTTTATATGGGATTTAAGCGACACAAGGTGGGCCTGTAATATGAAATCAATAAATACGGATAAATTACAGCTGAGTGACCCAACACCAGAAATTATAGGTCTTCTAGGCAGTGATATCAAAGATTTATGTATCTTGGGCAAATAATAAAAAGTCAGAATCACCGGGTGTTCAATCAGCAAGAAACCCATCTCCTCCCTGTATTTAGCCCATCTAAATATCTTGATTGAAGAAAGTCTTTCATCTCCACAAGGAAGGAATTAGTCAAATTATTTTTCAATCTTACATAAAAAAATCTCGCTATTAAGTTGCCTCAAGGCTTCCCGTACATAATGATCTATGTTCAACACTACTAACCTCCACCTTTATCGGCGGGTTTGATTATGATGGCAGAATCCTTAGCTCATCTCTTCAAAGCTCTTCTTTCTTGAAATTACATATAGTCTCTCAAGTTCTTTTATTAGTCTTTAGTCAAAGATTACGAAAAATTTAAAGTGTAGCTGTGTAGAATGCATCTGTAAAACCTGTTTTATGTTGCATCGGGTACATTTTCGATTTCTTTTTGAGAAGTTTCTTATTATTGATTACATTGTTGACATAAAAAATCTATACAGTTTCTAAGTAGAAATCCACATCCCTTTCCCTTTGTAGAGATTCTAATATATCAACGGCTAAATTATCTCTCTCATCCAGAATTATCGGACTGCACTCTATGCTTTTCTGCTTTTGCTTCTTATTTGCAAATTATATATTTCTAAACAGATCTCTTATTAATTTATTCAAGTCTATAAAGAGTTTAAAAAGATCGGGTTTATTTGCTGGGAAGTATTTCAATCATTTACTCAAAAGTAACAGTTCGTGTGAATCAAATTTTTTCTTTGATGGATTAAAGATGGTCTTATTGGCTATTCCTGCCTTTGCCTTCTTACAAATTTTTTACATCCTCCTCTACATCCTCTGTATCTGAATCTAGATCTCTTCTTCTTTATACCAACCATGGATATCTTTCTGCATAATAATCTTGTTTCCCCCCTTGGTGGTGCCGTCTCTCTAAAAATTTTCCCTCAAACTCATTAGTTCTTTAGGTTTATCACCACCCCCCTAACACATCTTGTTTTTTTGGGTGGGGGGGACGGACTTCTTTCTGTATCTGTTTTTTTTTTTGGGCTAATATCCCCTGGAGAGATAAGATCTGTTTCCATTTTTTCAAGCCAATCAAACCTATTATAGGAGTTTTTCGGCCAGTTCCTATTCTTTAATCCATCATCAGGTTTACCCCCATAGGTTTGCGTTTGAATTTCTGCAGGAATCCCACTGGACTTCTGATATCACCAATCTCTACCCTTTTTGTGTTTGCAAACTATTATAACTTAACTATCTGTTGTAAATCTATAATAATCTCCCCCATCACTATTTTTTCTATATGAAACCGGGTGGTATTTGTAATTTATAATTGTTTTCTTGTTAAAAGTTCTCATCCTCCCATTCTCAAAATCATCTCTATCCTGATTCAACTTTTTATTCCCCTTGTCCTTTATGAAATTTCTGTATTCAATTAGATTCTTGTTAATCAGATCATCTCTCTTTTGAAATCCAGGATCATCTTCAAAAATCTTTAGATTCTCCTGAATTTCATGTATCTCCTTCTTTAAACCATCGATCTTTCTATCTCTATATTTAATCAGCAATTTCATGAGATCGAAGGAACATCCATCTAAAGCTTTATTCCATTCTATTGTGAACTGGTCAGCATCTTTAAAAGATTTAAAAATTCTGAGGCCCCTGGGTATAAGTTTATCATCAATCTATTTTTGTAGAGTCACCTTATCCCACCATTGTCTGGCCTCAGCTTTCACCAGTGTATCTAATTTATTAAACAACTTATATATATCTTTAATACTCTTATCCCTATCTTCCATACTAGACAAAAATCTCTCATTAAGTGCCAAGTCACGTCTTACTTTTCTCTCTGTAAGCCATTTAGATTTTGCCATTTCTTATTTTAATTAAATCCGCTACCCAGTTAACACAAATAGCAATACTAAACCATAAACACTATACCCTTCTGGGTATCTTTTTGGGGCAGATTAAAATGCCAACCACAACAGTTTCAAAATCAATATAATCATATACTAGTAGGTTAATTGGCTGCTATCAAAATTGACCTTAGTCTTTCTCGGTCTGTCTGTGTGTGTTAGGGAATTTGGACTGGAAGCTCCAATGGGGCACTGATGGGAGGGAGATCTCTGTACAGCACTGCAGAATTAGTAGCGCTATATAAATAGAAGATGATGATATATGTATATATAAATGTAAACATAAGTGTATAAAAAATATACAAACAAATATATAATTATAGCCACCACTTCTCTAGGAAGCGGCATTTATCTCCTTCATGACATAAAAGTGGTGGCTATACGTATATATTTTTGTGTATATTTTGTGAATATTTTATTCACGGGAATAAAATTGAAGTTCAGTGGAAAGAGGGCTTCTAGTAAGTTCTCACTTCATAAGGAAAAGAGGAGATTTATGAATTATTATTGAACTCACTGTACATTGAAGGATTATAGTGTAAAAATTGGATTGCACTATGTTTTTTGTCTGTTTTATTTTTTATGATGATTATGGATTATTAAGTGAATATCTACAAGATTTCAAGACAGATTCCATTCACAAATTTAAGTATTTATATTTCTTCACTTTTTATTATTTATTCATATATGTTTTTAGAATAGACTTAGCCTGTGAGGTAGAGCATTAGTGCGTAACCATTTTCACCTATATCTTCTTCTTAATTTATATTGCTAGATATGTGTATAGTCTAGAAGAAAAAAGTGCTTAGCTGCTATTTGCTAGTGGAGCTCTGAAAGGGTTTACAATTAACATATTGTTTTATTTATAAGGTAATTGTTATTGTATGGCATAAGAAAAAGCAGGGAGTGTATAAGGAAACAAGTGAATACGTTTTTATTATGGGGAATAAACTGTAAAGTTAACTGGTCTGATCACATTGTCTGTGAAAATACTGAAAAGCATGTTTTCGATAAAGATCTCTCTAGAACATCAGCAGCTTGTAAAAGAATAATTACTCTTAATACTCAATTGCCAAGCCTGATCATCAGAAATTATTCTGGGATAGTAACAGAAAGAAGAGGAGAAAAGTTGGGGTGAGGGGAGGAATAAATTAAAAACAGTAGAGAATCAATGGAAGATGAGAATTCCTAACATAAGAGGAAATAGATGCAACTCCCTGGTTTTCTTATTGTAGCCAAGAGTATAGTTTAGAACAAAATTTTGAATCCAGCATCGTCCTTTATCGTTAGTTACAACTAGAGATGCTCAGGCTCTAACACAAGGAGGAGAGCTCCATTGCTCCATTGCAAATTGTCATTGCTGAAATAGAAATAATAGGGCTGTCAGTGTTCTTCAAAATCTGCTTTTACATTTTATTGTGCCATAGCTCACTCAGAAACAGGAGATGTGGCAGGGTTCAGTGCTGAAACAGAAATTGTAATAATAGAGCTGTCAGTGTTCTTAAAAGTCTCCAGTGACATTCTACTGTGCCATAGGTTATACAGAAACAGGAGGGGTGACATTGTTCTTGTCACTCTCCAGTCTCAGTCATGATGATACTAATCCCTCTACCTCATGTGCTAAAGCCTATGGTCACAATTTTTGGGCAATTCTTTTACACCAGACTAAGTATCAAAATGTTGTGCAGATTCATCTGCTTCACCACTGAGTGACTTGGGAAAGTTACGTTTTTTCCTAGCAGCAATTTCCAGAAAAACTGAAGTAGGAGACGTCATTGTGTCATGTAACACTTGAGCTGTCAGCTTGCATCTCTTGAGATCTAGATCAGTTGGAAAGAAAGATAAGACATAGCTCTTAAACCTAGGATCAAGCACAGTTGCCAAAATGTAATGATCCAATTTCAGGATGTTGATAACTCTTGGATCCTGGCAAAGCGAATAAAGTGTTTAATCTACAATTCCAACATTATTAGAAACAATTACTTTGTTTCATTTCCTCCTTCAATTTCTCTTGCTGCTTTTCAAAAAGTCTATTAGGGGAATCACTTGACTCAAGCTATCAGTGTCTGCACTCTCTTCACAGGTGACTACTTCGAGTGGTTTCAGCACCTTGCACAACACAGAAAGTATTCTCCACTGCGCTGGACTAAAGTACATTCCACCTATATTCTACTGTTCTTGCAGCTGCTGCATTCTCTTACATGCTGTTGCAGAATCCTGAAAATTACCCTAAATTTATGTATATTCTTATCTTCCCTACTGTACGGCACTGTGGAGCACTGTGGAGCCTTACAAATCTATGATAATAATAAAAATAATAATAATAATAATATGCCTCTTAGTGAAGCAGATGATACACAGAGTAGCCTCCCGTGAAAAATGTGGTGCTCTTGGGTACATGATGCTGTCCCTGCTGGTGAAGGTCAATCACCATCCTAGTGGGCTGTCACAATCATATAATCTTTAGTTTGCCCAGTTCCGCTTGTCCGCATATCTGTGGTTAAGTGTACAGTGGGTAGAATGGCATTTTGTAGCCCAATAACTACGTTTTTACGAACCATCTGGTAGAGGTGAGAAATAGCTTTTCTAGTAAAATGGTGTAGTGATTAAATTTGGTAACAGGGACAGAAGACCTTAAGTATCTGCCTAAAACCAGCTGCATTAATAGTGGATATTGAATGCAAATCTAATACTAGCATAGATGTCATGGCGTCTGTGATCCGCTCTGCGACTGTATGACAGCTTTCATACTTGCTTCCTCTTGCAAAGGATTGTTTAACAGTCCAGTGTTGTAAACTACTAGTAGTCTTCTTCTTGGTCTGCTTCTGGGTTGAAGATCCACCCCCAGCAGCAGGAGCAGCAGCAGTGGGCCTAATGCTCAAGGATTCCTCTAAAGGAGTCCTGGCTAGAGGATGAGTCATCTCGCCTTAGAAACTTGGAGGCAGGACTAACTCCGATCCCTTGTGAGGATATTGATGATGAAGGTGTTGGGGGTGTAGATTGCAGGTGCTGGGATCTAACTTAGAAAAGGAGGTAGCTGATGCTGGACTGCTTGTTGTTATTTTTTATGTTTCTGATTTTCACAAAAGCTTTCTATGCACTTGCTTCAATGGCGCAACATGGATGAGGTTCCTAGATGGTTAAGGTCCCTACCTCTACTGACTGTGGCTTTACAATGTTCCAAATGGCTAGAAAACTGTTGTCAGGATTTGTTTAATAATAATTCCACACATAAGAGGTGGATTTTTTGGTCTTATGCCCAGGTATGACAATGACCTTCTTCTTATCACTGGCAAGAACTGCTTCCACTGGTACATGACTTGTCACAGTAGAATTCATTAACAGCACTATTTGCTTAGGTGCCTTAAGCCCATTGTTTGCTTGTGTTGTGGGGGCCCAAACAAACCAAGCACTTCAGCCACAAAAGTGGCACTGCTTTTTTCTGGAGTGCTTCGTTTGTTAAACTGTACATGTCTTTTTCAATATCTTACATAAGAGTGGGTGGGAGGGAGGGCCCAATGACAATTCCATCTTGCACCACTTTTCATTTTTTTGTACAAACAACATTTGATTGGAGGTTAATTGTAATAAAGCTGTCAAGCTGTCAAGCATATTGAGACTAAAGGGCCACTTTGGTAAAAAAAAAAATAAGATTCAGTATACTATGTCTACATTTTTACTGCTGAAAGAGCTATTTTGACCCACCAAGTTCCAACACAACTATAAGCATCTTCAACAGAATAATTGACATGAAATCCAGATACTTCCTATCAGGAAACCTAACACTGATAATATGACATAAAGGAAATATCTAGCATTTGACACCCACTCTAAATTGAAAGGGGTGATAATACTGGCAGCTCAATAGTCGTACAAGACTATGAATAATATCATGCTGAAATCTGAGGATAATCTCTATGCCTTTGACTAATGCATGTGAAGAAGGTATTATGTCTCAGGTTTTTTGACAAAGCAACATCCCAAAATACCATTAATATATATCATAGCGCCATGAAATGTAGCCTTTTGCAAAATATATTGATTTTTGCAATCAAATCTTGTGCATAAAAAAAATATGTATATGATAGCATGGATTGTCCTAATACCATAGCTAGGTGGTATACAGGTGGCAAGTTTAGAAGAAGATAAACTGCTCATTAAAAGACATGTCTACCACATTGACAACACTTGAGGACAAGACAGATTTTCAGTAACCCTTTACTTATGTGAAGTCAATAGGATGTCAAACAGAATCATTGCGAGGGGATAATGTCCAAGAGAGGTTGCCACCTCTACTGAACAAATACACAACACTGACAAACTATCTTTATTAACCCATAAAGTGAGTATTCCATTGGGAAACAAATTTCTATTGTGGCTGCCTACACTGAAAAGACTGTAGATGTTGTTACATGTATTGTTATATGTACTAAATATATTGCAATTGGAGGATTTTGACATCTGACAACACATTACCAGCACTTCAAAGCACTCACCCATTGGTGAGCTAAAGGCCACAGATTTAGAAATATACTTATACATCCATTGACAGGTTCACCAGTGGTCATGTTCCCAAAAAAGGCACCTAAGACAGCCAAGAAGGGATGCTAGATAAGACCAAATTGTGTGACCTGTGGACTCTTGCAGATAGGTTTCGTTAATCATCACCCAGACAATAAAATATGGATTACACATTTTTTAACTTATTCTACTATTTTTGCATTCTATATCCTGGGGTCTCCATGTGGCTTTGAGTATGTGGCCAAGACTGAAAGAGAAATTGAGAAGTGCATGGCAGAACATAGAACATAGTCTATTAGGAGTGGCCCTTTCAGGTTTTAGTGATCAACCAGTGGCCAATCTTTTGACAGCACTTAAACATTATGTGGTCATAGATCATATTCCTGTACTGACGAGAGGGGGTGATCGAGTGAATAAGCTACGACAATGTGAGGCACAAAAAGGATTTTTGATTTTTGGACAACAGCCCCTAGGAGACTTGAGTAAACAATTCTCTCTTGCATCTTTTCTTTCTTTTTATTTAAACATAATTTATTTAAGATTTTTACAGCATTTTTACAGCGTAAACTCGTAGAAAAAAATCAACAGTCAGGAGAAATGGGAGAAAAAGGAAAAGAAGGAAAAGAACAGGGATGGATGGAGGGCGAAAGGTCTAGGAGAAGACCTTAAGAGGGATGGGGTAGAAGGGACGTGTTAGCAGGGAAGGAATGGGAGGAGAAAAGACTAGCCTGGCACCATGTAGGGTGTCATATAATAAGCCTACAGGCTATAAAGGGGCCAGCTTCACCAATCAGTGCGTCAAGAGGATCGCCCGACATCTGGTCCATGATAAGCAAGCCATGGGCTCCAAACGGCACGGAATTTGTTAGGTCGGTCATTAATAATACTTGTAATGTACTCACTCTCTTGCATCTTTTCTATGATCGGAACACAATAATAGATTTGTAAACACAAAGATTGTAATATCATTAGAACAATATGTGAGGTCAATTATTTGACTCGTGTTAAGAAATATGCAAAAAGGAAATACCTTGTGTTATCTAGACACTACATTGGAAGTAATAAATGGTGTCTTGACTTCCAGCTCTGGGAATTAACTTAACCAGCTCCTGGGATTGTTACCAGGGGTTCCAGCATTTTAGTGTAACACATTCTTGTTGTGATAGTGGGGCCATTTTTTTTCTACAGTGAGGGCATGAATACCAACACACACAGTTGTTAGAACCAGTACATGAACTAAGAGAAACCCAGAGATTGGTATTTCTCTTAGTCATGAAAACTGTCACCTATGCTGGGCTAGTAATTATAAACAGGAGGCAAATTAGTGTGGCACCTTCTAATTATAGTGACTAGCCCTAGGCTAATAAAAACAAGGTTTTGGATGGCCGAGACATTATTAGTGGAGTCCTCAGATGCCATAAGTAATGACATTCTCATGGGCTCTCTATATTTAACAAGGGTACGTTAATACCACTAAAATAAGATGAAATAAAGCACACACATTTATTTTATTGAATAAAAAAATTACACACTTCCCGCCATACTCACCCATTCACATAAAGAATCCTCGACTCGGCCTGAAAGGAATCTCAACTGATGCCCGCATTGGGAACTAAAGTCATCACCAACTTACAGTCTTGAACCTTATCTTGGTGTAATCCTACAGTCTTCATTCAAAAAGAGGGAAAATAGTCCCTGGCCAAATCCCTCCATTTCCCATTTGTCTGCTGGGTGGGAACTGCCAAATAATCAGATAGAATGAAAATCATTCAAAATTGTCTCCCACCATTTCCTTTGGGTATGACATTTTTAAAAATATTAATTTAATTCCACATCTGGTGTAACATGCACACTTAACCTGTAAGTTTAAACCCCAGTTGTATTACCCAACGAGTCAAAAAGATATGTAGTTTATTTTACCTGAACAGATTGTTGAAGACTGGGGATCTTTTATATTTGATAACGGTCTTGGTGGTAAAATCTCTTTCTTCATTCACTGCAGACAAGACTGAGATCAGCATCTCCTTACAGGTCATGCACGTCCAACTTAGGTTCCCCATGATCTGCCATTGCCTATGATGTCCGTAGGTCCCATTTGGCGGTCTGGAATGTTATCATGTGAGTCACTGATGTCTTTTTATTACTTTTTATTACTAGCAAAGCTGCTCAAGCATATAGATAATATGTTTACCCCTAGTGGGGACCTCCATTTGCAACTGGTGTAATAGCAATTTGTTTATAACCTGAAGTGTATGTAACATATTCTGGGCTATGCAGAATCGATATTAGTGAAAGTAGATTTATGATGATTATAGTGGAAACTATATTTACCAGAAAATTCCACTTATGCTTCTGAATCAAACCTGTCCACAGCACCCAAACAAGGTGACTCACTATGATCATGCTCCATTGAACAGACAACTTTGCTATAGGTTTGGAAGTACTTAATTTGTGAAACACATTCTTGTTGTTGCTTCCTGTTTTGAAATATTACATAAATTGTTTAAATAGCTTTCCTTGCAGCTACATCTTTTTCTCTGCTGATCTCATCCTTCCTACCCCTAACAATCACAATGTCTTCCCAATCACTATTACTTGACTCCATTACTGTCAACCTCACACACAGGAGTAATAATATCAACACATCATCATCATCATCATCATCATCATCATCAGTATCATCAGTATCATCTCACCAAGCAGAATTATATTACGGAATGCAGAAATTACATGCAAGGAGCAACCAAGGAATACTTCAGCTTGGGGAAAATTGTAGAGAAAATTGCAATCTAACTAGTCAATAGTCATCATCAGAACCTCCAGTTTTAACAACTGTATTTTTAGCTTTACTCAAACAAAGTAAATTCTATCAGACCCTTACTGCTTTGTCTCCCCCTCAACATCATCATTATTATCTTCAGAATTGTGACCAGGTTTTTAGACCTGGTATGTTGTACACTTTGGCTGTCAAGGCTGTTAACTTTTTTTGTAACTATTGACAAGTGCAGATTGTCTACATTAGCAAAATCAAAATTCTTGCATTTTGACTCATCGCTGCTGTGGTTGGTTCTTTTGAATTTGTATCAACAGGGTCACTACATGAGAACATTATACACTTGTGATTTACAAGTTCTGCTGCTAAGGAAAATGTTAATACCACCAATGTGTAAGTTGGCTTGTTCCCCAGAGATTAATTGTGGTTCATTTTAACATGATCCTTTTCCCCCTCATTTACCCCATAAGGGATAGACAGGTTTATATTATGGTTCTTAAAGTACCAATACTGCAGCTACATCTTAGCTGATTGAGTCTATTTGCTTAAATGTACTCAATGAATTCTCTTAACAGACATGTTTTGGTTCTGCATTTTTACCACACTCTTTTGGTACTAGCATGTTTAATTAATATTACAAATAATAAAACAAACAAAAGGATATACAGTATATCAGAATAGGGTGCTGAAACAGTGAAACCTGACTGTCCAATATTGAACAATTACTAATTCAAAAACATTGATAACCATGAAATGTTGTAGAACAAGGACAGATAAATGCTGATCTGATCAAATAGGTTTGTTACCAACTGGTCAGTGGGCAGAAAAAATGAATTACATTATTAATATTAATTCTAGTACACCAAATCAAGATCAATTGTATGAATTTCATCTGCTGTATGTATTACTCTAACAGGATAATGCTTTGCTTTTTCTATCCCTAGTCTTGACCCAACTACAAAGCAGAATGAATTGACTGTCATCATCCCAGTTCAATTTCTAGTCTGTACATACTGTGAAGTGTGAGTTTACAAATAAAGTGCACAAATTGCCATTTATAGTGCACAAAATTATAGTGCACAAAAATGCCATTTTTTAACAGGATGGCAAAGCAACAGCAAACCAAAGCATTGTATTACCAGAAATTCACACCTCCATTTCACTTGACTTACTTTGCTATATTTTGCAGATGAGACTATATGTTAAAAAAAAAAATGAAAACTATGTGGTTATAATGCTCAGTAAATCAGCTCAAATCTTTCAAAATGTAATTCTAGACAGATTTATTTAATATTCTGAAAATCTAGTATGACGAAAAGCGAGCAAAAAATAATAAGGTCAGCTGCACTAAACAATTTATTTTTTTAATATTCCACTTTGTTAATTAAGCAGTCATTCAGCTGTTTAAAAGGAATTACTGCATGATCAAATGAAAGGTCAATGGGAAATGTTCACATGGTATAAAAATATATATGCAAATCAAGTATTGAACTAGCTTATTTTATCACAATATGAATTTTGAGAAATGCATGTGCTTTGAGTGTAGGAAACAATTTGAAATTGATGAATAATACCTTGTAAGTAGAGATGATCGAAGTTTTAAAAAATGTTTCAGAAATATGGTTGCCTCATTCTGCATTTGGCAGCTAAATTTCACACATTTACACAGAGCACATGTTGGAAATGATATCACTTAGTTTAAGACTGTTCACTATTTCTCTAAAGGTAGGATGCAGTTATTGCTACTTAACACTCTTGTAGCTCTGAGAGTTTGTTCATATTTTAGTGCGTTGTTCATGCACCCCTAATTGTCAGACCATATTGAAACCACTGCATACAGTCATGGGAAAAAGTTTTGAGAATGACACAAATATTATTTTTCACAAAGTCTGCTGCCTCAGTTTTTATGATGGTAATTTGCATATACTCCAGAATGTCATGAGGAATGATCAGATGAATTGCAATTATTTTCAAAAGTCCCTCTATGCCATGACAATGAACTTTATCCCAAAAATAACATTTCAACTTCATTTCAGCCCTGCCACAAAAGGACCAGCTGACATCAGGTGATTCTCTCGTTAATACAGGTGAGAGTGTTGACGAAGACAAGGCTGGAGATCACTCTGTCATGTTGATTGAGTTAGAATAACAGACTGAAAGCTTTAAAAGGAGGGTGGTGCATGAAATAATTGTTCTTCCTCTGTTAACCATGGTTACCTGCAAGGAAACACATGCAGTCATCATTGCTTTGCACAAAAAGGGATTCACAGGCAAGGATATTGCTGCTAGTAAGATTGCACCTAAATCAACCATTTATCGGATCATCAAGAACTTCAAGGAGAGAGGTTCAATAGTTGTGAAGAAGGCTTCAGGGTGCCCAAGAACTTCCAGCAAGCGCCAGGACTGTCTTTTAAAGTTGATTCAGCTGTGGGATCGGGCACCACCAGTGCAGAGCTTACTCAGGAATGGCAGCAGGCAAGTGTGAGTGCATCTGCATACACAGTGAGGCGAAGACCTTTGGAGGATGGCCTGGTGCAAAGAAAGCCAGCAAAGAAGCCACTTCTGTCCAGCAAAAACATCAGGGACAGATTGATATTCTGCAAAAGGTACAGGGAATGGACTGCTGAGGACTGGGTAAAGTCATTTCCTCTGATGAATCCCGTTTCAGATTTTTTGGCGCATATGGAAAAACGCTTGTCCGGAGAAGGAAAGGTGAGCGCTACCGTCATGCCAACAGCAAAGCCTCCCAAGACCATTCATGTGTGGGGTTGGGAATGGGCTCATTCACAATTTTGCCTAAGAACACAGACATGAATAAAGAATGGTACTAAAACATCCACCAAGAGCAACTTCTCCCAATCATCCAAGAACAGTTTGGTGACGAACAATTTCTTTTCCAGCATGATGGAGCACCTTGCCATAAGGCAAAAGTGATAACTAAGTGGCTTGGGAATCAAAACATTGAAATTTTGGGTCCATGGCCAGGAAACTCTCCAGACCTTAATCTCATTGAGAACTTGTGGTCAATCCTCAAGAGGCGGGTGGACAAACAAAAACCCACTAATTCTGACAAACTCCAAGCATTGGTTAGGCAAAAATGGATGGTTATCAGTCAGTATGTGGATTGACAGCATGCCAGGGCGAATTGCAGAGATCTTCAAAAAGAAGGGTCAACACTGCAAATATTGACTCTTTGCATAAACTGAATGTAATTGTCAATAAAAGCCTTTGACACTTATGAAATGCTTGTAATTTTACTTCAGTATACCACAGCAACATCTGACAAAAAGGTCTAAAAACACTGAAGCAGCAAACTTTGTCAGGACCAATACTTGTGTCATTCTCAAACCTTTTCGCCATGACTGTACATAGCACACTGAAGTGCTAATATGGGACCAAAGGCACCTATTAGATATAAAGGTTGCTCAATCTATAAAACCTACACCATTACGTAATTCCAACCTTCCTGTTGTTTGCGAGGAAGTACCTATTTTCCATTGGCAAAAGACACATGGCCTACTAGATCAGAGGAAAAGACGTGGCAAATTAGCCTACACTTGAGTTGATTGGAGGCATGATCTGGGCAGATTGATTGTGCCATGGGCAAATCAGTATTGCTACCAGTTTTTACTAATCTTCCTGAATGTTGGTAGTGTAATGTCTGTACTTATCATTACCAATAAAGATTGTCCAAAGCGATCAATGTACTACCAACGCACAGAGATTTAATAGCAAACTATAACAAAGTATAACCAAGTATAAACAATACATAGGCTGCGCACTGGATCCAGCAACAACTCATCAACCCTGAAGTCTGTGTAGTCAAAGAGCCTGTTACTGTACCAGTGGCCTGTTTATATGCAGTTTGGTGGGAATAAAACAGTGATGATGTCACAATGTACACAAAGATAACACTAAGATAGTTCTTCATTGGTTGGAGGTTTAAGATAGTCCAGTACAATGCAGACCATAGGTAAGTTCAAACGATGCTTCTCTAAAGGTGGGGGCAACAGCTGTATACATGTCTTGTCTCAGGGAACCACCAAAAATCTGGTTTAAATCAACCCATTAATAGAATATTTACCTTATATAAATCATAACTAACAATTGCAATGTGCGCTCGCTT